>NC_044549.1:82151463-82454493 GCF_007565055.1 Rhinopithecus roxellana | reverse complement strand
CAGGCAGATGTTCTCATTGGCATTGTAGTGAGCAGTAGCATGGTGCAAGCAGGTGTGAGTGATTAGTGGACTTGAGCACAGGTGGCTTTAATGTATGTAGGGTCAATGCTATAGGCTCTTTGGGCCAAACAGATTTAAGCTAGATTCTAGAGCACTCCAGTTCAGTCTTAGTCATGATGTCTTTAATTCAGTGGGCTTTTCAAAATTTTTTTTTTTTTTTTGAGGCAGAGTCTCGCTCTGTTGCCCAGGCTGGAGTGCAGTTGCCAAATCTCAGCTCACTGCAAGCTCCGCCTCCCGGGTTTATGCCATTCTTCTGCCTCAGCCTCCCGAGTAGCTGAGACTACAGGTGCCCGCCACCTTGCCCGGCTAGTTTTTTGTATTTTTTTTTCAGTAAAATATTTTTTGTTTATTTTTATTTATTCATTTTCATGCACATTTTGTTTTCATAAAAAGGTTCTATTCAGATGTAAATCAAAACCTCTGGGACATTATATTATTAAAAAGTTCTGAGACTTTAAAAATTCACTCAATTATTTTGTTGTATCAGAGTCTAAAAGTTATTTTGCTCAGTTGTATTTTAAAAGACTGCTTTAAAATTTCAACAGCACCTTCCCTTTTTGCCCTTTATTTATTTATTTATTTATTTATTTATTTATTTATTTATTTATTTATTTGAGACGGGGTTTCACTGGGTTAGCCAGGATGGTCTCGATCTCCTGACCTCGTGATCCGCCCGTCTCGGCCTCCCAAAGATTACAGGCTTGAGCCACTGTGCCTGGACAGCTTTTCAAAATTTAAACACTGTTAAAGAGAGTTTACGTTATGCTCCATTAAGTTGGACAGTATTGGAAGCCAGGATTTTGATTGCTTTTTCAGAAATAAAAGGTACACACACACATTTTTAAATGAGATCATATGTACATTTCTGTGCTCTCTGAAGGAGATTTGCCACCTCTGTGAGTTGCAACTTGAGCTGGATTTTTAAAATTTCCAATCAGGATTGATGCCTCTGAGTTAAACGAATAGGCACTATTATGTTAGAACTCTGTTTCTATTATAGAGAGAAATAATAATACTATTTGCTTAAAGGAGGATAATAAAATTATTTTTCTAACAAATGCTATTTATTAAATATTGTGACAAAATGTCTACTTTTTAGCATTGCTTGTGGTCTCTCTTGGAAAGCCGAACTCATTAGACATCTTCTGGTTCAATCCTTGACCATGATGGAAATCTGTGTAGCAGAAAGCATGGAATATATGAATTAAAACTGAAAAGGGATTCCGAATGGTGGAGTAGATTTTGTTCATTTGCAGTCATTGAAATTATTCAGCAAAATATTATAGTTTCATGTTTTACATAAAAACTTAACACCAAGTTTCTATCTTGATTTTCCTTCTGACTGTTAGATAACTGGTCTTTCTCTCGATCTGTTGAACTTGATGGAGAAAGTTAGATATTAGGTATTTGTGAATAACACAGACAATCATTATATATGGAATAGTAAAGCTTGTATAGGAGAAAATAGATAGAAAAAGTTTTCTTCTAGAATCTGTGCAAAATAGCTATTATTTATGTTTTTAACAAAAACTTTTGAGAAGTCTGAGATAACCTGTCTTTTCCATTTATTTAAAACTGCATCATATTTACTCATTCTATAGCATATTATGTAGCTGGAGAACTGCCTGAATATAGGGCTTGGACTTAAATATTTATCTATACTAGACAACATAGGGCTGAGGTTCTGTTTAGTCATACTGGTAATTAAAACATTGAAATATTTCTATTGCGCATAGCTATTGCTCTGAGAATATTCCCAACCCTGCTATTATAGGCCCTCCCTCACGGCCCCCAGATCTTTCCAAGAAACCACAGGACTAATGTCTAGACCCTCAAGATCCTGCTCCAGTAACACTGTCAGCTTCTAGGTAACCTTCCTTTTACTTAACATTACTTCTGAACAGTCCTACAGTGACTGTTGGTTGAATAAATACAGGGTTACTTGAAATCAGATACAAGAGAAAAGTATCTTTAAACCCTGTTAAGAGGTTTTCTAAACTTCAGAATCAAAGGTAAACACCAAATCACAGCATACATGAGCCAGGCCTACAATAATGCTATGGTGCCTGGAACACACCAGGAACATTAACAGGGACTCAGTAAATATGTCGATGGACAAAGCATTTCAAATATAATCTTTTATCTCAACCACAGGAATCAGGTGATTGTTTAGCAGGTCCCTGCTGCTGTGGTTTCCTCATCATTTAACAAAGATTTATATTTAAATCGTAAGGCCATTGCACTTCTCTCTGTGCTTTAAGTAGCTGCATGGGCCTTGTCAGGATTTTTTTTTTTTAGCCTTGCCTTCCTTCATAGAACATCTGCATTTGGATCACAGAATGTTGGCTTCACAGATGGTCTTGTAAATAGCTGAATAAAGAACCTTTAATACTTGGCATTTATAACAGGTACTTAGAAGATTCATCCAAATTCTGTTTGCTTTGGCTGGAGAAATAGATTCTCTTGGTAATGAACTTGAACTCTGTCACCTGGTTATATCTTGGAGATAACAGAATAGGATAGAAAGAATTAGGAGGAAAGATTGCTGTATAAATAGGTGAGCATTAAAGACTTCATCATCTCTGACTTGTGGGAGAATGAGCTAAACTCAGGACTCACTATTTTGTATGATAAAATGTGATGATGAAGTGTTTTGAATTTCTGATAGGCTTATCTCCTGTGTTAGCAACTTTGAGATAGTCAGGCACTGCAGGAAGCTCCAAGCATTGAGTAATTGAAAGGCAAGTTCAAGATAGATTAAATTCGGCCTGTTGAAGTACACATAACTGTACCTGTTAATTGCTGCCCCAAAGATCTGCATTTTCTTCAAACCATCTTGAAAGAATGTGACTTCGGAGATGAGCCTTCCAGGTGTCCTAGAGCAGAACGTGGAAGTCTCTCAATTGTTGCTTTCATGGGTGGATCCCCTACTTGGATAATATTTCCACATTTGATGTTTCTGACTCTGAGCAGTGATTACACTTAAAAAGAATGATAATTGTGCAACTGCAGGAGCCGGCCCGAGTCAGTTTCTCATGCTACCTTAAGGAGCTCCCAAGACCCGCTTAGTGTGTTCTTGCTTATGCCTTCCTTCATGAGGGTCTTACATTTGTGCCCACGTGCTGGGTACAGAGACAGCAATGGGAGTGCAGGGCAGCACTTTGACTTGCCTGGTGAAGTCTCTTACTCAGTCCCTTACTAGCCAGGTGCTTGTGATCAAGTCACCAAACATTTCTGCAGATTGTGATGAGGATTCGATTAAATCAAAACCAAAAGAGATCAGCCAAGAGTCTGGCACATAGAAAATCCTTAGCAAATAGTAGTACTTATTTATCCTACACCTTAGCAAGTCAATCTGTTTGTGACAGGGTTACTTAGAAATCATTTGACAGCATCTAAACCATCACTCCCAAAGTTGCTGAAAAATTGACAATCTGTAATTGCATTTTGTAGTGTTTCTCTTAGAAAGAGGAATAGGGCAGTTGTTTTAACTGAAGCACATTTAAACTGACTTTGTTTTGAGAAATTTTAGTAGCGTAAGTTACTGGCAATAATAATTTTTAAAAAACTAGCTTTGGATCTAAGATATTTAGGAGACAATTGGCAATTTGAACACTTGCTGGATAGTTAATATTGTTATTTTGTGTTACTGCTAATTTTTAGGTTTTCAGCTGTATTATAGTTTGTTAATATTTTAGGTATGCTTAAAGACCCAATTTTGTATTCCTTGTTTTTAGAGAGAGATATATACAGAAATTAGCTGTAATTACAGGATGTCTCTGATTTGCTTCCAAATGATACAGGATGGGGGAGTGGATTAAGAGTGATTGAAACATGACTGGCCATGAATTGATCATTTTTGCAAGGCCTATTTCTGTATGTGCTTGAGATTCTCCGTAAAAGTTAAAAAGCAAAGTAGGTTAGAGAACCTTGAAACCCCATTGTTATTACTAGCTGTGGACAATGTATTTATCTATCGTGAGCTCTACATCAGCTGTAACTAGGTTATCACAGCTGACTTCATGGATATATTAGCTGATGTCTAATAGGGGTAGAATGTGTCTACAAATGAGAGAAGGGTTCTTGTCTATTTAAGTTGACCCAAAATATTACATTTATTGGTGAGAGGATATCCATTGAAAGATAAAATATGCATTATAGCACATCTTTTTGATAAGGAGAAGTGTTTTGGCTTTGTTTATCAAAAGTACATCTTTGAAGCTTATATTTGAAGTTATTAAGATTTACTAGCATCTGGAATATCACCTTCAATAATTAATGGAGGAGACATCAGAGACTGCCCTTCTCTGACCTATAGATCTTTAGCTATCAGTGAAAGAACTGATGGTATGCGATGCTTTCTTTGCCTAACCTGTCAGGCCCCTTTGGAGGTATCCTAAATTTGCTGATGGATCCTAAACTGACTGATTAATGTTTGATGTTAGGAGCTTTGGGGAATTGTTCAAGGGATAATGGTTGTTTGTAGTGCACAGGAAATACAGACTTTTTATGATCAGTTCAGCTCTAACTCTTTGTGATCCTCTATTTTATGACTAGATAATGCTTTTGTGAAAAAAGAATAAAGTACATCTGACATATGGCTTGATCTTTCTCTTCCTCTAATTAAAAAACAAAAACAAAATAAAACTTTCTATTAGAAATTCTAGCCCTGAATTACCTGTTTTCTGTTATCGTTTATATACTGTCTCATTTTAAGTGTTGTGTAAGTATTTACTGTATCCTCTATCAAATTGAGGAAATGGTGCCTTCTTCAGTTCCTATTAGAGTGGACGGCATATATTAGTTAGTAGAAATAGGCATTGTGAGGAGGCTCTTCTGTAACAGGTGTGCAGAAGTGTCTCCTACAATGTGCCACTTCATGTTAATCAATGTAGTTTTAGACAAATGACTATTGATAGGGAAACTATTCTTTGAAATAACCATATCTTTGACTCCAAAGTAGACTTTTCATTTATTTTTTCTGCAGTCTCACTTCAATTAGTAATTAGTAATCATAGGTTGGGGTCTGTATATGAAAAGATGAATGATCTGTGGGTCCCTAATTAGTCAAGGAATTTCAAGGTGTTTGATTCTAGAGAGTTGTACATTTCTTTCTTTCTTTCTTTTTTTTAAATTTAGATTCCAGGATAAACATGCAGGTTTGTTACATAGGTATACATGTGCCATGGTGATCTGTTGTACCTATTGACCTGTTCTCTAAGTTCCCTCCCCTTGCCCCCCACCCCCAACAGGCCCTGGTGTGTGTTGTTCCCCTCCCTGTGTCCATGTCTTCTGATTGTTCAACTCCCACTTATGAGTGAGAACATGCAGTGTTTGGTTTTCTGTTCCTGTGTTAGTTTGCTGAGGATGATGGCTTCCAGCTTCATCCATGTCCCTGCAAAGGACATGATCTCATTCCTTTATATGGCTGCATAATATTCCATGGTGTATATACACCACATTTTCTTTATCCAGTCTATCATTGATGGGCATTTGGGTTGGTTCTGAGTCTTTGTTATTATAAATGGTGCTGCACTAAACATAAGTGTGTGTGTGTCTTTATAGTAGAATGATTTATATTCCTTTGGGCATATACCTAGTAATGGGATTGCTGGTTCTAGATCCTTGAGGAATCACTATACTGTCTTCCACAATGGTTGAACTGATTTACATTCCGACCAACAGTGTAAAAGCATTCCAGTTTCTCCACAGCCTCACCAGCATCTGTTGTTTCTTGGTTTTTCAGTACTCACCATTCTGACTGTCGTCAGGTGGTATCTCATTGTGGTTTTGATTCACATTTCTCTAATGATCAGTGATGTTGAGCTTTTTTTCATATGTTTGCTGGTTATGTAAATGTCTTCTTTTGAGAAATGTGTGTTCATATCCTTTGCCCACTTTTTGATGGGGTTGTTTGTCTCTTGTAAATGTGTTTAAGTTCCTTGTAAATTCTGCATATTAGACATTTGTCAGATGGGTAGATCGCAAAAATTTTCTCCCATTCTGTAGATTGCCTGTTCACTCTGATGAGTTTCTTTTGCTGTACAGAAGCTCTTTAGTTTCATTAGATTCCATTTGTCAATTTTGACCTTTGTTGCAATTGCTTTTGGCATTTTCGTCATGAAGTCTTTGCCCATGCCTGTGTCCTGAATGGTATTGCCTAGGTTTTGTTCTAGGGTTTTTATAGTTTTGGGTTTTACATTTAAATCTTTAATCCATTGTGAGTTAGTTTTTGTATAAGGTGTAAGGAAGGGGTCCAGTTTCAGTTTTCTGCATATGTCTAGCCAGTTTTCCCAGCATCATTTATTGGATAAGAAATCCTTTCCCCATTGCTTGTTTTTCTCAGGTTTGTTAAAGATCAGATGGTTGTAGATGAGTGGTGTTATTTCTGAGGCCTCTGTTCTGTTCCATTGGTCTATATATCTGTTGTGGTACCAGTACTATGCTGTTTTGGTTACTGTAGCCTTGTAGTATAGTTTGAAGCCAGGTAGCCTGATGGCTCCAGCTTTGTTCTTTTTGCTTAGGATTGTCTTGGCTATATGGGGGTCTTCGTAGATTCCATATGAAATTTAAAGTAGTGTTTTCTAATTTTGTGAGGAATGTCAATAGTAGTTTGAGAATAGCAGTGAATCTGTAAATTACTTTGGGCAGTATGGCCATTTTCATATTGATTCCTTCTATCCATGAGGATGGAATGTTGTCCAATTTGTTTCCTCTCTTATTTCCTTAAGCAGTGGTTTGTAGTTCTCCTTGAAGAGGTCCCTCACATCCCCTGTTAGCCGTATTCCTAAGTATTTTATTCTCTTTGTAGCAATTGTGAATAGGAGTTCATTCATGATTTGGCTCTCCGCTTGTCTATTGTTGGTGTATAGGAATGCTTGTGATTTTTGCACATTGATTTTGTATCCTGAGACTGTACTGAAATTGCTTATCAGTTTAAGGAGTTTTGGGGCTGAGACGATGGGGTTTTCTAAATATAAAATCATGTCATCTCTAAACAGAGACAATTTGACTTCCTCTCTTCCTGTTTGAATACCCTTTATTTCTGTCTCTTGGCTGATTGCCCTGGCCAGAACTTTCAATACTATGTTGAATAGGAGTAGTGAGAGAGGGTGTCCTCATTTGTATCAGTTTTTAAAGGAAGTACTTCCAGTTTTTACCCATTAAATATGATATTAGCTATGGGTTTGTCATAGGTAGCTCTTATTATTTTGAAGTATGTCCCATCAAAACCTACTTTGAGAGTTTTTAACCTGAAGGGATGTTGAATTTTATCAAAGGCTTTTTCTGCATCTGTTGAGATAATCATCTGGTTTTTGTCTTTGGTTCTGTTTATGTGATGGATTATGTTTATTGATTTGCATATGTTGAACCAGCCCTGCATCCCAGGGATGAAGCTGACTTGATGGTGGTGGATAAGTTCTTTGATGTGCTACTGGATTCGGTTGGCCAGTATTTTACTGAGGATTTTCACACTGATGCTCATCAGGGATATTAGCCTGAAGTTTCTTTTTTCATTGTGTCTCTTACTGGTTTTGACATCAGGATGATGGTGGCTTCATAAAATGAGTTAGGGAGGAGTCCCTCCTTTTCAGTTATTTGGAATAGTTTCAGAAGGAATGACACCAGCTCCTCTTTGTACCTCTGGTAGAATTTGGCTGTGAATCCTTCTGGTCTTGGGCTTTTTTTTGGTTGGTAGGCTATTAATTACTGCCTCAATTTCAGAACTTGTTATTAATCTATTCAAGGATTCAACTCTTTCCTGGTTTAGTCTTGGGAGAAGATATGTGTTCTAGAATTTATCTATTTCTTCTAGATTTTCTAGTTTATTTGAATAGAGGTGTTTGTAGTATTCACTTATGGTAGTTTGCATTTCTGTAGTGTCAGTAGTGATATCCGCATTACCTTTTTTTTATTGTGTGTATTTGATTCTTCTCTATTTTCTTCATTAGTCTAGCTTGCTGTCTATCTATTTTTTAATTTTTTTCAAAAAACCAGCTCTTGTCTTCATTTATTTTATTTTTGGAGAGTTTTTCGTGTCTCTGTCTCCTTCAGTTCTGCTCTGATCTTAGTTATTTCTTGTCTTCTGGTGGCTTTTGTATTTGTTTGCTCTTGCCTCTCTAGCTCTTTTAATTGTGATGTTAGGGTGTTGATTAGAGATCTTTGTAGATCTGATGTGGGCAGTTAGTGCTATAAATTTTCCTCTTAACACTGGGACGCTCTGTGTCCCAGAGATTCTGATATGTTGTCCCTTTGTTCTCATTGGTTTCAAAGAACTTCTTGGTTTCTGCCTTAATTCCATTATTTACCCAGGATTCACTCAGGACCAGGTTGTTCAGTTTCCATGTAATTGTGTGGTTTTGAGTGAGTTTCTTAATCCTGAGTTCTAATTTGATTGCACTGTGGTCCTAGAGACTGTTATGATTTCCATTCTTTTGCATTTGCTGAGGAGTGTTTTACTTCAAATTATGTGGCCAATTTTAGAATAAGTGCCACATGGCACTGAGAAGAATGTGTATTCTGTTGCTTTGGAGTAGAGAGTTCTGTAGCTGTCTATCAGGTCCACTTGATCCAGAACTGAGTTTAAGTCCTGAATATCCTCATTAATTTTCTGTCCTGTTGATCTAATATTAACAGTAGGATGTTAAAGTCTCTCACTATTATTGTGTGGGAGTCTAAGTCTCTTTGTAGGTCTCTAAGAACTTGTTTTATGAATCTGAGTGCTTCTGTATTGGGTGCATATATATTTAGAATACTTAGCTCTTGTTGAAATGTTCTCTTTACCGTTATGTAATAGCCTTCTTTGTCTTTTTTGATCTTTGTTGGTTTAAAGTCTGTTTTGTCCGAGATGAGGACTGCAACCTCTGCTTTCTTTTGCTTTGCATTTGCTTGGTAAATTTTCCTCCATTCCTTTATTTTGAGCCTCTGTGTGTCTTTGTCTGTGAGATGAGTCTCCTGAACACAGCACACCAATGCATCTTAACTCTTTATCCAATTCGCCAGTCTGTGTCTTTTAATTGCGGCATTTAACCCATTTACATTTAAGGTTCGTCTTGTTATGTGCAAATTTAATCCTGTCATCATGATGTTATCTAGTTATTTTGCATACTATTTGATGCGGTTTCTTCATAGTGCCATTGCTCTTTATATTTTGGTGTGTTTTTGCAGCAGTTGGTGCCTGTTTTTCCTTTCCTTATTTAGTGCTTCTTTCAGGATCTCTTGCAAGGTAGGTCTGGTAGTAATGAAATCCCTCAGCATTTGCTTGTCTGGAAAGGATTTTATTCCTCTTATGCTTATGAAGCTTGGTTTGGCTGGATATGAAATTCTGGGTTGAAAATTCCTTTCTTTAAGAATGCTGAATATTGGCCCCCCATCTCTTCTGGCATGTAGAGTTTCTGCTGAGAGGTCCACTGTTAGTCTCATGGGCTTCCCTTTGTAGGTGACCTGGCCTTTCTCTCTGGCTACCCTTAATATTCTTTCCTTCATTTCAACCTTGGAGAATCTGATGATTGTGTGTCCTGGGGTTGCTCCTCTTCTGGAGTATCTTAGTGGTGTTCTCTGAATTTTCTGAATTTGCATGTTGGCCTGTCTTGCTAGGTTGGGGAAGTTCTCCTGGATAATATCCTGAAGTGTGTTTTCCAGTTAGTTTCCGTTCTCCCCATCAGGTACTCCAGTCAATTGTAGATTTGGTCTTTTTCTGAAGTCCCGTATTTCTTGGAGGTTTTGTTCACGCCTCTTCATTCTTTTTTCTCTAGTCTCATGGAGCTCTTTGGGAACTTCCACCTAGATATAAGAGGATGTATGGAAATGCCTGGATGTCCAGGCAGAAGTCTACTGTGGGGGCAGAGCCCTCATCAAAAACCTCTGCTAGGGCAGTACAAAGGGGAAATGTGGGGTTGGAGCCCCCAAAGAGAGTCCCCACAGAGAGTCCCCACTGGGGCACTGCCTAGTGGAGCTGTGAGAAGAGGGCCACCATCCTCTATATCCCAGAATGGTAGATCCACCAACAGCTTGCACTGTGCACTTGGAAAAGCCAAAGACACTCAACGACAGCTGTGAAAGCAGCCACTGGGGAGTTGGGGGAGAGGGGTGTACCCTGCAGTGTCAGAGGGGTAGAGCTGCCCAAGGCCCTGGGAGCCCTCTTCCTGCATGGGCATGCCCTGGATTTGATCCATGGAGTCAGAGGAGATCATTTTGGAGCTCTAAAATTTAATGACCGCCCCACTGGGTTTTGGATTTGCATGGGAACTGTAACCCCTTAGTTTTGGCCAATTTCTCTCATTTGGAATGGGAACATTTACCCAACGCCTGTATCCCCATTGTGTCTTGGAAGTAACTAACTTGTTTTTGACTTTACAGGTTCCTACATAGAAAGGACTTGCCTTGTCTTAGATGAGACTTTGGACGTGAACTTTTGTGTTAATGCTAGAAAGAGTTTAAGACTTTGGGGAACTGTTGGGAAGGCATGATTGCCTTTTGAAATGTGCAAAGGACATGAGATTTGGGAGGGACCAGGAGTGGAATGATATGGTTTGGTTGTCTTGCCACTCAAATCTCCTCTTGAATTGTAATCCTCAGATGTCGAGGGAGGGACCTGGAGAGAGGTGATTGGATCAGTTTCCCCCATGCTGTTCTCATGATAGTGAGGGAGTTCTCATGAGATGTGGTTGTCTGATAAGTGTCTGGACTCTCCCCTGCTGGTTTTTTTTTTCTCTCTCTCTCCTGCCACTGTTGGGGACATACCTTGCTTTCTCTTTGCCTTCTGCCTTGATTGTAAGTGTCCTGAGGCCTCCCCAGACATATGGAACTGTGAGTCAATTAAGCCTCTTTTCTTTATAAATTACCCAGTCTCTGGTAATACTTTTACTGCATTGTGAAAATGGACTAATACCATGTAAACCAGTATAGTCACGTATTATCATTATCATTATCAAGTATTATGTACTTTACGTCAGCATCCTCCAACCTTTTTGGCATCAAGGACTGGTTTCATGGAAGACAGATATTCCACCGACAGGGGTCATGGTGGGTGGATGGTTTCAGAATGAAACTGTTTCACCTCAGATATTCAGGCATTAGTTAGATTCTCATAAGGAGCATGCAACCTAGATCCCTCACATGTGCAATTCACAACAGAATTCATGCTTCTATGAGAATCTAATACTGACTCTGATCTGACAGAAGGTAGAGCTCAGGCAATAATGCTTGTTCACTCACTGATCACCTCCTACTGCACAGCCCAGTTCCTAACAGGCCACAGATGGGCACTGATCTGCAGCCAGGGGATTGAGGACCCCTGATGTACCTAATTGTATGTGCAATACTTTTATATGCCTGGGAGCATAGTGTTTATTTATACCAGTATCACCACAAGCATGTAAGTAATGTGTTGTGCTATGCCATTAAGATAGCTAGCATGTCCCTAAGCAATAGGAATTTTCCAGATACATTATAATCTTACAGGACCACCCTCATATAACCAGTCAGTTGGCTAAAATGTCCTTATGTGGTGCATGACCGTATGTATTTATGACCCTTTCTCTCCCTCCCCCACCATAGATTGTCAATGCCTCTTGACCACTGTGTTTTGGATCAGTTGGCATAATAATCATCTCCTAGGACACTCAAAACTTTATTTCTGAATATTTGCAAATGCTTTTGGGCATCACTGCATAACACTGTAACTTTTATGTCAGTTAAGGGACAAAGTCATATTTTCTTTCTTCCTTTGAGAATCAATGTGGTCATACTTGCAGAGACAGGCACGTCTGAACCATGGGCAAGCAGTACATTATTTTCAAGTTTCTTTTCTCCCTAAGGCCCCTCAAGTCTAGTCCTCTTTGACAGTTTCATCATGAATGTTCTACAGTGTTGCTGTCCTGGGCAACCTTAGAAAAGTTCCATGGAAAACAATATAATTAATACAGTGTCTTTTACTGGATCCCATCTGTAATTCCCGGAGCAATAGTTATATTGCATTTCATTTCAATAGCACATTCTGTGCTATGTGGCTTGGATTTGATATGTGGTGTGATTATACCCTCTATGTTATTGGGAATTTTGAGTTTGTCTTTTATGAATACTTTTTCTGTGCCTTCAACATACTCTTATTTCATGTATTTGTTCATTTATTTGTGCAAAAAAAAAGGAGCACCTTTTATGTGTAAAATGTTTTGCAAGGTAAGTGAAGCAGCATACAATATGGTGGGAGAAAAAGGTTATATGTAAAGCCTGTAGCATAATGCCTGGCACATAAATGGTGGTGATTTTAGTGGCATCCTTATCCTGCTGCTCTTGAAGCTATCATCATCGTCGTCATCACCACTATTACCATTACCATCATCATGATCATTATTCTCATTTTTTTGCCAGATGCATTCTATTATTTTTTATGTAGAGTACACTTTCTTTGCCACAAGAGACACTAAGAAATGAAGTAATCATAGTTAGGTCTGGAGATGGTAACACAGTCCTATCAAAGCCTACTTTGTTTTCAGTAAATGAAGTACATTCATATTTGCTTGATTCCATTTCCCTTAAATTTGTTGGCTAGGATTATTCCCTGATACATTGGCCAAGGAAAAGATTCAGGCTAGTTAATCAATTGTTTGGAAGGGCCCTGGCTCTACAGTCATACTGCCTGAAGTCAGTTCCTGGTTCTCAATTTTGGTAAATGTGTGAACTTAACTTCCTTTGTCTCATTTCTTCATCTGTAAGTGAGACGCATAAGGCTACTGCTGATTGTTGGAAGAATGAAGTTTGGTAGTGAAATAAGGAGCTCATCCAGTGCCTGGCATATGGTGAGCAATCAGTATGTCAATGTTGTAGTTTATACTGTTGCTCTAATTGTTATTATTTTTGTTACTACTTTTGTAGCTGCTTTATTTTCCACTGTGAAGACCAATTTCCTTTTACCCAACAAAGAGTCTCCATGCTTCTGTATGGTATGCACTTACTCCTCCCAGGGATGAGCAAGCAGAAGTCATACTAGACCGAGATAATTTACCTTGCATTCATAGCATGAACAGGGTGGAAGAGCGTTGCTCCCTATTCTTATTAGAGAAGCTTGGGTAAAATCATTATAGGTTCTGGATTGATGACTATGAGCTCTCTTCCCTCCCTCCAAGATAAAAATATTTACTATGGTCTCTACTTGATTCCTGAGACATATGCAAGTTTGATTTCCATACATGTTTATATCTATATGCCTATACTGATAGTTTACATATGTATATAAAAGGTTAAGTTAATCTTTTGGCATGAAATTCATCTACCAAAAAATATGTAATTATTTGCAGTAGATCTAAAATGCAGACATGTATATGAAACGTTTTAACAATAGCACTGTTCTGTGCTGGGCTGTGTGGGTATCTACAGAAATTATTTCATAGGGTGCTTAGTGTAATGCCTGGCACCCATTCAGTATGCATAAGCTAATAATAATGATGTCAGAGAAGGTTTAATAGAAAACCCAACAAAAGAAATCCAAAGACAGGCATAAACACTCAAATCCTCTCTCTGTATCTCTCTCAAGAGAAAAGTAGATGATAAAAGGAAAAGAATGAAATATTTTCTCATTCTCTTAGTCGCCTTCATTTTGTGTACAAGCCATTTTCCTGGTTTTTGTTATATTCAAGGTTACATAGAAAAGCATTCTGACCAGGAAATTGCATTAGAATAAGAACTGAAAAAAGAAATCCATTTTGAAACCCTCAAGGAATTAAAATTGCTTCTCCTCCCCCACAATGGGTTAATGACAGACTTTCTTTTAATTCACTGCCAATTGCTTATTTTTGTAGGAAAAAAAAAAGAAGGTGATTGTTTGAATATGATATTATAATACTTTCCTTAGAAATACTGAACTATATTCAGCATATACATGTAAACAAAACTGTATATATGTACATAAACATATACACACTATAGATACATAGTTTGCTTGCTTGTTTTGTTTATGGTCATGTTGAGCTTTGCCTGAGCCCAGTGTTTTGGAAAATAGCACTTGATGAAGAAATCCCCTACCCTTTGTTTTCTGGAAAAGGCTTGTCAAAAACGAAAAAAATCCTTCCCCAGGTGTCTAGGACGAGACCAACTGTTGCCCACTTAAGTACCTCTCACAAGGCCAGAAGCTGACTTTCCACATTCCCATTCGGTGCCTTATAAATGATCAGCTGATCTGTTTATACCCACTACCCAAAATAATTGACCAAACTTTAGTCAGGTGTCTCTCCCTCCCTAGGCCCTTGAACTTTGGCCGTGCCTTGAGCATTGGAATGCAGGGCAACCTCACCGCTGACCTTGGGGAGAAGCTTTCCCTAGTCAGTGCTCCCACCTGATCTTTCTAGCCTTGCTTACCCCTCCCTATAAAAGAAAATTCCTTTCTGCCCAACCTTTGCACATCTCATGACCAGAGCTTTCTGCCACTTGCACATCTCATGACCAGAGCTCTCCCTATTGCAGTAGTCTCACTCCCCTTATAGCAGTTACTTTTTCAAATAAAGGTTCTCTTATGTCTGGATTTGGTTTTAACTGGGTGTTTGCATTTATTCCCTCTGTGGCCTGTACCTGTTGCCTAGTTTGAGTATTTAAAGCACCTTCATACTAACAGTAATAGGAACTTCCTGTGTTCTAGCCTCTCTATACGATACTTTTGACACATTAGCTCTATTTTTCTGTCTCATGCCAGGGAAATATTTTTATTTGTATTTTACACTCAGGGACACTGAGGCTCAGGTATGTTAAATAACTTTGCAAATGGTGCGTATCTCCTCAATGAGAGATGTAGACTTGGAAGACTTCTGTGACTGACTTCACAGCCATCAATTTTTCCCCTATCTCACTTCTATTAACTCCTTGGGGTCATAGTTACTACCAAAATCAGTAGTGATGATGACAGCTCTACTGTTTCGTGAATTATATGCCAGTTCTTGTGCTAAGTTCTTTGTATGTTATTTCCCACATAATATAACAGACTTTGTGGCATGCTTGTGTAGGGAAATCTGGGCATGAGTGGAAAAGATACACTGAAGGGGACTGGAAGGGCCATTTACCCTTTGAAGACTGAACAAACTGTATACACCTGCGTTTTGATTATGACCCATCACATGAGGTCGGGTGGAATTTTCCACTTGTGACGTCAGCTCAGCACTCAAGAAGTATCAGATTTGGGAGCATTTCAGGTATTGGGTATTTGGAATTGGATTGCTTAACCTGTATTTACATGTAAGATATGTGAGGTTTGAGCAGGTTGGCTGATTGGCCCAGGCCCATGAAGTTGACAGGTATCAAAGTGATGACAAAACCGATACCCCTTGCCTTGTGACTTTCTACAAATGACCTGGCTTCCTGGGTTGTAGCCCCTCCAGTGCCTACATCACTTGCTGCAGTTTTAAGTACACAAGTGTGCCTCCAATTCATCAGTCCTTGTTTGCTTTGCCAGTATGAGTTTCTCTAATGATGGAGCTTTGGCTTCAAAGTAATAATCACAGTATTCAATCTATTTTCTGTTTGTGTTGAGATTGATGTTTGTCACTTATCTTAAATAAATGATTGAATAGGGAAAGAATGTTTTTCAAACTTGTGGCATGCATCATTTTAGCCAAAGGAAAAAACTTTTAAGTTACTGAGTTACTTAACTTCCCTAATGTTTACTTTGTCTCCTTTTCAGAACAATGGACATCTCAAGATACCTACTTTATAGAAATTTAGTGAAGATTAAAGAGATGAACAGAGTCTCTGGCCCAGTACCTGGCACATAAAACACTTCAACAGTTGCTATAGCAACTAGTAGTAATTTCAATAGTAGTTTTTCATTTTTTCCCCAAGCTATCTGTTTATATCAAAGGAGTATTGTGTATATTTCTGACATGAGCAAAGTTCTAAAGTAAGTAATGGCAGATAACTCAACCTGGTTCATTGTCTTAATAACAGTCAGTTGTGTTTGTGATTTAAGTAGTGCTATTTAAAAATTAGAATTGTACTGTGTTGGCCGGGTGTGGTGGCTCATGCCTGTAATCCCAGCACTTTGAGAGGCCAAGGTGGGCAGATCACGCGAGGTCGGGAGTTCGAGACCAGCCTAACCAACATGGAGAAACCCCATCTCTACTAAAAATACAAAATTAGCTGGGTGTGGTGGCGGGCACCTGTAATCTCAACTACTCGGGAGGCTGAGGCAGGAGAATCACTTGAACCCGGGAGACGGAGGTTGCAGTGAACCGAGATCGTGTCACTGCACTCCAGCCTGGGTGATAAGTGCAAAACTCCATCTCAAAAAGAATAAAAATTTAAAATAAAAATTTAAAAAATTGTATTTATTGAAAATAATACATTTGTGAAAATGATCCTCCTAAGCTTTACTTCTACTGTTTTGAAAATGTAGTTAATGATTTCTTGCCTAATCATTAATACATTTAAAAACTGCAATATAAAAATGAATATTGTAGAATTTCTAGAACACTCCAAAACTACTCATCAATTTAGCTCTATAAAATTGAACTGTAAACATGACTGGTGTTTTTATTATATATGAGTGTGACAGAAACCCTTTGGGGCTTCATCTGTTCTCTATTGCTATATTCAGTTGATTTAAGATTCTGAGGCTTATTTTTTCATTAATTCTGAAATTTTCAAGTTAATATAATATGAACACATGTTCCTTTTCCCATGGATGAAAAAAATAAGCTTAATGAAGAAAATTATTTAGGCTTGCTATACCGGAAGAAACTCTAGCCTTTGGTGCTGGTGCAGTCAGGGTTGACTCTCCCTGCCCTCTGTCTGCTTCATCTCCTTCATCTCCCTTGATTGTTGGGTAAGCAGACACATTCCCTGTCCTGATTGTGTCACCTGGTATTCGGATGAAAAATGCATCAGAATTTATGCAGATGTCTTTTTTTCTAGTTCTGAGTATAAGGTTCTTTAAATGTTTCCAAAATATTGTGTCTTTCCCCCATACGTCTCCAGGTACAATTCTCTGTGAGGTTAGGTTTTCTTTTTTTTTTTGGAAATGGATTCTCACTCTGTCACTCAGGCTGGAATGTAGTGGCACGATCTTGGCTCACTGCAACCTCCGCCTCCCAGGTTCAAGCAATTCTCCTGCCTCAGCCTCCCTAGTAGCTGGGACTACAGGTGTATGCACCTGTATTTTAATTTTTTTTGTATTTTTATTGTATTTTTTTTTGTATTTTTTATTGTATTTTTTAAATTTTTTTTGTATTTTATTTTTTTTGTATTTTATTGTATTTTAATAGAGACGGGGTTTCACTGTGTTGCCCAGGCTGGTCTCGAACTCCTGAGCTGAGGCAATCTACCAGCCTCAACCTCCCAAAGTGCTGGGATTACAAGCTTGAGTCACCGCTCCTAGCTAAAGTTAGGTTTTCATGTGCAAGTACCACAAATCAGTATTTCCAAAAGAAAATTTTTTGCCACCAAAGCACCACCTCTGCAGTTAGTTCTATTGGTTAATGGCCTTTTCATTGTCATGTATTTTAAACCTGGCAATATTTTTCTCCCTTCTCTCAGCTTGTCTCTTCAGATTGTATTTATTCTCTCTCCCTTTTCTATTTCTATATCCGTATCCCAAATTCAGATTGTCCCTCTCTCTTGAAATATTTTGAATAGGTTCTTAATTGAGCTCCCCACCTCCAGCTCCCCTTAGCCCTTTAGTTAATCTTGGAACAGTGCTCATGCAAATTAAGTGCTTTAATTACTCTTTGATTTGAATTGAATTTTATCGAAGAAACCAGCTATCTGTGGGTATGGAGTTTTCAGTGTTGGTTCATATCTTAAGAGCAACACCTTGAGAGCAGAGAAGTACCACTTTCAAGTGCATATACCTATTTGTCAAATTTTCTTTGCATCATTTACTGTAACTCACTTTGGTTTGTTACCAACATAATAGCTTTTCCTTTTTCAAACTTTTTTTTTTTTTTAAAGGAAAGATTCCACTCTGGGACATGCATCTCATTCATTTTAAAAGTTCTCAGTCTCTGGAAAATGAATATAATAAGAAACATTTCTATAATATAACAGTAAAGGAGATAAATGTCAGGTTGTCAGAAAACTTAAATGACTAATGGTATTTGAGGCATTTGTTTTTCTTGCAAATTGAGATATGATAATTACTGCTATTTAAATTCACCACCCCCACCTCCAACTTGGCTTGCTTAGTTGTCTATGGGATTGGGGGCTTTGGGACACACAGGTCATTTTTCTCTCCTGTCAGAAGTTCTTTAAGGATTAAGAAAAGTTTTTATTTTCTCTATGAGAGAACAAAGCATGTAAAGTTGAAAGGCAGCAAAGACTAGTACTGCTTTTAAAACAGCATTGTACAATACTTTGCAAAATGAAGGTGGGCATGTAGTTTGAAGATGTGCAAACCTTTATAAAATAAAAAAGTGGGCATATAATTTGAAGAAATAGTGGGCCTAAGGACCTAAGGATGAACCAGTTGTTTTTGCCTCATTGAAATGCTTTTTCTTAAACATATATCTTTCCTCTTGCTGCTGTTTTTGCTCTTTTTTTTTTTTTTTTTAACAAAAAGGTAGACTGAGGGCTACAAGTGCAGTTACGTTCCATGGATATATTGTGTAGTGGTGATGTCTGGGCTTTAAGTGTACCCATTACTTGAATAGTGAACATTGTACCCAAAAGGTAGTAAGTATTTCATCCCTCACCCCCCTAAATTGGTTTAAAAGATGAAAACTCACTATGTAATTGTGGTGTGCAATTAGGTTAATAAGTTATTAAAAATATGATCACTCATTTCAGACTAATCCCTTTATTCGAAATATGACTATGTTCATCTTACAATTCAACATGGGAAGATTCCATGGCCATGCTTAGCCTGAAGGCTTTTTATTCATTTCAAGAATGTAAGAGGAGTGGGGTGGCAAGGGGAAGGCAGAGCAAGATGGCCAAATAGAAGCCTCCAGTGGTTGTTCCCCAGCAGAAACACCAAATTGAACAACTGTGCATAGAAAAAAGTACTTTCATAAGAACAGAAGACCAGGTGGGTGATTGCAGTACCTGGTTTTAACATTATAGTAAGGAAAGAGGCACTGAAGAGGGTAGAAAAGACAGTCTTGAATGGTTGATGCCACCACTCCCCCATTCTCCTGCAGAGGCCATGAGATGTGGAGAAAGAATCTTTGTGCTTGGGGGAAGGAGAGTGCAGTGATTGTGGGACTTTGTATTGTAACTCAGTGTTGCCCTGTCACAGTGTAAAGCAACACCAGGAAGAATCAGCAGCTGCCCAAGGAGGGAGCATTTAGACCAGCCCTAGGCAGAGGCAAACTGTCCATGCCAATGCTCAGAATCTGAGTTCCAGCAAGCTCCACCACCACAGGCTAAAGTGCTCTGGAGTTCTAAATAAACTTGAAAGGCAGTCTAGGCCACAAAGACTGCAAGGAAAGTCCTGCTGCTGTACTGGGCTCACAGCCAGTGGACCTGGGGTATACATGACCTAATAAGATGGCCAAGGGAGTGCTTGAGCTGCTCCCCACTAACTCCAGGCAACACAGCTCACAGCTATAGGCAGCTCCTTCCCTTTGCTTCAGAAGAGGAGAGGAGAGAGTAAAGAGGATATTCTTTTGCAACTTGGATACTAGCTCAGCCACAGTAGCATAGAGCACCAGGCAGAGTCCTGAGGCCTGTATTCCAGGCCCGGGCTTCCAGACAACATTTCAAAACATACCCTGAGCTGGAAGAGAACTTGCTACCTTGAATGAAGGGAAGGACTCAGTTCTTGGAGTAACCAAAGAGCACTTGGACCCTGAATAATCAGCAGTGATAGTCAAACAGTACTTGCTGCAGGCCTTGAGTGAGACTCGGAGCCCTGCTGGCTTCAGTTGTGACCGGCACATTCCCAGCTGTGGTGGCTACAGGGAGAGATCCCTTCTGCTTGAGGAAAAGAGAGGGAAAGGTAAAGAGGACTTTATCTTGCAGCTTGAGGACCAGTTTGGCCACAGCAGGGCAGAGCATCAAGTGGGCTCCTAGGATCTCTGAGTTCAAGCCTTGGCTCCTCAGTGACATTCTTGGACCTGCCCTGGGCCAGAGGGAAGACAACCTCCCTGAGGAGAGAGACTCAGGACTGACAGCATTCATCACAAGCTCACTGAAAAGCCCTTGGACCTTGAGTGAACATCATTGGTAGCCAGGCAATACTCTCCATGCGCCTGGAGCAGTGGTGGTCACAGAGATTCCTCTGCTTGAGGAAAGGAGAGGGAAGGGCAGGAAGGACTTTGTCTTATGGTTTGGGTGCCAGCTTAGCTGCACTAGAATAGAGCACCAAGTAGATTTCTAAATTTCCTGACTCTAGGCCCTGACTCCCAGAAAATATCTCTGTACCTGATCAGAATCAGAGAGAACTTACTGCCCTGAAGGGAAGGACACAAGCCTGACTGGATTTCCCATATACTTATTGCAGAACCCTTGAGACTTGAGTTAACATAGGTGGCAGTCAGGCAGTAATTGTTGTAGGACTTGGATGAGACCCAGTGTTATGCTGGCTTTGATTCTAACCCAACATAGTCCCAGTGGCAGTGGCCACAGGGGTGTTTGTGTCACCCCTCCCCCAGCTCCAGGCAGCTCTGGAGAGAGAGAGAGAGAGAGAGAGAGAGAGAGAGAGAGAGAGAGAGAGAGAAAGGAGAAGGAGAAAGAAGAAGGAGAAGAAAGGGGACAGAGACAGACTTCATCTGTTTGGAGGAAAGTAAGGGATGAGAACAAAAGTCTCTGCCTGGTAATCCAGGGAATTCTTCTGGAAGTTACCCAAGACCACCAAGGTGGTATCTGTGCAAGCCTGCAATAGCCACACTGTTACTGGGCTTGGGGTGCCCCAAAGTAGATATGGGTAAAGTGACCAAAATGTTAGATCACAACACCCAAGTCCCTTCAAATACCTGGAAAGTCTTCCAAGGATAGGCAGAAACAAGCCCAGACTGAAAAGGCTACAATGAATACCTAACTCTTTAAAACCCAGACACTGACAAACACCCAAATAATCAAGACCTCGAAATACCTTCAAATACCTGGAAAGCCTTCCCCAGGATAGGCAGAAACAAGCCCAGACTGAAAAGACTACAGTGAATACCTAACTCTTCCAAACCCAGACACTGACAAACACCCAAAGCATCAAGACCATCCAGGAAAACATGAACTCACCAAACGAAGTCACCAGTAGCCAATCCTGGAGAGAGAGATGTGAGTTTTCAGAAAGGGAATTCAAAATAGTTGTTTTGAAGAAGCTCATTGGAATCCAAGATAACACAGAGAAGGAGTTCAGAGTTGTATTAGACAAATTTGATGAAAAGATGGATGTCTAAAGAATCAAGCAGAGGTTCTGGAGCTGAAAAACACAGTCAGAGGAGACAAAGGAGAAGAGAATAGAAAACAATGAAGCATGCCTACAGAATCTACTAAATAGCCTCAGAAGGGCAATCTAAGTGTTATCGGCCTCAAAGAGGCAGACAGAGAGAGACAGAGAGAGAAGTTAATTCAAAGGGATAACGGAGAACTTCCAAAACCCAGAGAAATATATCAGTATTTAAGTACAAGAAGGTTATAGAACACTAAGCGGATTTAACCCAAACAAGACTATCTCGTGGCATTTAATGAACTCCCAAAGGTCAAAGATAAAGAAAGGATCCTAAAAGCAGCAAGAGAAAAGAAATAACAAACAAAGATCTCCAAAATGTATGGCAGCAGATGTTGCTGTGAAAATCTTACAATCCAGGAGAGAGTGATATTACATGTTTAAAGTACTCAAGGAAAAAACAAAATCTTGTAACCTGCAATAGTATATCCAGTGAAAATATCCTTCAAACATGGATATTTAGGAGAAATAAAGACTTTCCCAGACAAACAAAACACCAGACCTATCCTGCAAGAAATGCTAAATGCAGTTCTTCAATCTGAAAGAAAAGGATGTTAATGAGTAATTAAAAAAAAAATCTGAAAGTAGAAAACTTACTGGTAATAGTAAGTAACCAGAAAAATAAAGAATATCATAACACTATTATTGTAGTATGTAAACTACTCATATCTTAAGTAGAAAGACTAAAAGATGAACCTATCAAAAATAATAACCACAACTTTTCCAGACATAGATTGTATGATATAAACAGAAACAGCAAAAAGTTAAAAAGCGGGGGGATGAAAAGTATAGCATTTTTATGAGTTTAATTGTTAGTTTATGCAATCAGTGTTGTCATCTGTTTAATATAATGGGTTACAAGATGTTATTTGCAAGCCTCACAGTACACTCAAAGCAAAAACTTACAACAGATACAGAAAAAATAAAAAAGCAAGAAATAAAAACGCACCACTTGAGAAAATCACCTTCATTGAAAGGAAGACAAGAAGGAATGAAAGAAGAAAGAAAAGACTACAAAACAACCAGAAAACAAATAGCAATAGCAGGAGTAAATCCCTACTCATCAATAATAACATTGAATGTAAATGGACTAAACTCTCTAATCAAAAGATGTAGAGTGGCTGAATGGATAAACAAAACGAGCTGCAGTGATCTGTTGCCTACAAGAACACACTTTACCTATAATATAAAGACACACATAGACTAAAAATAAAGAGATGGAAAAAGATGTTGCATGAAAATAGAAACCAAAAAGAGCAGGAGGAGATATGCTTATATCAGACAAAATAGTCTTCAAGACAAATACTATGAAAAGAGACAAAGAAGGTCATTATATGATGAAGGGGTCAATTAAGCAAGAGATACAACAATTGTAAATATATATGCACACAACACTGGAGCACCCAGATATGTAAAGCAAATATTGTTAGAGGGATAAGACCCTAATAGAATAATAGCTGGAGACTTCAACACCCACTCTCAGCATTGGACATATCATCCAGACAGAAAATCAGCCAACATCTTACTTAATCTTCAGTATAGACCAAATGGACCTAATAGACATTTACAGAATATTTTATCCAGTGGCTGCAGAGTACACATTCTTCAGCTCATGGATCATTCTCAAGGAAAGATCACATTTTAGGCCACAATACAAATCTTAAAACATTTTTAAAAAATTATGTCAAATATCTTCTCTGACCACCACAGAATAAAATTAGAAATCAGCAACAACTGAAATTTTGGAAACTATACAAACGCATGGAAATTAAACAATATGCTTCTGAATGACCAGTGATTCAATGAAAAAATTAAGAAAATTTAAAAAATGTTTGAAACAAATGAAAATGGAAATACATTGTATCAAAACCTATGAGATATGGTGAAAGCAGTATTCAGAGGAAAGTTTATAGTAGTAATTGCCAACATCAAAAAGTAGAAAAACTAATGATACATTTTAAAGAACTAGGAAAGCAAGAGAAAACCAGACCCAAAATTAGAAGAAGGAAAGATAAAGATTAGAGCAGAAATAAATGAAATTGAAGTAAAAACATGCAAAAGGTAAATGAAACAAAAAGTTGGTTTTTTGAAAAAAGAAACAAAATTGACAAATCTTCAGAAAAGAAGAGAAGACCCATATAAATAAAATTAGAGATGAAAAAGGAGACATTACAGTCGATACCATAGAAATTCAAAGGATCATTAGAAGCTACTGTGAGCAACTATATGCCAATAAATTGGAAAACCTAGAAGAAATGGACACATTTCTAGACACACACAACCTAGCAAGACTGAACCACTAAGAAATGCAAAACCTGAACAGACCAAATAATGAGATCAATGCCATAATAAAGTTGCTCAGCAAAGAAAAGCCCTGGACTTGATGGCTTAACTGCTGAATTTTAGCAAATGCTTAAAGAACCACTAATACCAATCCTACTCAAACTATTTCATAAAACAAATGAGGAAGGAATAATTCCAGATTCATTCTAGGAGGCTAGTATCACCCTGATAAGAAAACCAGACAAAGGCACATTTAAAAAAAAAAAAACTGCAGGCAAATAACCCTGATGAACATTGATGCAAAAATCCTCAACAAAATACTAACAAACTGAATTCAACAACACATTAAAAAAAGCATTTATCATTACCAAGCAGGATTTATTCCAGGTATGCAAGGATGTTTCAACAAATGCAAATCAATCAATGATATCTCATATGAACACAATGAAGGACAAAAACCATATGATTATTTCAATTGTTGCTGAAAAATCATTTCATAAAATTCATCATCCTTTCATGATTAAAAACCCTCAGAAAGTCTGTATACAAGGAACATACCTTGACACAATAAAAGCCATATATCACAGACCCACAGTTAATATACTGAATGGGAAAACACCTGAAGGTTTTCTCCCTACAATCTGAAATGAGACAAACATGCTCACTTTCACCACTGTTATTCAACATAGTACTGGAATTCGTAGCTAGAGCAATCCGACAAGAGAAAGACGTAAAGGGCATCCAAATTAGATGTCAAATTATCCTTGTTTGCAGATATGATCTTATATTTGGAAAAATCTAAAGACTGTACCAAAAACTATTAGAACTGATAAACAAATTCAGTGAAGTTGCAAGATGTAAAAATCAACATACAAAAATCAGTAGCATTCTTATATGCCAACAGTGGACAATCTGAAAAATTATTCAAGAAATTAATTCCATTTACGATAACTACAGATCAAGTACCTAGGAATAAACTTAACCAAAGGAGTGAAAAATGTCTACAGTGAAATCTATAAAATATTGATGTAAGAAATTGAAGAGGACACAAGATAAATGGAAAGATTCCATGTTCATGGTTTGGAAGAATCAATATTGTTAAAATGTCCGTACTATCCAAAACAATCTACAGATTCAATGCAATCTCTATAAAAATACCAATGACATTCTTCATGGAAATAGAAAAAAAATCTTAACATTTACATGACACCATAAAAGACCCAGAATGGCTAAAGCTATCCTGAGCAAAAAGTACTGGAGGAATCACATTATGTGACTTCAAATTATGCTTCAGAGATGTAGTAACCAAAACAGCACGGTACTGGCATAAAAGCAGACACATAGACCAATGGAACAGAATAGAGGACCCAGAAATAAATCCATACATCTACAGTGAACTCATTTTCAACAAAGGTGCCAAGAATATACATTGAGGAAAACACAATCTCTTCAGTAAGTGGTGCTGGGAAAACAGAATATCCATATGCAGAAGAATAATACTAGAACCATATCTCTTGCCATATACAAAAATCAAATCAAAATGGATTAAAGACTTAAATCTAAGACCTCAAACTGTGAAACTTCTACAAGAAAACATTGGGGGAACTCTCCAGGACATTGGTCTTGGCAAAGATTTCTTGGGTAATACCCTACAAACACAGGTAACCAAAGCAAAAATGAACAGATGGGATAGCTTGAAGTTAAAAAGCTTCTGCATAGCAAAGTAAACAATCAGCAATTTGAAGAGACAACTCACAGAATGGAAGAAAATATTTGCAAACTATTCATCTGACAAGGGATTAATAACCAAAATATATAAGGAGCTCAAACAATTCCATAGAAAAAAAATCTAATAATCTGATTAAGAAATGGGCAGAGATCTGGATAGACATTTCTCAAAAGAAACATACAAATGGCAAACAGTTATATGAAAAGGTTCTCAACATAACTGATTATCAGAGAAATGCAAATCAAAACTACAGTAATATGTCATCTCATCCCAGTTAAAATGGCTTATTGAAGAGGACACGAAATAATGAAAAGCTATCCAAAAGACAGGCAATAACAAGTGCTGGAGAGGATGCTGAGAACAGTGAGCTCTCATACACTGTTGGTGGGAATGTAAATTAGTACAACCACTGTGGAGGACAGTTTGGAGGTTCCTCAAAAGACTAAAGAGCTACCATGTGATCCAGCAATCTCACTGCTAGGTATATACCCAAAAGAAAGGAAATCAGTGTATTGAAGAGCTATCTGTATCCCCATGTTTATTGCAGCACTGTTCACACTAGACAAGATTTGGAAGCAACCTAAGTGTCCATAACAGAGGAAAGGGTAAAGAAAATGTGATACATACACACAATTGAGTACTATTCAGCTATAAAAAAGAATGATATCTTGTCATTTGCAACAATGTGAAACTGGAGGTCATTGTGTTAAGTGAAATAAGCTAGGCACAGAAAGACAAACATCACATGTTCTCACTTATTTGTGGGAACTGAAAAAAAAAAAAAAAACTAAAAAACTAAAAAAAATAAGAACTAAAAACATGAAAACATGGAAATAGAGAGTAGAACGATTGTTACCAGAAGCTGGAAAGGGTAGTTGGGGAGGGGGAGATGGTTAATGCATACACAAATGTTGTTATATATGATGTATAAGATCTAGTATTTGATAGCATAACAGGGTGACTACAGTCAACAGTAATTTGTTGTACATTTTTAAATAGCTGAAAAATACAATAGGATTGTTTGTAACACAAAGGAAAAATGCTTGAGATGATGTATATCCCATTTACCCTATGTGATTATTATGCATTGTATGCCTACATCAAAATATACCTTGTACCCCATCAATGTATATATCTACTATGTACCCACGACAATTTTTTTAAAAAAATGAATGCAGGGGAACCTAGAAAGATCTAGTTCTGTTCCTTGAGTCAAGGCTTTTGAGCAAGAGACAAGATCTTTTAGTGAACTCAGTTCTGCCATAGTGTTGCTTATTAAGCAGGTGGTTTTACTTGTTTACTTCTGTTCTTCCACAGGATTTCAAGGGCATATTAGGATATTGTGATGATGATTCCAAACTGTGCAAGTAAAGGGCAAATTATATGTTCTTCCACAAAAGGAGCTTCTGTTATCCCTCTTTGCCCCAGACTTGCTAGAATGACCAAAGTAGATGTTATTTTCTTAAAGTTAAACTGATTTGTGGATGATAATTAACAACTGCTATCATTAACCTTTATTGTGTCAGGCCCTGTGCCAACTACTTAATCTTACCACAACAGTGTAAGGTTCATATTGTGATTGTCTCCATTTTACATAAGTTAACACTGATGCCCGGAGACGTTAAGTTAATTGCCCAAAGCCAGAGTTTCAAATGTTCTTTTGATTTGGAAACCTTGCCTATTCTCTGGGCAACTTCTCTGGTCATGCTATAACCTCCCACGTGGACAGCTTGGCAAGTTTATGCTTATTACAGTTTGAAATGTTACACGTCCCCTTCCTTTCCCCAATGAATGATGGGTTTCCTAAAGGTTTTCTTCCTCTGTTCTCAGAAGGAGAAATAGAAGGAGAAAGGATGGAGGGAGAGAGAAATAATGTGTATTTAATCACTATCAATGACATTTTAGGGCCGATAGGGCCAACTGAAACAGAGTTCTGCCCACAGTGTTTCGGTGGTTAGCCTTATGTGATTAAATCCTTCTAAATGCAATTAAATCCTTATCAATCAAATGAAGAAACATTATGTTCTCTTTAGGGAAATAAGTATAGATGTATCATTTTCCTTAGATTTGTGAAATATTTCTTCAGAAAACCAAACCTGATTCCCAAGAGATAAGAAAAACAGGATTTTTTCCTTCTTAACATTTACATGAAATAACACCTGAGTACTTTAAAGTGTGAACACATGTCCCATGGTACTCGCTGATGTGATTTATCTGTCGCCTTCTGCCACCTACAAATGAAAAGATTTTGAAGAGAATAACATCATTTTTAAACTTTCTTTTTCGTGAAGTTCTCTTCCACGCTAAAGCCTGAGGAGCCAATGCATTGCCTCCAGGTGATGAATATTGGGTAGAAATTAGCTGGAGCCACTCCCTCAGTGTGGCGCAGCACAGAGTTGGTCAGTGCACAGCAGGCTGTGGTGATATGTCCAGGAATATATGGAGTGATACAGAGCAGGGTTGGTTTTGTGTCAGTCTGCCTATTGGGAGGACTGTGCAACGACTGTGTAGATACAGCCAGAAAAGTCTTTTGGACTCACAAGTACTAGCCCAGTGGTCTCCCTGCAGCACACCCTCAGTGGCTCCCCAGCCGTCTTAGCCCTGCCCAGCATGGTTGGCATCTTCCTGTCTTTCCTTGTCTCCTGGTGTCATAACCTTCTGTTTGCCACTCTCCTGTGCTCTCTGTCCTGATGGGCTGAATTCTAGTCCTCCTGCTCTCCAAGCCCTTTTCCCCAGCGGATCCCTTGCTTTTGCCACTACCTCGATGCTCTTCCCTCCTCTCTTCACTACCCTGCTTTCTGCTCTCAGCTCCTGCATGAATTCCTCAGTGGTATTCTCCCTGCCTTGGTCACATCCTCTAATTATAGATTCTTTTCACACCCCATGCCTTTCTGTCAAGGACTTGCCCCAGTTGCATTTGACATTTGGGTTCTGATAGTGTTTGGGAGAGGAGGTAGGGTTGAATGGTTGAGCCCTGGACACTCAAGCCATACCACTGGCTTCAAATCAAACTATGCCACTTAGCAACCTTGCCAACTCTGTGCCTCAGTGCCTCCTCTGTAAAATGGGGGTGATCACTGTACCTCATTCTTAGAGGTGTGGTGGAGAGTAAATGAGTTTATATTAGAATAGCAGCTGATGTGTAGAATGGGCTTACTTCATGGTAGCTCTCTCTAATATTTGATGTAATGATCACCCTTCCATTAGACTGTGAACTCCAGGCAGACAAAGGCTATAATTATTTTTGTTGCACAGTGTCCCCCTGGTCCTGGTGAAATGCCTCACCCACTGTAGTCACCCATTAAGTGTTTGTTTTTACTGTGTACCAGCACTGAGTCAGGCAAACTGAAGACTTCAACCAAAAAAAGAAAAAGTGAACCTGCGTTTCAACTGGTAGTTCAATCTGTCAGAGGATTCACAGATTCATGTAACGCTCTTGACAGGGATGTTTATAGTTTTTACCCGACAATCAGGACACTATATTGTGGCCGTTTGTCCTGGGCTTTTTGGTGCAAGGACTGTCTCAGCAAATGTGGCATCATACCCAGATTCTGACCACCATGGAAGGATGAGGTTGTCTTGAAAGTGTGTCCTACTTCTACTGAACTGGTGACATTCAGATTTTTGCCTTTAAGCTGCACACCCCCCACTTTTTAAAAAATCAATTTCAATCTTATTTGGAAGCTTAGTGTATCAAACACATTCAAAATAGAGGTGCTTTGCTTAGGAAAGAGCACGGCTTGTTTGGGATCCCCTCTCCATACCCTGCCTCTGAGTGCCTCTGGAAACTTTTGCCCTAAGTAATGATGGTCTGCTTTCTGATGCTATTAGGTGAGAGACCAACTTGGAATGCTTAATAAGCAAGCATGGAAGTAACTTGCAGAGGAAAAAAGGACTTCAATCTTTTAATATCAAATAGGAAATAATTTCAAGTGGCGATGTCAGGGACAGCTGCACTGTGTGTACAGCGCTGGAGAGAAGATCCCACTACGGCATAGCCTGTGATTTTGAAGGCTACTCTATAGCTGCCACCTTTCATCTTAAAGAAAAAGAGTTTTAATTATGACATTGAGAACAAGATTACATATTGTTTTATTAGTTGCTTAATTTTATTTAGCTGACTCACTTAGTATGGGAATGTCTCCAGGGGCTGCTGGAAAGTCTCTCTTTCTATAAAAGGAGATAGATCCTAGGAGGCAGATTTGTTTAAGTGTGTTGCGTAATGTAGTCTAGGTCTTGGGCTTCTACCATTCTCAGATTATAAATGGTAGAAGTGGATTTTTTTTTGGTAATTTTTCTAATCAAAAAATCCTTAATAGGGCTTACTACTAAATAACATATTTAATAACTTGATAAAATAATCAGACTGGTACTTCCAGAATTTGTTTAAATAAAGATTTAATTTTTCATTGTGAAGAAAAATTTTTATTAGATACCATAGTGAAATGGGGAAGAGTAAGTATTTTTTTCCTGTTAACGTTAAGGGAATTTTCTTAAAGTGTTCTGTGCCAGGGTTGTTACATATGGTATTCTCTTTTGTTATTTTTTAAACTTAATCTTAAAATATATTTTCTTTAAATAGATTCCTAAGTTTGGTATTGATGACTAAGGTTCCCTTAAATTTGTATGTACTTAAGTTGATTCACTACTTCCAACATGAATTATATTCTGAACAAGGAAAAAAAAATATTTAGCTGATATGGGCCATCTGGCTTTAAAATGTAGAGAATTGTCTTCCAGCCTGCATCTATTTTAGAGTGACTATTGGATCAGAATTCCAATGAATCTGAAACAGTAGATTCACAATTTAAACTTTAATGCTTTGAGGATTGTAAATCACAGCACATATGGGATGATACATGTTTTGGGAGAAATGGATCCTCCTGACCCATGTGTAAAAAATTAAAGCTATCTGTATTCTGTGTTTATTGAATGTATTTATTTTATCAAGGTGGATCTGAATAAACAGTTTCTAGGTTTTTAATCTTGGGATTTTTAAAAACTAAAAAACTTGTTTTATTGAATTATGCAATATAAATCCTTAGCAATATCCCCAAAAAGGTTTTCCAAAGAAGTAATAGCGGTTCTCGATGTTTCCTCATGGTTCTTTTTTTTTAACCAATATAAAAGCAAGTTTTTAAAAAGGTGTTATTTCTGTTGGAAGGAAACTATGATTCCCATGGTTGGTGGTTAGTCCAAAGCCGTGGAACTTCTTTCCCTATAAACCTCTCATTCTGGCAAAACAGGACACCTGGACAATGATTTTCCTAGTTAGTACAACCAAAAGACTTTCCCTAATTTTAATGTTTCCCAAAATAAGTCCTGGTAAGATTTTCTCCCTGATAGGTAAGTGAGGAAAGTTCAAGACAAGTTTGATAGACATATTTGTTGAAGAAATTTCTTAATTTCAGATTTTTTGATATGTGAATAGCCAGTCATGAACTTCTGAAAAGAGGGTTGTGGAGAGAACTGTAAGAAGTAGTGTTTTCTGAACACTGACCTTTGGATATTTTACAGGACTTTTGGGTTGTTGATTGCAACATGAGAGAAGGACATCTTGTCTGGTAGGCACATGCATGTACATAGCCTTTTTAATAGAAGCTTTTGGGTTTGATGTGGCAGTAGATTCCCCTGCCCACCTTCCCAACCCCAGTATATTTGAACATTTCTGAAATTGAGATGCAGTTTACAATCATTCCATGTGTTTTCTTTTTTTTTTTTTTTTACTTGCAGGAAAGCTATTAATGAATCAAGAGTGCCTTAAAATTAATTATTAAGCAATTCAGCTTTTAATTTTAATTTGTTCATGCTCAGCCTACTGACTTTGCAAGAAGTACAGTATTAAGTGAAAACAATTGAATGAGAGGAAAAAGGCTATTTTGTGGGAAATGTCTTTATAATCAGCTTTATTTTTTAGAAGATCTAGAATCTGGTTAAAAAACAAAGTGAGCCATGCTTTTTGGCAGCTTACTATGGTTTCAGGCCACTGCTAAGTACATTGTACCTATGTATCTGTGGTAGGTATTATTGCCTCCATTTTATTTACTTTTTTAAATTTTTTGTTTGTTTGGTTTTTTTATTTTTATTTTTATTTTTTATGCCCCATTTTAAAAGTGAGGGCATTGAAACTCAAAAGGTGCCGTAATTTATCTACCTTAATAGCTGATGGAGAATGAGGTTTTAGTCTCAGGCAGTCTGATTTTTCCCAACCCACTCTTTGTTTTAGTTAATTGAGCATTGACATTTATTTACTTGGTGTATACTGTCTTTATACCTTTGCATTATGGCATATACCAGTGATTCTGGAACTGGGTCATCATTAGAATTACCTTGGAAGCTTTGGTAAACTATAAATTTCTGGCTCAACCCTTAAAATATACTTATTCACTAGCTCTGGGATGCAGCTTGTATTTTTAAACATTACTATAAAAACTCCAAGTGATTTTGATGAAGCTGGAATTGAGTATGACATCTAAACACACTATAAAAAATGCTTTTCTTTCCACCAATGATAAAAATGGGCTGGACACTGTGGCTCATGCTTGTAATCCCAGCACTTTGGGAGGACAAGGTGGGAGGATTGTTTGAGCCCAGAAGTTCGAGACCAGCCCTGGCAACATAGTAAGACTCTGTCTCTACAAAAAATGAAACAAATTAGCCAGTTGTGGTGGTGCACAACTGTAGTTCCTGCTTGCTTGGGAGGCTAAGGTGGGAGGATCCTTTGAGCCTAGGAGTTCAAGGCTGCAGTGAGCCATGATTTGTGACACTGCACTCCAGCCTGGATGACAGAGTGAGACCATGTCTTTAAAAATATATATAGTAGAATGCACATAGTCCCCATACCATGAAGAACATAATTGAATGATGTATGACTCCTGTATCAGCTTTTGACATCTAGAGTTGGCCGTCAAGGTGTATTGAGAAAGCAGATGGGCATAAAAACCTGAAGCTACAGGGTACATTTGCCTGAAATGTGTAAGGGTGCTTTCATGCCTCCTGATCCATGTAGTCTTCTTGATGTATTAAAAGACTTCATTAAGAATAACCTCAGTGTAAACTGTCATGGATGGATTTGGGTAAGATGTCAACACACACATGATCTTCCACTCTTCAGCGCTGATATCAATAAAAAACAAGTCTCTCTAATCTGTCTCCAAATAGTTGCAGCTTCCTTCATCTAGTCTAATCAGAGGAAGAAGCCTATAGGGGGTTAAAAGATTCCATGCTGCTGCTGCTGCTGCCATTAATTTAATTGCTATGATACAGTAAACTATGGGGAAGTCGAGTTAAATGCTGAAATCTTTAGGGCAAGAGACTAAATAGGTTACTTCCATAATTAATGTTGTATTTAAGAAGGTACATAGTGTTCCCCAAAGTGTGACCTTGCAGAAGTGACAATTGTGTCTAAAGTCAGCATGCAAGTGAAGTAACAATTCAATTCTGGTCTGGGGAAGTGTGCGGGAGTGAATGTGGCAGAGTACGTGTGCAATAAATGTTCTTTAGCATCAGTGAAGATTTGTAGGTCACCATCATTTCAGGTATCTGGGAGTTGTGCAACCCTTCTGTTCTGAGTTATATGGTAAGTTTTTTTAAAAGTCATACTTTGTAAATACTTGTAAATATTTAAAGGCAACACTGTGTATCTTGTGAAGTTGTACAACCCTTCTGTTCTTTCTGAGCCATATAAGTTTTTTTAAAAAGTCATACCTTTTAAATATTTGTAAATATTTAAAGGCAACACGGTATCTTGTGTGTACCAATCCATCTGTGGGCTGACATTATTCAGGGGCATCTGATAAGATGTGGATTAATTGCATGTGGCGGCCCTTTTTATGCCACTCATTCAGATATTCCAGCTCACTGGCAGTGTCTTCATGAACACAGATTGGCCATCTTTTGGATTAATGGGTTAGTTAAAGTAATCATTATGAGTCCAACCACTTTCTAGATTCAGTTTACCTAATTGCTAAAGGTATTAGAGCTGCATTTGATGAGTATATTTTGCTAATAATAGGCTTTGACTTCTTAAAATTATTTTTTTCCTTTTAATGAGTTTCTCTGAAAGCAACCTAATCCTAAAACCCACTCCTCCCACTGACCAATGTTTATTCAAATAATTTTCCTCCATTTGGGCATGTGGCTACTACCATAAGTCGAGCAGGGACGTCATTCTCAGGATCCTTAATTGCAGAAGCTAGTCATTTGTTTTAGTTACCTTCCCATATAGGTTGCATAACCTTGAGAAAGGGGCATCTAGTATATGATATTGTTCCTATAATAGTTAAGCGACTCTTTTTAGGAATCCTGATAATATCCATAATAATTATTGTTCTTACTAGAGCACACAAACATAAGCACCCACGATGTGCCTATCTCTCTGCTCACCAAAACATTATCACATTTTGATCCTCAGGCTAACCTGGTTTTGTTCTGTAATTGGTTCAGTTGGTTGGTTCTGAAGACTTGCATGTAGGCAAGTTGCTTTCATCTTGTTTTATGATGAAGGCTCATCACTCACCTTGTAAATGGCCATAAGACTGCTGAGCTGAAGCTCAGTGATAAGGGGAAAAGCCCTCAAAGTCTAATAAGGGATGAGGGCCCTTGTTGTCTAAGACATTGACTAGAAGTTGAGTTCAGTCTTTGGTTAAGAAGAGTCTCGTCTGATCATAATGAAAACCCAACCCAATTGGGGTTGATATCTGAATTCTATTTTAACATCTGACTGTAGTGGCTGGATAATTTGCTTTCCTTTCCCTTCTTTCATCCATTCACTCCCCTCACCCTACCTCACCCATCCCATCTTAATTTGTATTTGGAATTTGAGTATTGTTTTTAAAAAATAAGGAAATTTAAACTATGTATTCTCAAGGTACTCATAATATAGTCACTAAGGACATTGAGTTCAAAGTTGGGTTCAAATCAGAGCTCTGCTATGTTTGAGCTGATAAAACTTGGGTAAGTGACTTAAAATCTCTGTGCCTCAGTTTCCTTATCTTTACAACACTGGATAAGTAGTGTTTCCCGGGAAGGATTGTGGGAAATGAGGTTGTGTGTGTAACAACTTTTGCGCAGTAACTAGTGCCCAGAAAGGGCTCCAGATGTGCACAAGAAATGGTGGCTGTTTTTAGAAGCTATATCTAGGACTTTAAAAGTTAGGTTAAGGCTGAGTGTGGTGTCTCACACCTATAATCCCAGCACTTTGGGAGGCTGAGGCGGGTGGATCACGAGGTCAGGGGATGGAGACCATTCTGGCTAACACGGTGAAACCCCATCTCTACTAAAAATACAAAAACTTAGCCGGCCATGGTGGCACGTGCCTGTAGTCCCATCTACTTGGGAGGCTGAGGCAGGAGAATTGCTTGAACCTGGGAGGCGGAGGTTGCAGTGAGCCGAGATCACGACACTGCACTCCAGCCTGGGCGACAGAGTGAGACTCTGTCTCAAGGAAAAAAAAAAAAAAAAGTTTGATTAAAAAATAATGACTTTTGGTGCTGTGGGATTTGTGAGCTCAAGGACTTGTGCTGCAAGAACAACAAACACGAGCCTGCTTATTTAATAGAACGTGCCCTCAATGAGGGTCTGATCTGCTTTTGGCTTGAGAAATGCTTCAGAATTTTAATCATTTGGAGGAGCTTCCTAGAAGTTGCTTTATGGTTGCTTTCTCTTCACATCAAACTGAAGGGATAACTGTAACAAATGAGTATTCCTATGCCAAGATGTGACACAGCAAATGAATTTATGGATGATGACGTTAATGATCATCATCAGCATGGCTAGGGTTCCGGTTTGATTAGTAGCTGCAGACTGCTTTCTTAAGATGAAATAGTCACTTAAATGAACATGGCATCTTTTCTTGAACAATGCTTGGGTTATTTTTTTTTTTTTCTTATAGAGATTGAAGACATGTTACTCAGCACTATCTCCCTCTCTCCTCTGCAACTTCTGTCTGTTCAGAATAAGCTACTCCAGGAATATTTATTGCTTTTTTTCGGTGTTCTTATTAGTACCCTTTATATGGCTTATTGTGGCACTTATAATAATACAAAGAGTAATAAAATACAGTTATTATTCGGTAGCTGCTGATATTCATTGGGCATATGCTATGTGCCAAATTTGCATCATCATCTCATTTGATCCTCACAACCTGTGAGGGAGAGATATTCATGGCCCCCATTTTCCAGATGGTGAAGAGATTAACTTAGAGCTGAAATACTTACATTGAGTCAGGGCTGGGATTTAAAACAGGACTGGTGGTGAAAGCTGAAGGCATAGACATGACCCATAGCTGCCTCTATGTTTTATAACTTCCTGTTGATTTCTGTTTTCCTCCTTTGTCAGTCAGCTCCCTTGACTTCCTGCATCTATCTGTCTTGCATCCTAGCCTGGTACCTGGCATGGTGGAGGCATTGGAGCATTGGAAAGAATGAGTTAATGAGTTTAGCCCTCTGCAGAGTATATGCTGAAAAACTGGTACCTAGCCTTTAACAGCTTAAAAGTGAAGTGAATGAATTTTGATAGAACCATTTTTAAAGTAAGGACCATCCTTCTGTGTCCCCAGAAAATTAAATAGAATGAGAAAATGGTAAAGCCAAGTTAGAAGCATTCAGGTGTGGAAGTTGTACAGGGCACTTGAGTTAAAAAAAAAAATCTGCTCAGGCATAAAATAATTAAACTGTTCATGACAGCATATAATTGCATCATTATATACACAACTCTGTTACTGTAATTTGGCTCATAAAAGAGCAAAGTGTCAAAATCTTTCTAATGGTATTTAATTTTGTTTTAGCATTTCCGAAAGGAAGTGTTCAGTTTGTACTTTGAACTTGTAAACTTTTGACACATCTTTACATTCATTGCTGTTGCAAATCATTCACATACACTACAGAAATGACTCATTGTCCATTTTTCATAATTTGGAGTCAGGTCTTTATATGAACTTTAGATATTTCAATGTTGAAGACACTTACATTTGCATACTTTCAATGTACCTTGTTTTTTAATCTATCTTATTTGGAGTTAATATTGTTAGTAATATAACCTGGAAAAATAATAACTCAATTTATTCAAGACCATTTTAATTAAAAATATGTGGTAACTCTTCAGAGACTAGGTAGAGCTTTACACTTCTCTGAAGACAGGGGTTATTGAGCAAATTAATAATGTAAACAAGATTTTTGGAGAGAATATTTAATCAACTCGAAAGAAGGTACTTTCAAGCAAGCTGCAGCACTTTAGAATTACCCATTGACATTCAAAGATTGATGTGTTAATTACTAATCATTGTTTTGAGTTCATTAAACTGGTCATTTAAATACCTTTATTTGGCCACATTCTATTGGACGCCTGTAAATTCCAATGTCTTTTGACTGTAACAGTGTTGCATGTTGAATCCTTTCTTAATAATTACTATGTTACCACTTACTTTCCAATGATTTAGTCGTCTTGGGCACACAGTAAAGCCTCTCTGGTCCTAACCTTTCACATCTGTCAAATAGGGGCACTTTAAACCCCTTCATAGAGTTTTCCTGATACTTAAACGAGACAAAGCATATGAATCGCTTGGTACATTGCTCAGGAAATAGGTTACTCATTACTAGTCCAAATGAGTGTGATTTTATTATGGAGTGTGGCTGCTTACCGCTGCATTTTTTTAACCTTAGAGTTGCAGTGTAAATTGATTTATGCAGGGCCTAAAATGAAGATTTGTGGTTACAGTATTGCTCCTCCCAAGATTTGGGCATTTATTTATATGAGAAATCTCACAGAAGTATAGAAATAAAGTATGGTATGTTTATTTGCTCAGAGGGAAAGTAATAAACTTGTAGAAAATTACAAGTCTTGAAACATCCATTGGAGTTAGGCCCACTGAATTGTGGCTCGGATTTGAGATTAAGGGAGTCTGACATTTTGGAACTTGGTGTCCTCAGGGTCTCATGTGGGCATAAGGATTGTATCTGTAAGTCATCTTCATTGTTAGGACTTTGTTCCTTTGCCAAAGCTGTGATTTTCTTTTTTCCCCCACATTGCTAGAAACCTTCTGGTCCTTATGCAATCTCCCAGTGCTACCTATGGGGTCATGCTCAGTTTGGAATGCTTCTTATAGTTGGAGAGTTAGGTTTCCTTCCTCAATGTTTCTTCTAAAAATGTTGAACGAGTTGTAGTTGTACTGAGTTATCTTTGTGCAAAATGAGATTTTCCATAGATACTTATATTCTTTCTTGGGATTGTGGCACTAGTATCATCAACTGATATTTAATATCCTTTGTGAAATTTTGTTTACCTGATATTTTGCATTCATACAACTTCTGGAAAATAACACCAAAAAAAGTATGTATTATATGGTTTCATTTTTTCTAGGACCAGTTTTCTGGAAAACTTGTAACAGTTAAACACGTCAAAGACAAGATGTACCAGCCCATTAAGGAGATGAGTTTATTCAGGTTATTGAAGTAGGGGGGCTGTTCAGTAATCAAGAAAGTCTCAAATAAGAGGGAGAAAAGGTGGAGATTTATGACACAGCAAAGCCAGGAAGGCTGGAGGTGGGCCTTATGATATGCAAGGGCAAGTTGGTTTTTGTGGCTCAGGACGTTTCCCAAAATGCAAAAGGGTAAAGATTTATGAATCTTGGTTATTGACTAGGAGCACTGGGCTCCTATGAAATTCAACATTACCAAATGGTTAAAAAAAAAAAAAGGTAAAAATTGTTATTTTTTCAAATAGAAAAAAGTATTGGGCTTTTCATTAGTTGTTGTTTTACCAATGTTTAATTCAAACTATGTTAATGTTGTGATTGCCTTCTTAGTTGGCCCAAGAACTCCTAAAAACAAGTTTTCATTATGCAAATTAAAAATACCTGTTCTAACTCTAAACTATTGAAAGCAATTAATTGAGAAGTTTTATCTACTTATATCTCTCACTTAAATAACCCATATGAGAAAAATAGCCTACTATTTATTCTCTATTTGGACCTGGCTGTTAAGTAGTTCAAAGTCGCTAGTACCTAATTCTTAAATTGGTATATACCTTCCCTAGCTTGTTACAAGCAGATTCCTACTTGAAAACGGGGTTTTTGTGGTGTTTTTGGTTTATGGCTCCTTGCACACAACTTTTCTATATCAAATGATTTTCCATTAAGTGAGGCATTGTCTGCTGTGATTTCATCCCCAAATTCCCCACTTAACTCAGTGTTGGCATTAGTGGGACTCTCTGGGACCCACTTCTGTAGCCCACCTGCAGCTCCTCGGTTTTTAAAATCTCTCGTCCTGTACTGCATCATCTTTCTCTCATTGTGAAAATCCAGCATCCCCTCACAAACTCACTTCCTCTGGGGAGGCTTCACAGACTGCTTCTGTCTGCTCTTTTCTGCTTTGTCACTTGTATAGTTCTATCCAGTTCTATACAGGACCTGGATAATATGCACAGCTCAGCTTTTGGAGATATTATATAGTCATGTACCATAAAACATTTCGGTCAACAGTGAACTACATATGTGACAGTGGGCCCAGAAGATTATAATGGAGTTGAAAAATTCCTATTGCCCAGTGATGGCATAGGCATTGTAATGTCATAGTGCAATTATTAATACTTTGTTTTTTAATAAATTTAGTGTAACCTTAAGTGTACAGTGTTTATTAAAGTCTGCAGTAGTTTGCAATAATATCCTAGATCTTCACATTCACTCACCACTCCCTGACTGGCTCACCCAGAACGATTTCTAGTCCTGTAAGCTTCATTTATGTTAAGTACTCTGTATAGGTCTACCGTTTTCTACCTTCTATGCCTTTTTTTTTTTTTTTTTTTTTGACAGCGTCTACCTCTGTCACCAGGCTGGAGTGCAGTGCCCCATCTCGGTTTATTGCAATCTCTGCCTCCCAGTTTCACATTATTCTCTTGCCTCAGCCTCCCGAGTAGCTGGGACTACAGGCACGCACCACCACACCTAGCTAATTTTTGTATTTTTAGTAGAGATGGAGTTTCACCATATTGGCCAGGATGGTCTTGATCTCTTGACCTGGTGATCCACCCACCTCGGCCTCCCAAAGTGCTGGGATTACAGGCGTGAGCCACCCTACCAGCTACTTTTTATGCCATGTTTTTACTGTGTCCTTTTTATGTTTAGATACACGAGCCACCCTGCCAGCTACCTTTTATGCCATATTTTTGCTGTATCCTTTTTATGTTTGGATATACAAATACTCACCAATGTGTTACAATTACCTACAGTATTCAGTACAGTAACATGCTGTACATGTTTGTATCTAGGAGGAGCAATAGGCTATACCATATAGCCTAGGTATGTGGTAGGCTACACCATCTAGGTTTGTGTAAGTACAGTTTGTGATGTTGGCACAATAAAATAGCCTAATAGTGCATTTCCCAGAACATAGCTCCATCATTAAGTGCCACATTACTGCATATGTGTGTGTGTATGTGATATATATATGATATGATATATATGATATATATATATATGATCTCATATTTGAATAACTTTTAGGTGCTTTCACTTGTGCCACATTTATAAGAACAACATTGTCGTCTTCAGTTTATTGAGGAGGAAACTGAGGCTTACAATGTGACTTTCTCACAGTTGCATAGCTTTTCAGCAGAAAAGGCTAGAACAGGATGTTGCATACAGACTGGGGTCCTGGTTCTCTTTCCTGTCTGCTTACTTAGTAGTTGTTCACTGAAATGCAGATATGCAGCATGAAGTACCTAGGCAATCAAAGCGAGTTTGTTCCTTCTCAAAGATATTTGGTCTAAACAGTAATATGTAGTTCCCAGCAGCATTGTGGGAAGTAAATTCCAGAGACTAGATCTGGAATTTTTCCAACCCTTTCTGTATTAAGTGAGTGATCTTTATGCAAGCTTAGAAACTTATGGAAAAGAGCAGACCAGGTGCTTCATTTTCCAAATCTACTGAATTACTTGGAGGAAAAGGACTGGTTGGAATGACGGCTTCTTAGCCCTACAGGAATTTATATTGCCGGTGTATAAGATCCCTATAAAATGAGCTTCCTGGCAAGACTTAGTAAACACATTTCAACTAGCTATAAAGATTTCATAAACCATGTTCTTAGTGAGGTGTACTAGGGAAGAATCATGGCTCCCAGGCTGTCATTAATTTTATATTAAGCTCAGAATTTAAGAATAGCTAGGAAAGGCACGTGTCCATAATCCATAGTTACATTATTAAAATGCAGGGAAAATGTAACTAGACACTAAAATGATCAATGCTGTCCAGGAGGCCAGTAAAGCAATGTGATTAAGGGCTTTCGATGTTGCATCCAGAGAGCTAGTTTGGGTTGTCTCTCTCCACTTACTACCTTGACGAAATTACTGACCCATTCTGTACTTCATTTTCCTCATCCATAAGAATGAGGATCATGACAGTACTTACCTCAAAGAGTTAGTGTGAAGATGAACAGATTTTATATAATATCCTTGGCACAGTGCCTACCACATACAGAAAATGCTCTTCTCTCTCTCTCTTTTTTTTTTTTTTTGACGTCAGTTGATACTGCTTGATATTATGCACATAGCTAAAATTATTTTTTGTTTGCTTTTAGACCTAAGGTTTTTTTGTGATTTTTTTGACTCCGTCTTAAAACTTGATAATTATGAAAACCAAGTAATTGGTTAGGGTGTGTGCCCAGCTTGATACTGTTCTACATCTCTGTCATTTGAGTGCCTGGGCATTTTATCTTAATCCCACCCTGGGATATAAGCATGTTGAGGAAGAGACTAAGGCCCTCTCAAGAGACCCACTGCTACAGTCCATTATAATCCTAGAGCAATTTAGGTCAGTATCCACTATGGACAGTCCCTCCCAAGGCTTCTGCTTCGTTCTCGAGCTACTTACATAATAGAGATCCCCTTAATTCATTGATGAGATGTCCTAACAGGGCAATATTCTGAAAGAGCATTCAAAATTATTTCATGGCAAGAATTTTTTGTTTCTCTTTTACTTTCTTCTGGAGGTGAATTTTCTGGAATATGAGAAGTCCCAGTTGGAGGTAACACATGGTAATGGAAATAATTTGGTGATTTCCCTGTTTTTATTACATACGTCTTCATCTAGGACACTATATTCTACAGAAAGTCTTAAGTTGGATAGTGTCCTCATTTAAATCCCCATCTCTTTGCTTCAAGGGTGGCTTATTACTGGCAGCTGAAGGAGTAGTATTCTGTCAGCAACATTCTCATCTTGCTCCCTGCTAAACATGTGGGTGGGTGTCTTATTTTTTTTTTTTTTTTAATTGTGTTAGATGAAACTATTCCTCTGCCTAGTGTCCATCTATCATCAAATATTTATCTAGAGCATCTCAAGTAATCCAAAGAATAACACTGATTTGTGGTTATTTGAAATTTCTTTGAGGCCTGCTGATAGATTACAAAAATTGCTTGATATATCTGTCTTAAAGGAGATCATTGAACTAAGAAGTAGTTGTCACCTTGTTTGGAGTAGAATATGTATATTATCACATTTGAAGCCAATTCTTAGCAAAATAATTCCTATGTAATTTATATGGATTAAGTTTAAATTTGAATTCATATTTCAGAATAAAAACATTTCTTGGGGATGAAATTATATGACTCTGTTCAATTAACCTGAGGACTTCTGCTTTTGGCTAAATTAGAATGACTTGTGACAAACCAATGTTTCTTTGAAGACAGCAGAAAAGCCACATCTGAACTTTGAAAATAACAGAGAACTGCCAAGACAACCAAGAGACCCAGAAATCGGGGAACTATAGAGTGCTGAGCCAGGAATCCACAGGCTGCTTTCCCCTTCAGGGAACTTGCTGGGTTTTGGCTTAAGGAGCAGTTGAGAAAACGGGCAGGTAGAAAATCATACCTTTTAGGTAAAATAATTTTTGGTGATCTCACAAGGCTGAAGAGACAAGCATGGAAGTTTGGGTCTGCCAAAGCAGCCAGGATTCAGAGGAACCAAGATCTCAGAGAGAAGATGGGTGTCTTGGGTAGATTTATACCTGAAGGCTTTTTTAATTTTAATTTTAATTTTTTATGAGATAGGGTCTTGCTCCGCTGCCCAGGCTGGAGTGCAGTAGAATGATCATAGCTCACTGCAACCTTAAACTCCTGGGCTTAAGCAGTCCTCCCACCTCAGCCTCCTGAATAGCTTGGACTGTAAGTGTGCATGAGCATACCTGGCTAATTTTTCAATTCTTTTGTGGAGACAGGGTCTTGCTATATTGACCCGGCTGGTCTTGAACTCCTGACTTCAAGCTATTTTCCTGCCTTGGTGCAAAGTGTTGGGATCACAGATGTGAGCCACTGTGTGTGTTTTTGATAGTCTCCTGGGGCTAAGGTTAAAATAAGTAGAGTTGAACATCCACAAATGACAGGTGTACTAGTGTATAGCACAGGCCTTTAAACCACATTTATGGAGTGTGTGCAAACCAGAGGTGGACCACATTTTCAAAACGCTAACCAGCTTTGAGTCAACAAATTCCACATTGGATGAAAGTAATGCCCCATTTCAGACTGCCTGCCAGAGAGTAGGACAAACCTTCTTTGGTGGGAGATACCATCATGCAGAGTCTCTATAATTCTTCATTCACAGCTTCTGTAATTCAACTTAAAATCATCAGACACATCAAGAAAGAGGACCAAGAGAAACAAATAAAAAATGAAAAGAATCTCAAGGATGCCCCAATTGGCATTATCAGAATTGGACTTTGTTCTGAAGCTAATTAGTTGCAGTTCTCTCGGTAATGCCAGGACTCTCAAGATCTCCATTGTCCCTCCTACCCTCCCTTGCTTCACTCCTGGCTTGGTCCATTCACTTTGTTACTACTTGTACTGTAGGCATTTCAGTTGCCAACTGCTGCTTTTCAGTAAGAAGCAGGTCTATTTTTTCTAGGAGATTAGGTCATCCAAAAAACACAATATGGATTTGCACACAAAAGATAGGAATATGTTATCGACATAGGCTTTTGAATGAGTTTTATTTAATCAGTCTTGAAGAGTGGCTATTACGTTTTCACATTTTTCTCCCTGCATAGGAAGATGAGTAGAGGGGTCACAGGGAGTCTTGCTCTAAACAGAAATGGATGATTATTTTTGTTTGTTTTGCTTTAAAGTTTGCTAATTTGGTAAAATCACATCTGTGTCTTTGTCTTTGAATTCTTTCTTGCAAAGAAAGAAAATCATATGTGTCTACAGGGGGAAAAAATAATAAAAGCAAGTTCAGACAGGCTTAAGTAAAATTACAGTCGGCCCTGTGAGTGGCTTCCTGGGAATGTGCAATGAGCATTTTTGACATAGACTGTTCACACCTCTCTCAAATGATAAAGGATCAGGAATGAGATAGGCCTTTGCAAACCAGAGTCAGCTTTCTCTCAGTTCCAAGGGAAGAGCCATTACTTTAAGTTTTTTTCTTCTTCTTTTTACAAAAGTAGATAGCCTGCCATCACAGCAGTGTGCCTTCTTTGATGACCTTTGGTAAGAAATGTCTGGTAATTGCTTCTTAAATCTACAGACTACTATAATCCAAGAACAACATTTTAGATACAGTCTGTGATACAGGTTACCCTGAGTGCTTTGGAATCCCAGTGCTCTAGAGTGATTCTCAAAATGTCCTCAGGCTAAGCATTTGGCATCATCTGTGAGTTTATTTGAATGCAAATTCATGGGCCCCACCCAGACCTAGTGAATCAGAGTCTCTGGAGATAGGGCCTAGGAAACTGTCTTATTACGTTTTCCAAGCATACTTACATTCATTAGTATTTGATTACCACTTTTGTAAAGTATTTATGGTAATCCACATGGAGTTACCAGGTAGGGCTCAGGTAACTAAGCTACATCTGTGGTGAGGCCATAGTGCTCCATGAAGAAAACCTCACGCGGTTCCTTTCGTCGCTTTTCAGTTTAACGGAATTAGGGTCTTTGGGCAGTTTCTTCTCAGCCAGAAAGCTGTACCTCAGGAATTAGATGGCAAAAACAAAATTTCAAGACAATGGAGTAGGAGTTTTTCTTTTCTATGGACCAACTCCCCATCACCAGAAGTTCTTTTGATTCTATGTAAAAAGTCTTTGTCACTTAGGAGGATGAATCAGGAACCTTAGGTGTATGGCAAAACAATTAGGCATTATAATGAAATCACAAGTCTTTTCAAAAAAGAGAATGACATGTCTTTCAGAGTGACCGGAGCTGGGCGTGGTGGCTTATGCCTGCAATCCCAGTGCTTTGAGAGGCTGAGGCAGGAGGATCGCTTGAGCCCAGGAGTTCAAGACCAGCACAGGGAACACAGTGAGATCCCATTTCTACAATAAGTTAAGAAAATTAGGCATGGTAGCATGTACCTGTAGTCCAGCTACATGAAAGGCTAAGGCAGGAGGATTACTTGAGCCCAGGAGTTTGAGACTGCAGTGAGCCATGATCATGCCACTGCACTCCAGCCTAGGTGGAGTGTCTCTTAAAATTAAAAAGAGCCTTGTCTCTTAAAATTAAAAAAAAAAAAAAAAACCTAAAAAACTGAAAAACCAAAAAAGAACAAGCATGAGGAAAAATGACCTGAGATAAACACACACACACACACACATAAAATATACATGTAAAATACATATATGTATATAAATACATACAGATGCGTCAAATATCAACTATTCAAGAACATATTGGCCTAAGATTTACAACAACTTTTATAAGACAATAGCCGAATTTACTAACCAGTTTGTATGTGACTCTTTCTAAAAGTGTGTCTCTATCTTGTGTTCTCTATGTGTTAAGTGATTTTATTTTCCTGTGCCTGTTCTCTAAGGTAAAACAACAACAACAACAACAACAACAAAAAACAGTTGTTCAAGGAAAAGTTTGAGATGATAAATTGTTTTTTAAAGATTTTATTGTTTTCTTCAGCCCACTTTTTAAATGATTCAGTGAGCTACTTCATTGTTAAGTGGAGACACCTCTTGTTCCCGAGAACATACTTCCAAGAATAATATATTTATTGCTGTACATTTTTAGAAACTTGTACAGTTTTGTGAGTAAACTCCCTGCGTGGACTTGGTCACACTTATTGGTAGTACAGTAGTAAAGAAGGAATCTGAAGAGGGCAAAGGTATAGCTCATCAGTGATTCATCAAATGTTGGCGAATCATTCAGAATTAGGTCCCTTCTGTGCAAAATGGCCTTTTATATTTTTTTATTTATTTTCTGTCTCCCGTATCAGGTAAAGACAGTGTTGTCATCTGGTTCTACCTTATGGGACTTTGCAAGAGGTGAAACAGCAAGTTCTAAGAACAAAAGCAAAAACAAAAGAGGTGAATGTGATAATTTCCAAGAAAGGATGACTCTTTTTAACTTGTTATTATATCACAAAAGTTCATAATACATTTCTCTTGCTGGGTTGTAATTTGCTAGAGTATCAGAACCATATGCCAACATAAAACCCAAAGCATCTTAAATTCCAAATATCACGTATTGCCCTATGTTATTTGCACTTTGGTTGAGTTCCTCCAAGCTGAGCACCTGGAGAGAGATTCCAGGAGAGTGTGTGAAAGAGTCAACTTTATTAAAAATATACTGAGATGACAGATTCCAGAGATTTGTTGCCCCACTGAATATTGCAGAAAGACAGGCAAGAGAAAAACCTTGGATTTATATACATTTTGTTGATCTGTTTGGTTACCTTTGGGGAGTCTTTAGGTTGTATAATTTGGATTGGAAATTTGACATAAATGAGTTTACATGCCCTATGACTTTGGGCAAGTTTTTAATGCTGAGGTTCCTCATGGTAAGATATTAATAGTACTTTCCTCATAGGATTGCTGAGCGAATTAAATGATAGTGTAGGTAAAGTTACAGGCATAGGACCTGGTACATATTATACACTCATTTGGTGGCCTGTTTTTATTTAGAATGTTATTATTCAGTATGAGCTTAATTTGACATGCTTACAATTCCTTTAAAAATTAAAACGGCAGTGTGTAAATGATTTCATTTATATACCATCTTCCAGGTAGAGATGGGCAACAGGGCACTCAGAATGACATGTCATGGAAATGTAACAAGCCCAGTTTCCCTGACTGGGAGAAAAGTCTAGTCTTGGGAACTGATGACAGGGAAGATACCAGTTGCTTGTCTGGAATTTGGATAGGGAAGAGCAGTGGACCCAGGGCAGCAAGTTGTTCCTGAAATCATTCCAAGAAGTCTACGAACCAGTTAGTGATTTAAGAATTCTTTGGCTTGCTAATGGACAATGCGCCTTACCTCTGTTGTGCATATAAAATGAGACTCTGGGGGCTAGGTTGGCTTAGAACTGGCAAGACTGTGACTAAGGATGACCAGTTGTGGAGCTGTGGATGTGAAGCATGGGTGAGAGCACCTCAGTAAATGGTGAGAAAGAGTAAAGGATTGGAAACATGGTGGAAAGCAGCATCAACATAAACACAGCATTGGTTCATTTAGACTGGTATGCACATCCCTTGCCCACAGCACAAAGAAAGAAGGGGTGTACTTTTGAACAAGCCAAAGACACTTGCATCTTCTGTTTCTTGAGCAGCAAGTCTGGAATATTCCTTCCATTCTAAAAATGATATATGTCCGCACTTGTGCTCTTTGAGGAGCCTGGGAGTTTAGAAAAGAGTGATTCCTGACACTCAAGTGTCGGGAGACACATGGTGCCCAGAGAGAGGTAAGTGTTACTTGCCATTTTCCCGGGCTGCTCAGTGTGTTCTGGTGTTTAGGAGTATCAGAAGGAAGGTGTGCCCAGAGGAATCACTGACTGAGACTGTTTGACTTAGGATGCCATCCATCTGATCACCTGTAGTCCTTCGAGGCCGTACCCAAATCTAAAAGCAGAGTTCTGAAGCGGGTGACCTGGGTAGGTAGAGCTTGTGTTGCTAGAGAATCTTGCCTCTAGCTACCTGAGGCTTTGCGCAGAGCAGAGTAGAAGCCCTTTATTCAGATCAGTTATGACTTCTAGTTTGTCAGTTGATTGAAACACTTGGCTAGAACAACAAATGTTGCTTTAGAAGGAAAGAAAATGCTATTTAAATATTTTTAGGACATTATAATGTGCATCTGTTGGGTAATTCTTGGTTCTAGACCTCCTTGAAATGAATTGGCTGGTTGGAGTCTCACCTCTACTTTCTCAAATAAATGTTACCCATCCTGGACGAGCAATTATTTCTTCAAAGTGGGAGTAAAAACTTGGATGCCTGCAAAGCAATCTAAGGCACAGTTCTTCTGGACTTTTGTGATCATCTTTCTCACCTTGTAAGGTTTCTCCATCTAATATAAAGCCAGTCACTCTCACCAATTGAATTTGTCTCATCTTTTGAAGCAAGTAATGGAAGCAATGGCTCTGTTTTCTTTAGCATATTTCACCAGTCTCCCATATTCTTAAATCATGTAAATATACTAAAGGTATGATGGGTTTGGGAACTGATATTTTGTATACATTCCTGGTAAACATACAGCTGAGGTGATGGGACTAGATGTGTACTGTTCTAGAAGGTAGCCTAGGCAATTTTGGTGTTCTGGATACTACAGACATCACTCATTATTTCTCAAAGGGATTGCAGATGCTTGATTTAACCCAACAATGTGGTTAGTTGGTGATCAGCATGAATGTTATTTTCCCATTGTCTTGGTAAAAAGGGGATTGATTATTAAACAGGAACAGTTCTCTTTAAATTTGAACTGCAGAGTTGTTATTTAAGTTAACAATATGTAATTGTTGAAGGCTCTTGTGAGACCGCGGTTCTTCTTAGTTTAAAAGAATTTAAACAAGACACAGCAAAGGATATGCAGCATAGAGTAATTTATTGCAAAAGAAAAGCATATTTTGAAAGTTAAGTGCAGAATAGATAGTACATCCTGAGAGACAGAGAGTTCAGGGCGGGCCGCTTGTAAGGATGAGATAGCAAAGACTAGAAATAGGGAAACTCCCTTTTTGGGAGTTTTTACATGATTGTACATAAGGAGGAGGGAAGCAATGTTACTAGCAAGCATGTTCTGGGTGGTCGTCTGGGTGCACACGTGCAGTAGCTATACATGCTTGTTCATATGCCGCATGTCTCATTAACATCTTAAATCTCCACCCAAGGGTGTGTTTTTACTATTATCATCAGCACAGGGTCAGTCTGAGGACAGGTGAAATCAAATGTGCATGTTCCCTCCAGGGGAAGTTCCCTACTGGAGATAGCTTTGCTTGAGTGAGCTGAACTGCAATGCCAATGCTGGGGCTTATTGTTTTGACTGTACGGTTGCCACAGTTGCCATATCCCAAGGACATGATTACTACCTTGACTACTTATCCTGCCTCATATAATTATATTGAATCTTTTTATATAATATGACTATGTAAAAGTTTATATATGTTTATACAATCATACTGTATCTTAATTTTAAAAAATGTAAAATACCATGATACATTATTCTAGGCAGCTGTTGTTGAACTTGAAGTATGTGGAAGTCTACTAATTCAAGTGACTAGTCATGATTTTGGTACATGGGGTGGGGAATATCTTAAAGTATGTCAGCCAAACACCTATTAACTACATTTTTGTAGAATATAGGTCTGAATTTCCCCTGAATTTGGATGTCGATTGTTTTGCATGAGAAAGCTCTTTATGTAGTAACATAAATATGAATTTGTATCTTAGAATTACATACCCTCATATGACATGTGATTATTTAATTGCCATGTGACCACAGACAAATAACACAACCTGAATATCATTTGCCTCACCTATATAATTATTATTAAAAAGAACACCCAACTTACAGGGTTGCTCATTGATGGAATGAGATGATGCATGTAATCTCTGAGCACAGTGTCTAGGATGTAGTAAACTCTTAATACACAGTAGTGATGATGGTGTGTCAAGGCAGGCATAGAGCAGGATTCAGCAAGTTTTGGCTGAATGAATGATTAATGGAGCTTTACTTGCTTTTCTCTAAGTTAAGTGGCTGACAGGAAGGCCTCCTAAGAACATATAGAGAGAATTTGAAAACCTAATGGAGTATTTATTTATGGTTTGAGCATATTGTATAATCACTCCCTTTTATTGTAAATATGCCTCCCTTCTCTCTGCCTCAGTGACATCACTATCCACATTAAGAAAAATCCTTGCCTGGCTCCAGCAGTCTTGCCCACATGTCTACGGTTTATTTATGCCAGCTATTGATCAAGAACATCAGTGATGGGTTTTTTAAGGCATGTGATCTTCTCAGTTTGTTTGCCACTTTGCAGAATTTCCAGAAAGTTGTACTAAACTTTAGGTTTTAATGGGCCTCTCCTGTGAATGGGGGAAGAGATTGATAACATAATCAAATCAAATAGGAAAGTACAAAATAGGAGGCACATGTTAGGTGCTGTTCTTTATTTTATTTATACCTCAATTTTAACTTTTCCTGTAGTCTGTGTAGTTTAATTCACAGAAAAACATTTTGTGAAGTAGATGGGTAGTTAAAAGAATCTCAGACCAGTAATGTTTTTCCTAGACATTAGGCAAACATTTTCTAATGATGATTCCTTTTTAAAATCCATACTGTCTAAGAAAATGAATAAAATTTGACCCCAGTTAATATTAATGCCTTAGAAATAAAAAGAAACATGTTTTGGCTCAGATCTGTGAAGACAAGCAGCATATGTTGCTTCGAGTGTAGACTCCATGAGGACAGGGTTTTTTTGTCTGTATGGCCACAGACATTACCTTCATGATATAATAAAAGATGATTTTTTAAACCAACAACTTTATTTATGAAGAATGGTGTACATGTCTGCTGGAATATCAAAGTAAACATTTCATTTACATTGGTGAGGATGCTAAAGGCTAATACCTCTAGGACATATAAAAGCCTAGACCTTCTGTTGGTCTGTTTTATTCACTACTGTGCCCTCAGCACCTAGGACAGTGGCTGGCATATAATGGGCACACCACATATACTTGTGAAAAACTGTTGAATAAAAGTAACTCAATCTGAATGCCTTTCAGTGATAAACTGGATAAAGAAAATGTGGTACTGGCTGGGTGCAGTGGCTCACACCTGTAATCCTAGAACTTTGGGAGGCTGAGGTGGGTGGATCACTTGAGGTCTGGAGTTTGAGACCATCCTGGTCAACATGGTGAAACCCTCTACCTTGACTAAAAATACAAAAATTAGCCAGGTGTGGTGGCACATACCTGTAGTTCCAGCTACTTGGGAAGCTGAGGCAGGAGAATTGCTTGAGCCCAGGAGGAAGAGGTTGCAGTGAGCTGAGCCGAGATCATGCTACTGCACTCCAGCCTGGATGACAGAATGAGACTCCATCTCAAAAAGAAAAGAAAAAAGGAAAAAAAAGAAAAAAGAAAATGTGGTACATATACACCATGGAATACTATGCAGCCATGAAAGAGAACAAGATTACACCCTTTGCAGGGATAAGGATGGAGCTGGAGGCCATTATCCTTAGCAATCGAATGCAGGAAAAGAAAACCAAATACTGTATGTTTTCACCTATAAGTGGGAGCTAAATGATGAGGACACATGGACACATAGAGGGGAATAACACACACTGGGGTCTGTCGTCAGAGCATGGAGGGTGAGAGGAGGGACAGGATCAGGAAAAGTAACTAATGGGTACTAGGCTTAATACCTGGATGATGAAATAATCTGTAAAACAAACCCCCATGACACATGTTTACCTGTGTAAGAAGGCTGCACATGTACCCTGAACTTAAAAGAACAGTTATTAAAATCTTAGATTTAAGTATTAAAAAACAAGGTAACTCAATCTGGCATTTATCTTCATCCTGAAAAGAAACCAAAAGAAGGTCTAAGCTTTTATGTGCCCTGGAGTTACTAGCCTTTTAGCTTCCTCACCAATGTAAACGAAAAGTTTACTTTGATATTTCAGCAGACGTGTGCACCATTCTTCATAAATCAAGTTGTTGGTTAAAAAAAAAAAAAATCATTTTTATTACCTTATAAAGTATATAATTCCCCAATACTACATCAACTCCTCAACCACATCAGGAGGGTTGTGAAAAACTGTCTTGCCATCATATCTGAATTTTTCATTTAAAAATCAAGTCCAATAACACTCAGTCATTTAAAAGTTAGACTCCCTAGTAATGTTGGTGGCTCTATTTGCATACTTTATTACAAATGTTTTTAAAGGACTGGAAATTTATGGCTTGCAGTTACTTCCCACAGGGCTTTGGCTGAAGGCTGGTATGAACTGGATAGCCTACATTTCAGCACAAATCAAAGAGAAAAGCCTGTGCATGATAATGGCTTGCTGCTGGCCCATCACACAGTCATCTTTGCTGTGATAAGGAGTGGTCGTGTGATGCATTACTGTTTTCCTTCTGTGCCATTGATTCTGTCCAGTCAGGACAGTTGAGGCATGCACTGTATGAATTACATTTTTCATTGCATAGCCTATAAAGCAAAGGATACTTTGTATTTTAACTTTAGATTTATTTGTTTGGAGACAATGTAAAATAAACCAAAAAAGAAAATCTCGGATACATGCCACAGTGGAGAAAAAACATTGTTACGAAGGATACCTGTTTTCTTTGGCTTAACTACGAATGTTGTAGTTAGTAAGATGTTATTTCCAGAATGAAACCCAAAGAGCAGAAACTGATTGGTGGATGGGCAGGAATGGGTAAAGAATGTAAGAGATATTTTTTATTTAATGGGACCAAGGAATATACTGTAAAGTGTTTCAAAATAATTAGGCAAAATGCAGGAGGAAATTGAAGAGAAATTATTCTGGTATCTCTTTGGTATAAAGCAGGCATTTATCTAGGGTAACACTAGAACAAGTCTGTCAAGGCATTTAAGAAAATGATTTGAAAAGACAGTTTGAATTTGTTATTAAAACTTGAAATAAAGACAAGGTAATGTACATCAGGTAGCATTTTCAGTGGCAAGGAAATGTGACATTACTCCAGAGGTCCTGGTGGGGGATGAGGATAGCGTGATCATTCTCACCCTGCTGTGTAAGATTGATGTAAACCTCACATGTATCCCATATGCAACCCTGCAGTTGAGATACTCACAGGATGAAGGAGGAAAGCAGGGAAGAAAATGTGTCAGAAAGAGAAAGACAGAGTTGTACTTTTTATTCCTGCTGAGTATTTAACTTGCCTATTCTTTAAAAGTGACTATTCACATATGGATTTACTTTGAGATTTTGCTGTCAATAGAGATTTGGAAGAGAAAATATTTATTTTCTAAGTGTTGAGAGGTAGATAGTAGGATGTAACTGCAAAAGATTCCCAAAGGGAGATGCAAATGTTGAGAGAAACGGTACAGACAAGGTATACGGTAACTGCCCACTGTCATTAAAGTAATTGGTTGAATATGGTATAATAAAAGGGTCCAATTTTAATGTATTCCATGGTACATAAAAATAAGCTCAAAGTAAAACAAAAGATTTAGAAGTAAAACATGAATCTATAAAGTCTGTAGAAGGAAATGGGGAAATCTCCTTGCCATTTGTCTAGGCAATAATTTCGTGGATAGGACACCAAAATCACAGGCACTGAAACCAAAAATAGACAATTGAAACTACCTCACACGGAAATGCTTCTGCACAGCAGAGGGAACAGTCAACACCGTGGAAAAGCCACCTATGGAATAGGAGAAAATATGAACCATGCATCTGATGCATCTAATATGCAAAATATATAAGGAATTCCTGCAAATCAACAGCCAAAAAAATCCACTCAACCTGGTTACAAAATGAGCAAAAGGAATTAAATAGAAATTTCTCCAAAGAAACATGCTAATAGCCAACAGGTATATGAAATGATGTTCACCATTACTAATCATCAGGAAGCTGTGAATCAGAACCACAGTGAGAGAATACCTCACACCTGTTAGGATGGGGTATTGTCACAAAAGCAAACCGAAAGCCCAAGTGCTGGTAAGTATATGAAGAAATTGGAATACTTGTAAACAGTTGGTGGGAATATAAAACAATGCAGTGATTATAGAAAACGGTATGGAGATTTCCAAAAAATTAAAAAGAGATTTACCCCATGATCCAGCAATACCAGTTCTGAGTATCTTAAAGAATTAAAATCAGTATCTCAAAAGATATTAGCACTCACATGTGCATTGCAACATTATTCATAATAGTTAAAATACATAAACAACCTAAATGTCCATCCACAGATGGATATATAAAGAAAATGTGATATACATGTATAGATACCCCATATATATATATATATATATATATAAACATTATTCACCTTGCATATGAGATAATGTAGATGAACCTGAAGGGCATCATGCCAGGTGATATTAACCAGTCACAGAAGTGCATGATTACACTTATATGAGAAATCTAAAACAATCAAATTCAAAAAAGTAGAATGGTCATTATCAGGGGATAGTGATGGGACAGGGATGAATAGAGAGTTTCTCTCTGACAGATATAAAGTTTGTTATGCAAGATGAACAATTAGTTCTAGAGATCTGCTGTATAATGTGTATATAGTTAACAATATTATCTAGTGTACTTAAAATTTTCTTGAGTATATATCTTAAGTGTTATCACAGTTAAAAAAAAAGGCAATTCTTCTAGCAAATGTTTTGATGTGTTTTAACCTTATAAGTAAAAACCAAACACAAAAATGTGTTTGCAAAAACCATAATCAAATATAAACAAGTATAGATGATGTGATGTTAGTAGGTGACAACATCCAAGAAAAGGACATTGGTAGTTTGGCAACATGTTAATTTTACTCCTGTCACAAATGCTATCCCCAGTAGATCTATGTGAGCTATTTGATGCAGGAGCTGTTTTTCATAAACACTTTTTAAGGATTCTATAACCCTTCTCAATTGTTTAGCTGTGAAAATTAGAATTATGTTTATTTGTAAATTGCCTGCATGCTAGCAGTCTCTTGCTTATGAAGTACTGATAAGCTGTCCTCAGAAGCTTTTAAAAGAGCCTCTGTGTTAAGATAAAAATGCTAGCTAGTGATATATTTACCACCATTTCACTATATACTCAGTTTTTATCACTATCAGTATATTTTAGATGACCCATATGGATGGAAGCATGTTCCCTCAGAGCTCTTTCCTTTTCATTAATAATTATAGTAGCTATCTAGATTAGGTTGAACACTCATTTGTTGAATGTTGAATGTTGAGCGCCTACAATGTGTCAAAAACTAACAGTCCTGAGAATTAAAAATAAAGGCCCAGGCTGGGCACCATGGCTCACGCCTGTAAAACCAGTACTTTGGGAGGCCAAGGCAGGTGCATTGCTTGGGCTCAGGAGTTCAAGACCAGCCTGGGCAACATGATGAAACCCCATCTCTTCAAAAGATACAAAAATTAGCTGGGCATGGTGGCATGTTCTGAGTAGTCCCAGCTACTCAGTAGGCTGGGGTGGGAGGATTACTTGAGTCTGGGAGGTGGAGGTTGCAGTGAGCCAAGATAGTGCTACTGCACTCTAGCCTGGGTGACAGAGCAAGACCCTGTCTCAAAACAAACAAAAACCCAAGGGAACAAAATTAAAGCCCTACCATCAAGGAGCTGTAGGTCAGTGGGGTGAGCAGAAGAATAGTGTATTTGTATGTTTCCTCTAATAAAACTATGCAGGAGGCCACGGATACACACATGGGGCAACAGTTAATTTTGTCTCAGGGTGGTCATAAAAAGCTAGTAAGAGAAGACTCTGAGCTGAACGTTAGAGAGTCTGTAAGTGCTCACTGGAAGAGGGTGTTTGAGAGGTATTTTGAGCTGAGGAAAGGATGTAAGCCAAGGTGCAGGATGTCAGTGAGGTGCTTAGGAAACGAGGAGTCCTGACTTTGGTAGGACGGCTCTGTCACTTACTTTGCCAAGGACAAAGTAGAACTTAAGCCTTTGTCCTTCACCAGCAAAATACTAAATGATTTGAAATAATTAAAATATATACTGCAATAATATTGAAAGCATAAACATTAGTTCTCTTTTAAGTATGTGTGGGAGGTGGGGAGATTGTTTTGAGGGAGCTGTTGGCAAGAGTTAGGTCAGTGAAACAGCCAGCAACGGCTACACTAAGTATCCTGAATTGATTCTACAGATAAGAATGAGCCAGCAGTAGTTTTGAGTTGGGAGGGCCTCTGCTTTCCTATAAAATTTTTAATTGTTATCCAATTTGTAAAGAGAACTTAAATACTAAATCATTAGGCCAACATCATAAAAGGAAAAAAGGAAATGATGGAGCAAGAATGTTGTGTGTAGGGGATAGAATGAAGTTAATGGTCTTTTTTTTTTTGAGATGGAATCTCGCTCTGTCATCCAGAGGAGTGCTGTGGTACAATCTCAGCTCATTGCAGCCTCTGCCTCCAGAGTTCAAACTATTCTTCTGTCTCAGCTCCCAAGTAGTTTGGACCATAGGCGCGCACCACTACAGCGGGCTAATTTTTGTATTTTTAGTAGAGATGGGGTTTCACCATGTTGTCCAGGCTGGTCTTGAACTGCTGACCTCAAGTAATCTGCCTACTTCGGCCTCCCAAAGTGCTGGGGTTACAGGTGTGAGCCACCACACCTGGCCCAAAACCAGGACTGAGAAAAAGGAGCAATCTTTAGAGTAGTTGAGTATTATCACTGCCCTGAAACTCACCACCCTTGCAACTATTGGCTTAATCTCAATGAATGAAAACTGCTGGAAGCGATAGAAAGAGATCTTTCGTTAGTAGATTATGTCAAACCTTTCATAGATGTAATCTCCCAAAGATCAGTAAAAGCTTAGAGTCATCTAGAAGTCAGTGACTGTTATCTAAATTTGATGGAGATAAGTGCAGAAAACAGAGACATAAAAAAATACCAGATGAGAGTTACAAAAATGCAGTGAAGAGTGAAGTATCCTGACTAGAGAGAGAATGATATAAGAGAATAAAATGCAGTATTTTTAGCTAATGTGATTTGTAAAAGAAACAGTGCAAGAAAGCTGTTTATGGCAGAAAAAAAAATATTGCCCTTAGGCCCACAACAAAACAGAACAAAATGGGATAGTCTGTGCTATGTAAGTATCAGGTTGACTCAGAAATAAGACACCTCATAAAGGTACTATATTTGGAATTTTGAGGTGGAAGTCAGAAGTGGGTTTCTGTATTACACTTCTCTGGTTCTTCCTTTTTGTGGAAGAAAAAAAGCTAATATTTGTTCAGAAAATGGCTACTGTGTTTTACACACAGTGCTAAGTGCTAGTAAGAGACACTTAGTGAAAAAATCACTTTTAGACCCTTGAGTAAACTGGTTACTCACTCTGTTCTTCAGTGGAATGCAGCAGTCTCATTGTATCCTCACAGCTCCACAGAACAGCTGAGGGCCTCTTTTTAATACTGCAAATCTGCAGGTCAGAAGATGGCTCTGCCCCATATATCTCACTTTGGTGCCATGATGGTGGCTTTATGGTTGCCTGGAATGTGTGTGTTCTTCTCCAGTCAGTCAGTATCTCCCAGAGATATAAGCAGAAACTTCTTAAGGCACGGTCCTGGGCTGGTACATGGTCTTCTGCTGACTTTTCATGCGAGTCACATGACCGAGTCCAACAGTGAAGGCAGGGAGGTATGCTTCTTGCATAGGTGTTTAGGAAATAATGGAAATGCCTGCTCAGCAATGACTTTTTCCACCTCCTCACTTAGCCTCTTTGTACCTATCCTTCCACACCTATACAGTGAGTATACTGATACTTTAGAGAGTTGTTGTGGAGATAAAGTCAACTATTATACATAAAATTACATGTAGGGTTCTCAACACCTAGCAACCTTTTCTTTCTCTCTTCTTTATTGTTCCACCCGCGTTCCAACCACATTGGGTTTATGGGTTCCCTCCATCACCCTGCAGAGCCTTATTAGAGCATCATCTATCACTGTGTGATAGATACCCTTCAGTAGGGCAGGGCCATGTTAAACCTGCTGCCTGAGGAGGCTCTTGCCAGGGTTTGCTTGTTCTCTAGCTGGTAAGGCCAACTAGAACTTCTTTTGCTTTCCTATCCCTCATGGGTCTGAAGTTTTCATTCCTGTTCAGGAAATTCCTCCTGACTTTCTGCCTCCCTTTTCCTTGGGCTTCTTTGAATTTTGTCTGCATGCTTAGCTCTTGCTCCTTTCTGGGACACTCTTTTAATAGAATTTCTTAATGTCTTACTCAAATATTGCCCAAAGTATAACCATTTCTAGGACTTTTTTTCTGATTTCATTAACATTGATGAGTGAAAGAAATCAGTGAAATCTTTTAAAATCACTTTAAAGAAGGTATTTATAAGAGTTTTAACTGAGGCCTCCTGGTTTATTTTTCATAAACTAGACCAAAATTTTTATGAATGTCGTGCCCTCAATATTTGGCAGGAATTAAAGTTGTGTCATTGTTATGTACTCAAAGTAATAGCCTGCTAAGTTTCCTAAGAGATTCTAGGTTTCAGTGCTGTCATTGCTTTGGTAACATGGTTTGAAGTTTTGCATTATATAGAGATACTTTCAGCTGCATTAGGTAAAAGCTAGATTTTCAACTCTTTACACCTTAAGGGCAAGTGGAGTAACTGAAAGTTGTCAAGCATATCCAATTATTTTCATTATTTCCCTTTCTTCAAAAGAATCCCATTCATATTGGGTATTTTCTTTGGGTTGCATGAGATGAGATGAACAACACTAGTATCTGCCTCTCTCCTCCCATAAGAAAATTCTAACTATCCTAGAAGAAGATCCTATCTCAATGATGACATTTATATCCCAAGGGAATTTCTCATTAAGAGTAACCTCAACCTGCTGGGGCTTCATTGCTTCACTTTGATTTTAGCTAAGATGAAGCCTGCCAATTGCATTTGCCCCTGTCACTTTCTTCTTTGTCCTTTTTCCTTTATGCTGCCAAGTTTCCATTTTAACAACTCTTCAGTTTCTTCATCAATGTTTATTGCTGAATGTGGTAGTCAGTGCTCACAGAAGGAAGGATAAACAAGCAATATTACTAATGTTTTCCAAGAGTTAACAGTCTGGATGCAGACTCAAAACGTGCTCTGATGAAGCTACCAAGTAGGCATTGGTTCCGTTTACCCTGATGATTCAGTAAAGGGATATAGGAAGAAGAATTGAAGGCCTTGTTAAGCTTTCAAGTCCGATTGACAGGGAAATGGGTCCTGTTGCCATGATTCCAGGTAATATTTCAAATAGTCACCATTGATTGGATTCCTTTACATGTAATACAATAGCCCTGTGAGATAGGTGTTACCTTCTCCAATAATTGGATAAGGAAACTGAGGCCCAGAGATATTAAAAATATGATTAGGTCACTGAAATTAAGTGGCAGGGCTGAGATTGGAAACTTACACGTATTGGACTTTGAGAGCCCATTTGGGGTTGTGCCAACTCCATTACCTTTTGTAAGACCTACTTGTAAATACTTAGGGATTTTGAACTAAGGTTTTAATAAATTAGGAAGAAAAAGGCCAGCCTATTACCCATTGGGAATAGAAAAGAAGCCTTGAATATAAACTTGTTGAAACAGGACTTGGCCAATTATTGGTTCTAATGGAAACAGGAGCAGAGAATGTCCTAGTGATGTTTACAAACTAAATGATTGGGAGGATGGAGATGTCATTAACAGGACTGGCCCAGCTAGGAGTGAGAGATACTGAGCAAGAAGTAGATGGGGCAATAATAAGGTAGATTTGGGAGATATCAAATGAGGAGTTTGGTAGTGCCCGCATGGAATTGACCAGCAGGCAATAGGCAAAAATAGGACATGACTTAAGAGAGAAGAGCAGTCTGAAAATCTAGCAATAATCACATGTAGATGGTTATTAAAGTAACTCAATTAGGCGCAATCACTTTGGAGAGTGTTGAGAAAGAAGAAATTCCAGGAAAAATCAACCCACATTTAGATGATGGAACAAGAAAAAAGAGCCAGAGGGAAAGACAGAGGGAAGGCAGAGAGTGTGTGAGATTGCTATTGCTGTGTAATACATTACCACAAACGTAGTGGTTTAAAGCGGCAGAAAATTATTGTCTCACCATTTTCATGGGCTGGAATATTTAGGCCGGAAAGTGGCATATTTTAGTTAGGGTCCTCAGCTAAAGGTCCTGGAAGGCTGAAATTAAGGTGTCAGTTGACTGTGCTCTTACCTGAAGGCTTGCTTGGCTAGGGAAATACCCACTTCTGAGCTGTCTCTTGTTGGCAGAATCTGTTTCCTTGTGATTGTAGGACTGAGGCACCCATTATCTTTCTGGCTACTGCACAGTGTTCACTCTCAGCTCTTAGAAGCTGCTCTCAGGTCTCTGCCACATGGCTCTCTCTTGAAGCCCTCTCACAACCTGACAGCTTTCTTCTTCATGGCCAGCAGTAGAATTTCTTTTAGGCTTTGAATTATTTCTTCCTTTAGGAAGAAAAAAAGCCCAATCCCTTAAAATGGCTCCTCTGAATAGGTCAGGCGCACCCAAGATAATTTCTCTTTTGATGAACTCAAAGTCAATTGATTCTGGCATCCTAATTACATCAGAGAAATCCCCTTACCTTTGTTATGTAACATAACCTAGTCACAGAAGTGAACTCCATCTTACCCATGTCCTGCCCATACTTAAGAAGGAGGAATTATATGGGTTACATATACCAGAGGCAAGAATCTTGAGGGACATCTCAGAAGTCTGCCTACCGAAAGTCATAGAGAGCACTCGCTAGTAAAGTGATTTAATTGCACATGCTACTGCAGGCCAAGAGATGTAGGTGTGAGGAAAAGCAGTCCTTATTTCTCGAAGCCAAAAGTCTGATGGCAATCACAGAGCCTAGGAAGGAGAAAATTGTGATGATCAAATGGTGAATAATTTGTAATGTTCTAGAGAGGGTGTTGACTAAGGAGAAATGGAAGTTGGATTTAGATTTTAGGGTTTTTGTAGTGCTTTCTGTGGAATGGTGGGGGCTGGAGTTAGGTTTTGAGCTGTAAGGGAATGAATGAATGTGGACAGTGATAAATAGATGCATAGGTAGAAGAGTCTAACATTTTTACAGGGGGGTTGCAAAGTAGAGACTATTTATCATTCTTAATCTCAGTATGGTTGAGACCTAAGAATGTTTGTAGCAGTAGAGAGGGAATTCATGGGAAGGGGAAAATGAATATGATATCATCCATTACTACTTAAACCCTCCTAGGACTTTGGGAGACTTTAGAGCAATGGAGATCTTTCTCTTCTTTCCATTGTATTTCACTAATTTATTACTTCCATGGCAATTATTGTGTGCCAGGCCTTATTTGCAAGCACTTGGCAAGTATTCATTCACTTAATTTTTACAATCATCATGTGAGTCAGGTCCTATTTTATTCCTGCTGAAAGACTCATAACTGGTCCAAGGTCAATGAGCTTGTAAGTGGTAGAGTTGAGATTCAAATCCAGGAAGTCTCGCTCTGGAGCCCAGTCTCTTGACCATTGCATTAATACAAATGCTCTTTTCTACATGGTTCTGCTGGTCATTACTTGTGTGAGGCCTTGTGACACCCCTTGTATTGTTATTGCTGTGCACATAAATTGTGTGCACGTTACACATCAATTCCCCAGCCAGGTAGTAAGCTGCTCAGAGACAAGAACATGGTTCCATACCACTTTTCCTTCTTCATGGTATCTTATATGGAGGGGCTATCAATAAACATATATTGATTTGATTTAAGCTGGGATCCTATCATTTACTTCCTCATATCCTTTAATCTCTATTGATTATAAAATTAATTGGGTGGTGTGTAATTCTGATTTAACTACTTAGCCTGTAACTATAATTTTTATGACTTTTAACATCATGATAAATCTGTGACCTCTTTGAGGAGTTTCTTGCTTTATAAAATTTTTCATTTTTAAAAAGTGAATGAATACATCATAGTTCTGAGAACTATTTTCTGTAAGGAAAAAAAGGGATGCTTGCCCATTGGCCCTTTGGGTTGTGTTTTAATCTTCATTTTCTTTTTTTAACTGCTAGGTTCAGGGGTACATGTGCAGGTTGGCTACATAGTTAAATCGTGTATCATAATGGTTTAATGTACAGATTACTTCACCATCCAGGCAGTGTTTTAACATTTGAATGATGGAGGCCCAGGGTGGGAGAGAATCATGGAGTTGAGTAGAATTTACTGAACATTGGAGATAAAGATCATCTTTGGCAGTGGTCTTGGCTTTATCCCCTTCCTGGTTTTTAATTTTTGTCTTTGTAAAGAATTAAACAAAATCATTGCTTCTCTATTAGTGTCAATCACGTTCATAATTGAGCCACGTGGCCATTTCCATCTGAATATTCAGCCCTGCATTTACTTCCACTGCAGGATGACATTTTCCATCCCCTCCTGTAGGAGGCTGCTTCAGATAGCTGCAGTTGATTCCTGATAGGGATGTGTTGCAACCATCCTCCCTTGATCCATGTGTTTCCACCACCTAGGAAGGCACGTTCATCTAATGTGGTTTTTACTTCCCTACCCGTGTCTCAGAAAGGCTCCCAATTTGCCCCATGCTTATTGCAAAAGTATGTGCCATAATGTTAAAGGGAAGATAGGATTAAAATCCCTTTTTGATTTATTTATCCATGCAGAAGGTGACTACTGATGAAAACTTCAGAGCCTGTGGATCAGTTATTTTTTGTTTGATCATCTGTATGCACTACAGATAAAGAAAACAAACCTCATTGTTAGAAATGACACCCCACAATGGGGGCTGGATTTTACAGCATTCTTTTTTCTTTCCACAATGCTACATTAAAAGTTACTCTTCTATGTTCTTCTTCAAAGCCCTTGTACCTGAAGTGTAAGCATCAAGATATTTATCCCCTGCTGACTCTTTAACTACATTTGATCAACAACAAAGAGAAGAGAGCTAATTTTATTTTGTTTTTCTTCCATGTATTTGGGGCATGTTTGTGTGTGTGTGTGAGTGTGAAATTCACAATGCATGTGTGAGTGAGTGTGTGGAGTGTGTCAGAGCACAAGAGATTGTGACTGATTGGAAACCAAAGCTTTAGGATGTAGAAGTTTAAAGATGACCAGACAGGATGGTGTGGATGGAGACGCATTTCTGACTTTAGCTTTGTAAACTCTTCAAGAAATACATTTTGTTTACTTTTGTTTCTCTTTCAAAAGCAGTTTTTATCTCCCTGTATCTAAGAGCTTTGAGATGTATGTGAGTTCATTTTCTAATAATCTCAAACATGTTCTCCAATACAAGCCAGTGTTTCCCCCAGCCTGCTCTCTGTATTCAGAGGCAGGGTTGTCTAGTGGTTAAGAGCACTGACCCTCTGTTCAAACTTTGGCTTACAGCTGTGTAACTTTGGGCCAAGTGATTTCACCTCTCTGAATTTCACGTTCTCATCAGTAAAATCAGTGTTCTCATCAGTAAAATAGAAATAGTAATCATCATTGTAGGGATATTATAGGGTTAAATGAGTTAATGTTTTCAAAGTGCTTAGAATAAAGACCTGCTACACAGATGGTTCCATATAAGTGTTTACCTTTATCACTAGAGTTACTGTAGTGCAATTATAATCTAGGATGAAAGCAGAAAGAAGTACAACATAAATTGTTATACTTTGAGTATTTTAGTAGCTATATTACTTTTGGGAAAGAATGAAGAGAAAAGGTGGGGGGAATGATTTTGTTATGGTATTAGAAAAACTACACTTAACAAATTTGAAACAAATATTTGCTGACAAGAAGTTAACTAGGGGCACTGTGTTTCCTTATCCTGCCCTGGAAAGCCACATGAGTGTGGTAGTTTCAGGTATGCTAATGGTCAGCTGCATTACTTAGCTGAACCAGGACTGGTAGAAGGAGGTGGGGTGAGTAGCTTTAACAGTTTTTGAATACTATTGTGCCTTAAATGCCCGAGAAGTACGTTAGACCTTAATACATAAGAAATTAGAAAATGTGATTCTTAAACTTTAAGAATTATTAGGGGAAACATTTCTGAACACTTAGTTTAGGCTGTTCTTTTAACACATCATCTCTCTGAAGTCTATGATATCTCATTCATATCAGTCAGAAAAATACCTCACTAATTTTCACATATTCTACTGATAATTATGTAAGCATGCTTTAGACAAGCCGTTGACAGAGCACTGTTCCTTACGCTCTGTTTTTGACTGGGTGTATTGGTTATAATGTTTTATATCACACTCAGAAAACCCATTGTAGAAAGTTTAACTGTGAAAGGAATTTATTGTTTTGGATCATTAAAAAATCTAAATGTAATATGGGCTTCAGGGTTGGTTGATTCACCAGTGCAGTGAAATCTGAATTCTCTCTGTCTCTCTACTCTACCATCTATACTCTACTCAAGGACCTGAATTCTCTCTGTCTCTCTACTCTACCATCTCATTCACTCTGGGCTGGCCCCTTGCTTTGTCATGAGAGGCTGCTGGTGGCATTTGAGGCTGCCTGTTCCATTGGGTATGTCTAGGGGAATGAGAGCTTCTATAATCATATTCTGTTCCATTCTAATATTTCTTTTTAATATTAAAGTTAAGGTATTATAATATTTTTAAAATTATGAGTGTAGGTAGAGTATCTTAAGAGTAGATTTCATCTCGGGAGAGCAAAGAAGGCAATACAAAATATTTGTATTAAGAAGGAGGGTTGGGTCTACCAGAGTTCAGAGCCCTGACATAGAACCATTTAAACTAGGTTGAAGAATTTGGATCTCATTCTTAAGATGATGGAAAGCCATGAGAAAGTTTTAATATTTGGAGTTACATGATAGAATTTTCATTACAGAAAGATCACCCAGGCTGCTATTTGTGGAAAAGATTAGGGGAGAAGAGGGGTGTGTCCCAGAGACTTAAGTCTTTTTTCTCCATTATGAAATGAAAGCCATTTTTATGTCTAACACCTCACCGGGGAAAGGCATGCCAGCTTCAATCTTAGTTACTGCAACTGTCTTTTTAAGTTGCCCTTGAGTTTATGCAAATCAGAATTGATTGTCCTTCAACAACAGCAATCACAACAACGAAAAGGAATGTTGTAAAGAACAAGAAAATATTGATTCTTTTTAGATATGTACAATGTGATAAGGTATAAGAAGAGCTTCGAAAACCTTAGACTAGTCGTGAAAGGAAAAAGCGTTGAAGTCTTTGCCCTGTTTGGGCACACATAGACATTTTGTGTCCATGCTGCTTGATTCCAAGCATTGCAGGGCTGGCTACACAACTGATTCTTTTGCACAACTGCTTGTATTTAACAGCTTTATTGGCTGTTCTCCCCTTATATGTCACACTTCTGTGTGCAAATCTTTGGAATATTTCCACATGACCCTCCAGTATTTGGACTTTGGGACATATGATAAAGCAAATATTTGAAACCTGGAGTCATATGGGGGCCCTCAAAAAATCTGCTGCATATACACAAGGATAACCAGGCCGAGATTTTGATGGACAAAATTGACACCTGGTAAGAACTTTTAAAATGCAGAGGCTCTTAAGATGTCAGAATATGCCCTCACACTGCCTAAGAGCTCTCCAGTATGTCCTGTTAGCTCACCCTCTAAAATCTACCTCTAATCTTTTACCTTTGTCTCTACTACCTTGCTGCAGGCTGATGGCACCTTGCCAGTGGAGTTTTGCAATGGCCCCCGAACAAGTCTCTCTGCTTCCATTGGAAGTATGCGTTTTCCATACTCATCACATGCATACCGCATTCTATACAACAAAGGCTGCATTTTCCCAATTCTCAAGATAAAAATAATTGAACGGAATGTCCTCTGTTTCAAGTTTTCCACCTTAATATTTTCTTAACAAGAAAAGCACATTGATATTGATAATAGGGAAAAATTAGAGAAAGTTAAGGTCAAACATTTAATTTTTCTGGGTAGTACCTGAGATTTTATTATAATAATGCTTTATGTAATAAATATCATAATACTTCTATAGTATTAAATGGAATACCTAACAGAAAATAAAATAATACTTTCCAGCATAATTGCATATATCAGCATGATGATTTTCTCCTAGTAAAAATGTCTTCAGTTCATGGGATGAAATTTAATATGTCAGTATTTAGCAGTGTTTGGAAAAATAATTAAAATTTCTGGGTCTCACCATCTGACATGATCTGAAAACATCTGTGCTATTGGAATTGAACCCACGTATGCTAAAATGTTTATCGATTGAACTAAACTTCAATCAATAAACAAGTGAGTCTGTGAGCTGGAAGCGCCTTTTCTAGGATGGGGTTCAGAATCCAGAGAGGGAATGAGGTTAGATACAGTAAATCAGTGAAACCAGACCAAACCTGGCAGCTAAACAGTTGAAATGGAGCAAAACAGAATGTGGAGTTAAAGCAGCAGAAGTCAAGCCATAAAGCAAAGATAGATGGAGGCAGTAGAAATAAATGGGTCCCAAACCACTGAGCAATATTTCCAAAATGCCAATGAAGAAAAGCAGTTTTTCTAGCCATCTCATCAAAACTGTCTTCGGCCAAAGCTTTATTCTCTCTTTGGGGGGGAAAAAAAAAAAGAGTAGTGGGAGAGATCTTAGTTCTTTATAGAGGTAATTGTGATAAGTGGTGAGGAGGAGATAAAGAAGAGAAAGTTAGAACTTTGAAAGCAAGAGAAGCCAGGAAGAGAAATGATGGTAATACGATGTGGGATGGAAGGGTGGAAGGCAAGCCAGAAACAAAGATGTATTAAAGCACGTATTTTCCTGAACAGACTTTCATTATGTTTGTTTGACAGTAAGCGAATGCAAACACTGAGCTAGGTGAACCAGCATTTATAACACACATGACAAACTGACACTTAAACCATTTAAATACCAAGACACTCCATACAAGTTTTTTGGAAGTGAACAACATGAAAACTGGGCAATGATTATGAATGAGCAGTTTGCCAGAGAGAAATAGTAAAAAGGAAAAGCTAATCTCAGAGAATTGCTAAGTAAAATACGATAAGGTTTTTTCCCCTGTGATGTAGGCGCAATTTAATAATATATGGCATCTAATGCTGTTAGAATGTGGAGAAATGCTAGGAGCAGTAAATATTGCTTAGCAGTTTGGCCATATCATTTAAAAAAAATGCACATAGCCTTTGACACAGTAATCTCATCTTTGTGAATCTATTCTGTATAGATAAAAATATATATACAAAATTATTTATTGTAACATTCTTCATAGTGGCAAAAAAATGAAAACAAAATGAATTTTGATCACTCGACACTAGCTGAATGAACTGTGGTATACATACTGTGGATTATTATTATTAGATCATTAAGAATTAGAATGTATATCTGCTATGGATGACTGCACATGATATGTTGTAAAATTAGCAGAGCAAGTTACAGGAAATAGGCAAAACATGATGGCCTTTGGTAAAAAAAAAAAAAAAAATCCTTTATTTGTGATTTTAGGTGTATATTTAGGCACAATGAAACATGTTCAATTAAAACACATCAGACTTAACACTTTGAGCGGTCTGGGAAGAGAGAATAAGAAATAAAGCAAGATTCAGAATTGTCTAGACCGCTTGACCGCGAACCTTTAGCTATGTACATTTATAAGGACTAGAAGGATGTAGAATAGACTTTTGACATCTGTAGTGGGATTATGAATGGTTTTATCTTTGTTTATTTCATTTTTTGGTCTTTGTTTTTCTAAACTAAGAAAAAATGTAGATGATATTATGTCCATTTTACCCATTCAGAAACTAAACCTAATTGATACCTTTTTAAAGATTCCAGGTAGTAAATAGCAGAGATGTGCTTGAAGCCCTAGGTTTCATCAAAATGACAGCAACTTAGAGATCATAAGAAAAGACAATTAAAAGTAAGAAATTGGCCGGGCGCGGTGGCTCACGCCTGTAATCCTAGCACTTTGGGAGGCCGAGGCAGGCGGATCACGAGGCCAGGAGATCGAGACCATCCTGGCTAACATGTGAAACCCCGTATCTACTAAAAAATACAAAAAATTAGCCGGGTGTGGTCGCGGGCGCCTGTAGTCCCAGCTACTCGGGAGATTGAGGCCTGAGAATGATGTGAACCCGGGAGGGGGAGCTTGTAGCGAGCCGAGATCTCACTACTGCACTCCAGCCTGGGAGACAGAGCGAGAGAGCGAGATTCTCAAAAAAACAAAACAAAACAAAACAAAACAAACAAACAAAAAAAAGTAAGAAATTAGAGAAAGAAGGAACTCTTAGAAAATAAAAAAAAAATACTGGAGGAAAATACAAGCCACACATGTACTGATGGAAATGTCAGCTAAGAGGAAAAGTCAACCAGCCCACCTCACCCGTAGCATTAAACTGCATTGAGAATTGTTAGAAACAAGGGCATGTTGGAGCCCCTTGATTTATAACAGAGTGAAAAGGTTTCAGGAATGTAAAAAACAATTATTTTATTTGAGGCTTACAGTGGTGGTGGGAGGAAGCAGAGGGACACAGAAAATGCCAACTCTTGTCCCTGTTTAACATTTGGCAAATTAGAAAAGGTAATGACTAAGGAAACACGCAAATTTCAAATAATAACTGAGGCAAGATGAAGAAAGTACTAGCTAAGGATGATAGGTGACTGTTCACAACACTTGCTAAGGCATGTGCTATACGGCTGTTAAATCACAACCCTCACATCAACTTTATGAGATGGGCACTGTTTTGCAAATGAGAAAACAGCAGAAGTACTGGAAAATGTAGTAACTTGTCCAAGATGGCTTGGCCAGTAAGCAGTCGATATGATTTGAGGCACACTTGCCTGACTGCACGGCACATGTTCCAAACCACTGTGTTCTGCTGTTGCTGGGTAGAGGGGACCATGGAAATCTCTTTCTAGTTGTGAAGATGATGAAGGTCATTTGGGATAGGTACTTCCCATTGGGGCTAAAGGAGGCAGAACCAAATTGATTGTAAGACCTTGTAATTCTATATGTTTTCAGATCCTTTCTTGTGTATACAGGAATCTAAAGATGCACATATGTGGAGTTGGGCTATTTTACCACATTTGCATCATCATATGCTACCTAATGTTCAGCAGCTTGCTTTTTTCCACTCCGTATGTCATAGATGTCTTTCCATATCACTACATGGAGACATTCAGTTTTGTTTTTTTTTTTTCTTTTTTTGGACAGGGTCTCACTTTGTTCCCCGTGCTGGAGTGCAGTGGCACAAATACTAGATGTTGCATAATATTCCATCACACATAATTGTTAGTAGATTTACTGTTTTCTCATTACTTTGCTAGACTAAGCAAATAAGAATGAAGAAGGATTTAATGTCTGCTACCAACTCTGCTCCTCTGCTTAAAAAGAAAAAAAAAAAAGATAGGGGGGATGTTAATTAGTTGACTTTCAATTAACTATAGGAAGAGTTAGGTTCACTACCATTTAAGAAAAGCAAGAAATATACCTTGGTAAGGGCTATCTAATGGTCTGTGATGTCTGTGTATATTTGTGTATATATATATACACACACACACACACACATACATATGTAGGTTTGTATATGTATTTAATATTTAATATATAAATATAGCATAATGACATATAATTATGTAAAATTAATGTTAATACATATTTATAAAACTAAAAATTGAATAGACAAAAAGCTTCTCTGAAGCCTTTTTGATTTCTGACTTTTGCAGTTTTAGTTTGAGACATAAAGCGTTGCATTCTGCCATCTAAATACAGTTTAGTCTTTTAGCCGAGATCAGAAAATGTAATAATTAGTTTAATGCACACAGGTTAGCAGCCTTTTATAATATTAATTGCAACAAGAGGCCCATTTATGTGCCATAAAATCTAAACCTTGCCTGCTTTATCTATGAAACAAATGTACGTCTCAGACATTCGTTGTCCTTTCTAGGAAGACGCTGGTATATTTGAAACTCTGAGTTGATGACATGGGAGTTCATAAAATGGTCGGGAGATTTTGGCCATGTTTGTCTGAGACCTTGTGAAAGGAGACAAACATGTAAATGAAGTCAACTTTGCAGACCTCTGGGACCCATTACAGCCTGAATGCTCTTAACACATAATTAGCCAGGGCCGTTAATCACGTTTAACAGGTGTTGAGTAATGAAGTGAGACAGGGTATTTGCTGTGACCACTTTCTTCTCTGATCTGGTTAGTCAAGTTAATGCTGATCATAGCCCCGGGAACATTCTGAAATGTGACTTGACACCATATTGTCTTGATGCCGTCATCTGCCTCCTGATCATTGAGAATGATGACATTCAGTATAAAAACCCAGTAGGAATCTGTTCAAGAGTCCCCCAAGTGCTCTTAATTATGTGTTCTTTGAGTTTTTCTATTATATTTTCTTTGCCTCTTTTCTCATTTAAGCCTATGTCTTTGTCAGCTGGTTATTGAAAGACAAAGCCAAACATTTATGAACAGCAAATGACTCCATCTCAGCAAATGGACCACTGTGTTCTGCAATCACAGAATGATGAACCAAAAGTGACCCACCTCATTCTTTAACGAACGTTTTCGCTGCCGTAATGGTGCAAATACTAAAACCTCTAAGTCCCAGCATAGCTTGCATTTTTACTGAACAGTTGCAACTTGCTTTTCCACCATAAAGTTTCTTGAGTATCTCTTATAATTGTATGTGATAAATTATTCTTTTTTGCTAACATCATATTAGCATAGAATAACATAATATTCCAGATTATGGATCTATTCATAATTTTTTAGCCATTTCCCTATTGATGATCTAATAGCTGTTCTCAACTTTTTAACGCTACAGTAAATGTCCTTGCCCATGCCTCCTTGTGCAGATGAGTGGGTATCACTCTACGGTAGCAGTTAATAACTACAACTAGCTGCTAAGCCAGATCATGCCCACTGCTGTTTTGTCATAGCCTGCAAGCTAAGAAATGTTTTTACATTTTTTAAGTTGTTGAAAAAAATCACAATATGAATATTTGACACTAGAAAATTAGATAAAATTCAACTTTCAGTGTCTATAAATAAAATTTTATTAAAACACAGCCAAGCCGATTCATGTATGCATTGTCTGTGACTGCTTTCACACAGTTGTGGTAGAGTTGAGTTGTCATGACAGACTGTAAGTTTCACAAACTCTAAAATATTTATTCTTTGTCCCTTTGCAGGAAAAGGTGGCTGAAATCTATTCTACTGAGCATAGAATCAATGGAAAAAATAGAATTTCTATATCACAGCATTTAAAACAAACTGTGAAATGCTCTTTTAACAGTTGTAGCAATGTATGGTTTATGAGAGAGAAGGAAAGTAGGTACATTTCCCCTCTTCTTCACCAATATTTTTATCCTATGAATATTGACTTTTTTATGATCTTATAGGGAATTTGGTGGTATTTTGCTGATTGATTGATTTAATTATTTGCCTTTGCAAACTTCTGATCAGATTTGGCCATCTTTTTATATGTTTATTGGCCTTTATGTTTTTTTCCACTATTTTATTAACTGCATCACATGCCTCTTAAAACTAATAATTTAATAAGAAGTAAGATAACATTTATAGAACAACTGTGTGGTAGGTACTATGCCAAATGATTCAAAAATATTATATAAGTTATTATATATATTTATACTATAATTATAATTAATATACTTTTATATATAATTATATTATATGTAATACTCATATATAATAGTATTATATAATATCTTATATAAAAATCCCAAAGTAATTATTATTATTTTATAGATGAGGAAAGTGAGGCTCAGAGAAATCAAATCATTTACCCACATTCACATAACCAATCCATGATAGAGACTTTTTTTTCTTAACTCAGGCCTTCGTCTTCAGCTTCCACCCTTCCCTGCCAAGCATTCTGTCTCTGAGCTTGATGTTGGATGGATGTGTCAAGTGTAATATCAGTGGAAAATACTTTAAGTTAGGGATTCTGTTATTGATTCATATACTTGGTTGTCTAGCACCTGTGAATATTTTCAGACATCTAAGGATTTTTCAAAGTCTCAAGATATAATTAAACTCTGTTTCTCTTTATTTTAAAAGGCCAAATCACATAATGCTTTTAGGAAAAGCTGTGGTTGCCGGGAAATCGTTTAATGATTGTCATAGCTTCACAAAGGTTAGCAATCATGAGCTCAGTATCATTGAAATAAATGTATTATTGGAGTCAGAAACCCTCAGTTTACGTTCTGGCTATATAAATTATTTGCTACATGACCAACTTTAGACAAGTTATTGCTTTGCTGAATCCCATTTTCTCATCACTTGAGTATTAATTTTTTTAATTGTTAAACATTAAAGGGAATACTTTTAAGAAGTGCCCAGCAGTACCTGGCACATAGTAAGCCTTCAATTACAGTTTTATCTCTATCAAAATCCACAAGAGATTATCCATCTGGGTTTTGCCATTTACAGGGAACCATGCCTTAACTGGGTATTTCTCAAACTGTGATCCTTAATCTTCCGGCCTCAGAATGCCTGAGGATGTCTATTAAAGTGCACATTCCCGGGCCTCACTTCATCTGATTTGATCGGAAACTGTGAGGATGGCTCTGGTAATCTACACCATTAACAACCTCCCAAGTGATGTGGGGGAAGACTAAAGTTGAGAGCTACCAAACTATCAAAGTTCTGGTAGCTTTCTATCTAACTTTTTCAATACTAATAAAGATTATCTTCCTTTGGAAGCCAGTTAAATATTATTTCAAACCAGATGAGGTCCAGATCATCTTCTTTACTTATGATTTAGATCACTCTTACAGTAATTGTACACTCACATCCTCTTCTATTAACAGAAATGCCTTCCTTGCCACAATCCTCTGTGTTTGAAGGTAGATGTCACCTTTTGATCTCTTTTATCTTTTCTATTAAATATGTTCTGATAACATCACGTTCTTTGGATGGTAGATACTGTGTTCATTTAGCAATGCCTTGTAAAAACATTGTTTGATTTTAGAGGTGGTTCTTTGTATTCCTTGATAAAGTTTCTTTCAGGTTCTTAGCTTAGAAGAGGGTAATAGAGGTCCTTCCTTTGGTAAAGATAACAGTAGTGGTCATAATTGTCTTGATCATTAGACTCACTCCAAGTCCTAGACAGGTTCTGAGTTTGGCACTGATATTGTCACTGAGCATGTGTCAGAGTATCTAGAGCTTCCCTGCCTACTCTTCCAACCTCAACTCAGGCCACTTTCTCTCTCCTGCACTATGCTGTAGTCCAGTAATTCTGCAAAGTGTGCTTCCTAGTTCAGTGACATCAGCATCACCTGGGAACTTACTAGAAATGCAAATTATCTGCCTGACTCCAGAACTACTGAATCAGACACTTTGGTGGGTAGGGCTCAGCAATCTATTTTAATAAGCCCTCTATGTGATTTCAATATATGTTTAAGTTAGAGCTCCATCTAGATCCTAGAATTTGGATTCATAAAGGCCTTTCCTAACCACTGTATGTAAATGTATTTCTGTGTCATCCACCCGCCTATCATTCAAGTCTTTATCATTGCGCCTAATTTATTTCCTTCATATTCTGTCACAATTTGTAGTTACATAGTTATTTCTGTTGTACTTGAATTTTGTCTGTTTTTCCGACTAGATTGTAAGCTTTGTAATTGCTAAAACCATAACTATTTTATTCACCAATACTCATCCCCTAACATGTAGCACAGCGCTTAGCATGTGGTAGATAGTAAATAAATATTTAAACAAATAGATGAGTGAATGATCAGTTAATATGAAGTGACTGAGGTTATATTTCTTCTGATCTGCATTTTTTGCGTGTTTGCTTTTTTGTTATTGACATAGACAACTACATACTACCAGTTTCATAGCTAATTTGTAAGCAGTTTAAAAGAATAATTTACAAGCCTCCCCACCCCCCAACACACACACACAGAGAGAGAGTTCCCTGCAGTCAACTTGCTTTGCCGCTTTCAAATCCAATGGCCTTTACCATTATAGACATTTCCATTTCAGAAGAGACAGTGGTCAATTTACCTAACATGCACTTATTGAGAAATGAACATGTGTTATATCAGGGTCTGGCCACCAGAAATGGAATTTGCATGGTACTTCTTAAGTAAGACCTTTAACTCTATTGGCCAAGTAACTCCTATGTTCTGAGCTACTTTCATTGTTAAAATCAGGGAAGTCATTGCATAGTTCTTTGTCTTTCTTTTCTCAGTGTTTCTCTCCCTCTCTCTCTCCCTTTTACCCCCCTAACTCCATGTCTAGTCCTCTGTTCAACACTTGACTCAGTTGTAGTTTCTGAATTTATTAACTCTTTGATGTCTTTCCCTTCTGTTGAAAAATTTTCCCTCTGACTAGAGCTTCAAATATTTTCTCAAGGGCTGGTGAAAATTAATTGCTGTATGTACCTTAAATAATGTTCATTTGATGGACTCTTTTACCTTCTATCATCGTCAATAACATGTGTGAGAGTTAGATCTAGGTTTGTGTGTTAGTCCATTTTCACACTGCTATAAAGAACTGCCTGAGACTGGGTAATCTATAAAGAAAAAGGGCTTAATTGACTCATGGTTCCACATGGCTGGGGAGACCTCAGGAAACTTACAATCATGGTGGAAGGGGAAGCAGGTATGTCTTACATGGCAGCAGGTGAGAGAGAGCATGTACACACAGGAAAAACTACCATTTATAAAACCACCAGATCTCATGAGAATTTACTTACTATCACAAGAGCAGCATGGGGGAAACCCACTCCCATAATCCAATTACTTCCCTCCCTTGGTATGTGGGGATTACAGGTCTCTCCCTCCATACAGGGAAATTACAATTCGAGATGAGATTTAGGTGGGGACACAGAACCAAACCATATCAGTTTGAGACTCTGCCCAGTCCCTTCCTAGGTGAGAAAACTTGAGTTACGGGTTGCCCATCTGCAAATTGGCTACCTCCTGGCATGGCTATGAGGAATGAAGTGAGATCTGCAGAGTACCTGGCTTTTCTTCGGTGGTCAGTAAATGACATTCTCACTTGACTAATATTGAGTGCAATTCCAGTTATCTTGGGAAAGACTAGGAAATCTGCAGAGAGAGGGAAATGCATAAGAGAGGCCATGTTAAAAATAAAATTTAAATCTTGGCAGACAGAAGGGAGATGGAGATTGTGAATCTCTAGGGACCTAAATGTGAAACTGGTCTTATTTATTTATTTTTGTCCTCATACACTATTGAGAAAATTATCTGCTAATGGACTATGAGGAATGCAAGCTAGTACATGCCTTTTCCCCCACCTTCCTCAAGATTTTTATTAAGGAAATGAAAATATACTGCTTTTGTTTTATTTACCTATGTATCTACTTATCTTTAGAGATGGGAGTCTCACTGTGTTGCCCACGCTAGACTGTAACTCCTAGGCTCAAGCCATTCTCCTGCCTCAGCTTCCTAAGTAGTTGAGACTACAGGTGTGTGCCACCATGTCCTGTTTACTTTTTAAAACTTTCCAAGCTAAAACACTGAAGGTGTACTTTCTTCTCTGAAGATAATACAGGTGAAAAAATGTTCCCCCCACCCCAAGGCAAGAGAAAATACTAGAGTGGACAATAAATATAAAGGTATCATTGAAAAATGATTTTTTTAAAAAACATGGGTTCTGACTTAACTTTTCTAAGAAGTCATCCAGCAGTTTTCCAGAGAAAAAAGTCAGATTCATACTTTTCTGGGAATTGTTTCTACTAGATATTTCAGCATAGTCAGGTGGATCCAGCTGAAATACATTTGTGGCAGGACATTTGCATCTTTTGTATTTTGCCCAAGATTATACAACATGTGAGGTTTGTTGAAAGCATTTTCTTTTTTGTTAACAACCATTTGGCACTTTTTTGTGACCTAATCTAAAACACAATTTTAAGTTTTTACCTTGCCAATCACAAAATAGACCAACATACTCCCTGTCATTTGCATGATGTGGGAAATAAGCAACATTCAGCTGGAAAGACACAATCCAGAAAGATCAGCCAATACATTGCCAGTAGGTCCAGAAATACAATATACATAGTAATTAGCAGTGGCTGTATGAACCCTACAACATTTGGCAGTTCCTCAGTGTTTTTGTAAATGGCTTTTTCCCTGGGAGTCTGTACTCCCCTAATGTAGGGTTATTGCCCTTCTAGACACATTAAGTGGATTATTTTCCTACTCAAGTAAGAGGAGGTTATAAAAAATAATGTGCCATTTTTCCCTACAATGAATGCTGTTTTCTTTGTTAATTTCCAGGTTGAAATAATAATAGCTTTTCTTCTTAATAGGAGTCAAAATGTCTTATTGAACAGACTGGGGAGACCCAAGTCATCAGATTTAAGAACTAGTTCAAGATTTTTCTAATATGTAAAGAATACTGGCACCAGTATCATGTACTTTTGGGTGCTTGAATCTTAGATCATTCGATGCTGATGCAGATAGAAATCCTTTATGTGTATTTTACATATATAACATACCATTTTAGATTTACAGGTATAAGGGGTTAATGCTTCTCCATCTCCTGTCACATTTGTCTCCTTTACATTGACCTTTGGCACACTACTCCAATATTTCTGTCTGCCTCAGGGCTCAAGAATTAATGGTAAAGAAGAAAGTACACATATTTTGCAAAGACTAAAACTTTAAGTTCGCTGTCTTATTACTCTGTATAGGAAAGAGAAAGATCATGGGCTGTGGTGTGTGTGTTTGGAGGAAGTCATTAAATAAGCAATATGAGAATGGAAGTGAGCTTGGATGTATAAACCTCTTAAATAACATTTGAAAAATTAATTTTAGGGTCTTGAATCCTCTGTCCTACTTACTAGTTTTCCAGGGAAATTATTTCGCTAATTAATTCTCTTATATTTTAAAAAATAAAATGAAGAATATACTGTTTATCTTACATATGGAAATTTGACTCTACATTTTAAATACAATTTCATAAATAGTAGCCAGTATATATGTTAAGTAGTCACCCAGGAGGTATTATTTTCTTATGCTAATTACTTTTCAAAGTAGAAAAAAATGTTGTGAGTGCTTTGGAAATTTATTTTTTCCAATTAAAATATTTAAAATGACTTATTACAATTCTTTTATCCACAATAAATGAGAATTTATTAATAATTGCTTGATGGGAATGAAATTAACCTGTGTCAGTCTTATAAATAAAAATCTCCAATGTGACCAGCTTGTCTGTCTTCTTCACTTTAGACGTAGACTTTCTTTTCTTTAGTACCCTTAACTCCAGAGAGGCTTACAATTAGCCATAAATTACCTGCCATCTTGTACCATCTGGATAACTGTTCATCTATTCCTATTATCTTCTCAGTGGTTAATACCTCACCTAGCTTTGGCAGAAATGCCTAATACCTACTTGCCTCTCTCTAGATGCAGCCAGTAAGCAGCAACATCAAAATGTGGCATCACTTTTCCTAACTTCTACCTATGCATTCAGTTAAACAATAGCAGGTTCTTAGTATTCTGAATTACCCTGTATTTTGCTTCTATTTCCTTAGATTTGTACTTCTTGCCAGAATTATTAAAATAAATCTGTTATGGTGTTGTTTTTGTTCAATTTTCCCATTATTTAATGTTGAATTTAGAAGCTTGCTTCGTCTATAATACTCTCTAAGCTTTTAAACAGTTGGAATGCATATCTGTTTGGTTTTTGAGACACAGCAAATATTCCTCATGCTCCTTCAAAGATACACCTAGGAGAAAATGTAAAGAAGGTTAGCATAGCATGGGAGTATTGAGGCTTGCTGAATGAATTGCATTGTTGTGAAAAATTGAGATTTTTGCTTTGTATTTTGATGATAATCTGTCCCTTTCTTGAATAACTGCAAAATAACTTGTTCTCCCAGGGAAGTATGACTTTAGATTTATTACTTCCAGCAAGAAAATGTTCAGCTTGTTAAATGGCTTGAGTAAACTATAACCAGGTCACTGACATCTTAGTCTATGGTTATTACAAGATTAGTTAGCAAACCAAGTTCCTGTGGGGAAAAAAGTTAATACAAACATTCGAACAAATGTAATTTCTCATTACAGTTATAAATATCCAGAGTCCAAGGTTACAGATTCACAGTTAAAGTAAATATTTCAATTTGTGCAATAGCTCATTGCCAGCTCTGGTAAACCGAATGAAGCCTATATTCAGCTTTACAAGAACATGAACTCTACAGATTGGTCTCAAATTTCGCTTTACGTTAAATAGTCTTTAGACCTTCCCTTTCTCTCGAAACAAAGGATTATGATTAATCCAGGATTTATGTTTTCAGTAGTGCTTGTGTCAACAATGTCTTTGCTTAGAAGTTTACCCCTAAATGCTCTGAACTTAATGGCCAATGGTTTAATTATAATTTTAATCAAGGTCAAGTAAAAGAACTTTGGGCTTATGATCTACTTTTATAATATATACTATCATATTCAGGATTTACAAAAATCCTATGAAATCTGTACTCTCCTGTTTTGCTGAGAAGGAGACTGAGGATCAAATAAATAGTAAGGAACTGGCAGGAGTCACCCAACTCTTAAGCTGCAAATTTGGCATTTGAGCCCAGAGACTGATTCCAGACTCGAGTCCCTAATCTCTGTGCTACGGAACTTTTTGCTGTCATCTGCTAAATGATATCCATTATTTAATCTATTGCAATACTCATAAATTCTCTCAGGAAAGCCACTGGAATTATGGTTTTTGTTTTTTGTTTTTAAAAAAGTCTATTCCCTGATTATGGGAATTGATCTTTCCTTTGAGGGCAAGTGCCAGGATAGAACTGAATCAATATTAAAGTCATGTTTTGTTTTAATTTCTGTAGTATCTCCTGCCACATTAGATCTTAAGAAATACCAAGTTGATAAGTAAACGATACACTTGGCCCAGATGACTGACCTTCATTTTCTATTGTCAGTTATTTCTCCTCTTAACCCTCAACATCTCTTTTCTCTCCCTAACTTGTCTCTCCTAATCTCCTTCGTTTTTGTCTTCTTGAGACATTCACTGATCTTTTTCTTTTCTTCTTTTTCCTCATTCTCTATCATTGATCTTTAAAGACCCTCAAATCTCATTCTTTTCATACATTTCTAGTACTGCCATTCCTTGCGCCACTGGGTTTTAGTGAACTTCTGGGGTGTCCACATCATGTTAATGTGGATGGAGCTAGTTGTCCTAGTGGATGCCGGATAGACAAATATGGATTGGGAGTTGTAGGAGGGGTCTGAGAATGGGACTTTGTTGGCATGAAATGTTCAAGTCTATGCCTGGAAGCTGAGTTTACCCTCAGTTTGCATCTCAAGCCTCAGGTGAGGAAGTGTGTTGAGACTGGACAGCATGTGCAGGGTGGTTAGTCCAGTGGGCCATTACAGCCTAGCATGTTGCCCAGGCAGCTTCCTTGAAAGGAATGCTTACAGAATTAATGTGCCTGGGTGTTACACACATGTAAACTGATCTGTGTTTTCAAAAGTTACTTGATGAGTGCTGGTTGAAAAGACTTGAGGACAATTTTCTCATATAGCTTTAAAATGAGGCATGTGCTGTCATTGGTAGAGCCTTTGCTTAGTACGTAACTGATACTTGAAATATGACTTTCTCTGTTAGTGGCTTTAACAGGTCCCAGTAATGGTTGTGCGACACTCTTCATTTTATTATGGACCAATAATTCATCAAAGGGAAGAGAAACGTAGGGGGTCTTATTTGAAAAATGTACGTGTGTTTATTTACACATAAATATGTACATTTGGGTTAGGTGCGGTGGCTCACATTTGTAATCCCAACACTTTGGGAGCCCAAGGTGGGCAGATCATTTGAGGTCAGGAGTTTGAGGCCAGCCTGGTCAACATAGTGAAATGCTCTCTCGACTAAAAATACAAAAAAGTTAGCCAGGCATGGCGGCACACACTTGTAATCCCAGCTATTTGGAAGGCTGGGGTAGGAGGATCGCTTGAACCATGGAGGTGGGGGTTGTAGTGAGCTGAGATCATGCCACTGCACTCCAACTTGGGCAACAATAAATAAAAATAAATAAAATTAAAAAATAAAATATAATATGTACATTTGTATATCCTATTTCCATTGAATATTATCTAAACTTGCCTGTATTTCTTAACTCAGAAGTTACCTGCTTCCTCCTTAACAAGTGGCTGATCTAGATAAGTCTCAGGGGATTCCAAAAGATTCAATTACTTGCTTATCTTTTTGGGTAAATTGATGAGTAAGAAACTGTAATAGCAACCCTCTGGACCTACTAAGTATCTGTAATTGGTAGCCTTCTGTAACATTTTTTCCTTCACAGACTTAGCAACTGAGGCATAAGGTGCATTAAATAAATGACTAAATAAAAGAGAGACAGAAATATCATATCCTGGCTCCAGATCTGTAAATGTCAGTAGTGTGTTATGGTGTTTTTACCAGTAACAGTTAGCATTGCCTTGGTTATAAGCAAACAAAAGTAGATTCTATTTAGCTTGAGCAAAAAAAAAAAAAAAAAAAAAAAAAAAAAAAAAAAAAAAAAAAAAAGAAAAAAAAATTATTGGCAGGCTTTGAGTAGTTCACTATATAGACTAAAGGATATAGGAGAATGAGACTTGAAAATTGACAGAAAGCAGGGTAGATTGGGGTTTATGCATAGCAAGTGCTACTGAACAGTCTTACAAGGGCACCACCATTTAAAGAAATAATTTTCAGTTCTTTTCAGTCTTCTGTTTATTTTAGTCAAGATTCAGAATTCAGGGAGAAATATCTAATTGGCCTAAATTGGGAAATGTGCCCAATGTCGTCTACAACACATCTGAACTAAACAGTTGCCAACATTAGGGAAGAAGGTTTTGGAATACTATTACCAAAAATTCGTGGAATGGTTGGAAAAAACAAAAGTCAGGTGTATACCCCGCCCCCTACCACCCCACCATCCTTCTCTAGAATTTGGCTTCTGCACAAAATCTGACAACAACTTTCAAATGAAAGTGCATATTAAGATTGATCTTCATGTGAAAATGATTAACTTGATACACAAAACATACAGTAAAAGCAAACGATAAAGAAAGGAAGCTAATAAAGGAAATTGATTTATTTGAAGTGCCGTGCATCTCTTTCGCTTTCCTCCGTATAGCAGGACAGAATTAGTGGCTGCATTGGCTCCAGTGGTCTGCCAGGCTAGCAGTAATAGGTTTCAGCCACGCCTTGTTTGATTGTATTTTGTCTGAAGAGAGGGATAAAACAGCTTTGAGTTTGCATGTAAGATCGCCTGGTTCTTAGGATCAGGAACTTCTTAGAGAAAAGCATTCTTAATGGAATAAAAGGAATTTAATTTATTGTTTTTAGTATTGTGCCCTGATAAACACTTTTATGTCCTTTATATTTGCCTTATGCATATAATCATTTAATAAACAAGCATATATCCACGTGTATTCTTTAACCAAGCATGTTTTGAGTGGTGGAGCATATATAATATCAGCTTTTTAAAAGATGTTTAGCATAGTACCTGACACATACATATTATGTGCAGACATGTGGCTTTATTGTAATAATGATTACTACAAATATCTAATAATAATTGAGCAGTTATGTGCCAGGCTATACTCTATGAATTTTACATTTGTTATCTTAAGCCTCACCACTTAACATATAAGAAGTGGTTGATTGTTGTTGCTGTGATTCTGATGGGAAAATTGGGGCTAGAAAAGGAGAGGTTGGTCATCTTTAGCTGCAGGCAGCAAAGGTGTGTCTAGCTGAGGGTTTCTCAAGCGCAGCACAGTTGATGTCGTTGGGGGCTGCTGTCTGCATTGCAGGATGCTTAGCACAATCCCTGGCCTCTACCCACTAGATGCCTGTAGCACCCTCCTAGTTGTGATAGCCCAAAATGTCTCCCAACTTTGTTAGATGTTTGGTGGTATGCAGGATTTTTCTTGGTCCCTTTGCCAGTTGGGGACCTGTGACTAACGATGCGGGAGGCTTTTCTTGGAGGACTCTACCTGCCACAGGGGGTGACCTGCCCAGTCGGCCCACCTGGGCCAAGTCTGGCTTGCACACTGGTTCCGAAGTTCTTGTCCTATTTCCAAGAAGAATGAGGATGCACTGAACATTGAAGGGTGAGGAGGTCAGAGAAGAATTTCATTGAGCAATGAAACAGCTTTCAGTGGAGAGGGGACATGTGGGTGGTCTCCCTACCTGAAGGTGGAAAAGTCCCCCATGTGTCTGGGTCTGGGACCTTTTATGGACTCAGAATGGGGAGTGCATGCTGATTGGTGTGTGAGTATGCAAAAAAGGTTAAAATGAAGACACCACTTAAAGGTGGGCAAGACAATTTAGAAAACCAATTAGGAAAGGGAAGCTATATGTAAAATAGGTGAAGGGTGGGTTCAATCAGAGGAAAGTGCACCAAATGGGAAGACAAATTCTCAATCCGGTCCGAGGATTTAACTTGTAGTTTGGCTTTCAGGCTTTAAACTGTCTTTGGCTTGGAGGTGGGGTTTCACCCGGTACCCACCCCTATTCCATCTTCCTAGGCATTTGGTTCTCTCCTGTGGCTGTCAGTGGGATGGGAGTGGAGGAGAAAATCACCAGTTTAAGAACCAGTTGTCTAGCTCATTTGAGAAGAAAAACAAAAATGTATTATAGGATTTCTGCTGCTGCTGCAACCTGGACATCCTTCTTTTAATGATCATTCAGAAAATGAAATCCTATAGTGCTTCCTACTGCCTTCCTTGCCCTGGATGAATGGGAACTTGGAAAAGTGACGTCTTTCCTTCTGTCGTGGTGAGTTGGGACCCATAATACTGGAAACATCTCCAATACTGAGCTTGTATTATGGGCCGTGTAAAGCATGGTCCCTGACTTTAAAAACTCTTACATTCAGCAAATCCAAAGGCTAGTCCTTAAGTGTTCCTATAAACCAAGCCCTGTTGCAGGGCTGGAAATTCAAAAGACAGGTGTTGTCCTAGTTCTTTTGAAGTCTATAGTCTCATTAGAATCAAATAACAGTGTAATACAAGTTCCATGGTGGAGAGAGGATAAAAGAGCTATCTGTAAAAGTCCCGTGAATGAGCATCTCACTAGGTTTACGGAAGCCCATCTAGAGGAAGTGACTTTTTGTTTAAAATCTGACATTTTGAACCTTCTCCATTGTTTTAGTTACTGGTGGAGTGTGTCCAGGTTCTTGGCATTTTGAACAAAGAGTTAGACAAAACACACAAAGCAAGGAAAGAATGATGCAACAAAAGCAGAGATGTTTTGAAAATGAAAGTATACTCCTTGGTTGTGGAAAGCAACCAATCAGAGGCTAAAGTGAATTTACAAAGTTGCACTTCTGTGCAAAGGCAGACTTGGCCCACAATCAGTCTGATTGGTTGTGGACAGCAACCAAGCAGAGGTACTTTCAATTTCCTATCCACCATGCAGAAAAGCTGGGGGTTTGCAAAGTTCTGTCCTTTTAGAGAATCCTAATACACGATCCCTTCACTCTATGAAGGATTGCTGAAAACACTGACAAGAGGCAGATTAATAGAAGAAAAGGCATACAAATTTATTTGATCATAATTTTACGTGACATGGGAGGCTTCAGAATGATGACCTAAAGAAACAGGGGAAATTGTCCAATTTTGTACTTGGGCTCAACAAAGTACAGAGAGCTATATAGAAATATGACTGGACAAAAAATATGATCTAATCCTGGTAGACTAAGTGAGGAAACCCAGCAAGGCCTGTCTAGATTCATCTTGGCCTCTTAGCAGCATTCCTTGCTTCTGGGTGTGGGGCAGGACCCTCTCTGGAATGGGGGTCCAATGACCTGTAATCAGACAAGGTAGGTCAGATAGTTTCTTTATGGCCAGTTACTATGTGGAAAGGTAGTGGGGATTAGAATAATATTTTTAGGTTTTATGGCTGGCCTAGGGGGAGAAAATAAAAGGCTAGAGAGAGGAGGATTGGAGAAGGTCAGAGAGTCTTCTGCTTCTGAGGCCTTCATTTTGGGTATTGTCTTTCTGAGCCCTAACAGCAGTGATGTGCACGTCTATTCCTATTTGGTGTCCCTGGATAGTTCTCAGAAAAGGAGGTTAAGGACTGCATAGTTCAAGGTCTATTAAAAGGAAATCCAAGTACCACCAGGTCCTAAGATAATTTTAACAACCAGCACTCTTGAAGCTGCATGAAGACAAACCTACTAGTTGCTTTTTGCTTTGCCCAGCTCTGTTGTTAAAATTCTGCTTTCTCACACGGGTTATTTCGATGCCCCTTTTTTGTCTTTGTCTATCTGGGGCTTTTACTTTTAAATTAAGTAAGTACCACTCGAACACTTGAACTGTTGGCTTCCATTGTCTTCTTTGTAGACTAGAGTATATTCTTCATATGCTAAAGCAGAGAACCAGTCAAAACTTTTGTATTGCATTATTGGTATCTCTGTCAAATAAGAATTTTGTTCTGGGCATGAGCATGACTGCACAAAGGTGGTCCTTGAAAGCAGGTAATTGTTCCAAGTGCTGGAATGAGAGTAGCTAAACTCTGCCAAGACAGTGGGCTACTGAGGCATTCTTTTTATTGCAGTGAATGTGGATTGAGCATCTGTTATGTGCTAGGTACTCTTCTTGAAGCAATGACAACACAGTGACTGATATTCCCAATCCTCAAGAAACTAAAATTCAATTGTTTCATTTTTGGACTATTGTTAGTCCAAAATAGTCCTAGTGTGTGCTAATACTATGTTATTACAGATTGTATTGTACTTTTAAACCAGGCTTTCTGCTCTGAAACTTAGATAATTTGCATACAGGTGTCTGTCAGAAATCTGGTGCATGTTGTCGCAGTAATAGGTATTAAATGATTAGAATGAATAGTGAAAATGAAGGCTGTTTTTTCCTATCTCAGCCAATACAGAAATAAGCAGTTTTTAGAATTAGTGTACTCTTCAAAGGACACTCTGCTAGGTCTGAGGAGTTTTACCAAAGATGAGAACTATACCTACAGTTGATAACAATAAATTTCATGGTCCAAAAAGTTGGAAAAAATAAGTGGCAGCCACAGTGGAATCCAACCAGACTCTTGATGCTGGAATTTACTTCACGGTTGGCTTCTCCCACCCACACGCTCTTTGGAAAACTTGCTCCCTGTTTTGCAACTGGCTGCAGGTTGTTCTTAGATTTAGAGAGGAAAACAAAAACTGTGAGTGGCAAGCCCAGATGTAGTTTACCTCGCTTATGAATACAATCTGATGTGAGTGTCTATGAGATTTTCTTTTTTTCTCTTTAAATCCTTCTTTGAGTAGAAGGCAAGATGATAAAGATCAGGAGGTAGGAGGAGCTGGCAGGGATGGGGGAAACAATAGCCCCTTAATAAGACTCTTAGTAATCAAGCAGGCATTTGTGTCTGGAGTTAGGGCTATGGAAGTGACAGACTGACCATTTTGAAGGTTGTCATCATTACAGACTGACATCTTTCTAATTACGCATGAAATGAAAGACTTCAGAGAAGAAATGACCCAGAGCACTCAACTGTTGAAGTATCTGATTACGGCAAGTAGGCTTTGTAAGGACCAATCTGCAAGATTATGCTTGTCCAAAATTTTTTCAAGACTCATTTGAAATTTACTCTATTTCCTTTTGTCTTTTCTGTCCAACTACTTTTGTACCAGAATTTGGAATGTTCAAATTTGATCTATAGTCAGGGGTCCAGGAGGAAAAAGATTGTATAATCAGATTTAGTGGAAGCTATTTTAGTAATGGGATTACTTATAAGGTATACATAGGGTTAAGGAAACTACATGGGGTAGGGCAGCACCAGGGACTAGCAGTGGAGGGAAGCTGGCATCACCTCTAAACCTAGAAGGGATCATGTGTTATCAGAGCCACATAAGAGCTGACCTTATCCAAGGGGTCACACTAGGAGTTGTGGGGATGGAGGGTTATAGAACCATGACAGTGAGTCAATACCCATCTTCTCTCCACTGCTGGCCTCCATTCTCTTGCAGATGATTCTCATGGGCTGAACCTAACCATAGTCAGAGATAAATGAGTCTGACAGTTACATAAGAAATAACTTCCCAGGATGCAGAGCAGGAAGAACAGAGAATGGATGTGGTGGAAAATGGGGAACAACCAGCACTGAAACCACTTTGGAGACCACATGTATATTGAGGTGAAACTTGCATTTCATCTCAAAGTACAGAACTAAGGAATTCACTAAAAGTCTTCTGAGCAATCACTACAGGCAAAGCAAAAATAACCTTTACAAATGCATAGAAAATGTCTTTAGTCATGGATAAATCCTTTAAATCAGGTGCTATCAGGGGCTGCAGAATTGGGTGCCTCCAGGGGCCGGCCTGCCATATCAATGATTAAATTGATCTGGGTGGTAGGCAATAGGGAAGGCTCAGTCTGTTTTGAACTATTTAACCCTTGTTCTCTGTAAAGGCACCACTTTCTATGCAGCACTAGGGAATTTAAGCCTAACATTTTCAGGTTGTCTAATTTTTTTTTTTTACCAAAGAATTTGGATTAAGAAAAATAAAATGATCTCACTTTAAATATTGGCAGCTAATTCGTTTTTGTTTTTTAGAGACTTTGAATTTAGACTAACAAACTCCTCTCACTGAGATTTCGTAGTCACTAAGTTCCTCAGCCTTTTCAACTTTTCTAATGATCCAAACAAAAATGGTGTAATCCTGCTTACCATGGGGAGACCAACTCTACCCCAGCACTTTCAGACACATGTGACTTTCTGTTGTGCTCTTCTGCCATCTCTTGCTCTGGATTCATGCTTCTGTGTGCGTGCTGTCACCCCTGCTCAGCTCCTCCCCTTAGTGACCAGCAGATGTCTCTTCCATATCCCTACCAGCCCCAGTGCTCTATTAACCCAAGGTTGGTTTTTCTAACACCGACATTGTTAAAACATTCTTTTCCTTGAGGTATAGAGATAAGAGAGTAATAACAGGACAAAGCAGGAATCCATTTCCAGTGGGAGGTCTGATGCCACAAACTTGGCCACCCTCTTATATGGAGCTTCTCTTGAAGCTCTTTCCTCTGCAGGCCCCAGGCTGCTGCCAGGATCCTCCATCCCCTGCTTCATATTACAGGGCTTCTTTCATCTCCTCTGTTCTCCATGTCTCCATGATGTGCTCTCCACTTCCATTCCTTACTCTGCTGTAGTATCTAGAGACAGCTCCTGAATTCCTGTTCTACATATTCCAACTCATGTCACACTCTGTTGCAACCTCTTCTGCTCTAGGCTGGGCTCTTAAATAACTCAAAGACCAACTAAACCTATTCTACCTAAAAGAGCACTTATTTCCCTACCCAGAGTACTGCCATCCCCATAGAGCAACCAGCTTATTCATTGCTGACTTACATAATGCACCTCTTGTGTCCTCTTCCTGTGATAGAACTGACTGCGTCAGACTAGTTCCTGGAGGCCGGGAGTAAGAGGATAGTCTGAATTCAGAAGCAGGTTTACTTAAAAGGAATTTCATCCTCTATAAAGTTTGGTAATAGGTGGCACTATGGACAGCTTGCCAAACTCAGCCACAGAAAACCTTTTCTTTTTGAAGGCATAATTTTTTTAAAAATTATGTATCATAGCTAATGAGATAGGGACTAGTTTCAAGGCTAAAAGGTGATTTTAATCACCCACACAGCTGTTGAAAATGGTGTCCTACTTTGTATTTTTGTTTATTATAGTCTAGAGGGAGGTAAATTACCACCTGATTGTCAGCCAATAATCATTTTCCTAGAAAAGGTAATTTATCCTCTGAAAGAGAATATTCACCAGCTCACCTTTTTGATTACTTCATTGTGTATGTGATTGTTAAACTGCCTACTGACCACAAAATCGGTTTTTCTATACTCCAGATCCAAGACAAAAGCAGTCCAAAATAGAGTGTGAGTCAGAAGACCTGTGATCAGATTGCAGTCTGTTTCCCAAGTCCTCCCATGGCAGTCATTGTGGGAGACAGCAAATGTCACAGGCGTTGATATTCTCAGCATCTATTCCTTTGTGCTCATCTTTTGGGAGAATGAGTCTTCACACAGTGTAAGACGATACTACTTCTTCTATCCTTAGGGTTAGGAAAGGGAGAAAATAGGATATTTCTTTTAGAATTATGAAGGACAAAATCCCAGTGCAAAAAGAAAATGAGAGAACTTCTGCACAAAAACGCTTGAAGTTAATAAAGCAGATATGATGACAAGAGGAAACTTTTTATAGGTTATAAATACCTTCAGATGTACTTTAAGCCACTTATTTAGTTCTTGGCCTGCAAATTATTGTTACAGTGACCAAAAAGCTGATAGAAAGCACATTTTATTCTAAAAGAGATTGATTATCTGACCCAAAATAGGTTATGTTAGCATCTTTCAAAAAACTCTATTAATCACAGTACTTACTTTTCAATATATAATAAAATTTCATTCTTATGTATAGACTTTCCACCTTTTATTCCTTTTTTTTAAGATTACATGTGTATATGCATACATAAATATTTTTATTATTTTTAAAACATTTTCTTGTAACACATCCAGAGTTTATCAATTTTTCCCAAAACATAGATTTTGATTCCACCTATGTGGTATATATATTATTTTCTCATGTTCTATGAAATCAAATAGATTCATTCCAGGTGCCTTATTCCTTCCACAAAATTCGGATTATTGGGTAATATGGTAGCATTAATATTTTCCAACATATTAAGTGTGTAATTTACTAAGTATCACTCTAGATTTCAGACAAAAATTACAATTCTACAAAACTGATGAATACAGATTATAAAGTATTCATCCTGCTTTAACAGAACAGGCTTATAACTCATTGTGGAGGGTGGGTGTGGCATTAATACCTATGTGAATGACCCTGTGTATTTCTTTGTAAAATTTCCAATCAATGTTAATAAACTGTCACACTTGATGGGCAGGATCAGATTTGCCCTTTTTGGGTTACACACATGATTATTACTTTCTCATCTAGTTAGTTTCTTGCTGGCTGAAATTTTTCTTAGAGCATGGACACTGGCATTGTCCTTTATGAGTCTTTTATTTCCTCTCCCTTTCTAGCAACATACCTCAAAGATTTTCAGGAAAGAAATTGCAGAAAGTCTTGCTTAAAATAAAAGTAGGTATTATTTTCAGGTTTCCAATAACCACACCTTCCCATTCCTCATTGCTACAGAGGGAAGAGAGTTAATGTGTTGCCAGATCTATAGTAGAGACTTTGAAAAATAGTGATGCAGGATTTTTTGCTCCTTAGTTCAGCTAGGTCCAAGTTCTTGTCTCACAACCAGGAAGAATCGGGCTCACGGACACTGGAGAGTTAGTGGAGTAGAATTTATTAAGTGAAAAGAAAACTCTCAGCAAAGAGGGGATGTGAGGGGGTGGTTCCTCTACCTGAAAGTGGGAAAATTCCCTAATAGGGCTGAGCCTGTGGCTTTTATGGGCTCAGAATAGGGAGTGTATGCTGATTGGTTTGTGAGTATGCAAAAAAGGTTAAAGCAAAGACACTACTCAAAGGTGGGCACAACAATGTAGACAACTAATTAGGAAAGGGTAGGTTTTGTAAAATAGGTGAAGGGTGAGGATCAATTAGGGGAAAGTGTGCCAAACAGGAAGACAAGTTCTCAATCTGGTCCAAGGATTTACCCTGTAGCTTGGCTTTCAGACTTTAAACTCTTTTCAGCTTGGAGGCGGGGTTACACTGGGGACCTGCCTTTATATGCCTAGGCATTTGGCCGCCTTCTGTTGCTGTCAATAGGTGGTTGTGGCACCTTAAAAATGGGCCACTGAGGTCTCTTGTTGTAGGAGCATAATTGGCTGAAGAACTCAGCTACTGCTATCCTTGATTCACTGCTGTCTCATGGCAAGTCCAAACTTACTATAGTCAGTGAATGAGCTGTTAGCACAGACTCATTCCTCTAACATGTGAGACTTTTTTATTGGAACATGGGCTCAAGGACTCCTAATTGGCCTGCCAGACCTTTCTTGGAAGTACCCTGGAGCCTAAGACTCCTTCTTCCCAAACCTCCTATCCCTTCCTCTGCTTCACAGGCATTAGACCTGCATCATGGTCTGGAAGTTCTTCCTTCCTACCCTGCTTTCCTCCCCCAATAATCTCCTGGGTATCTAATGCTGACTTTGTGTCTTTTGGTCAAAAAACCTGAGCTAATGCAAAGGGCAAGCTGAGGTCTGCTTCTAAATTAATTTAAAAGTTACCTTTCTTTTCTGCAGTTACAGTTATTCTTTGAAAACTTTTGAGAAAACACTACCTTCACAGTGAAGAATTTGCTTACCTGTGTAATACATTTTCTACATATTTTACATCAGTGGCTACAGCCCAGGTAGAGAAAATGCGTGATTGCCTGGTGCATTCCTATATGTGATTTTGTGGACAATGAAAAGCAAAGAAGTAACAATAATAATAAAGCCCCCTCCCACTTCCCCCAAATTAAACTCGGACATGAGGAGGATAAAGTTTTCTTTTTATAGTGATTCTTTAAATGTTCTGGGGACAAAGCAAAAACATTCTTTGTATGTATCCTTGAATTTAAACTTTCTATTTTTTCGTTTTGAAATAAGTTATTGAGCTGTAATTCACATAATAGAAAATTAATCATTTTAAGTGAACAATTCTGTTAGATTTAGTACACTGATAATGGTGTGCAGCTACCACCTTTATATGGTTCCAAAACATTCCCAAAGTAAAACCTCTTACCTATTAAGCAGTTTCTCCTCATTCTCCAGTCCGCCCCAGCCCATGGTAAGCATTAATCTGTGTTCTATCTCTATGGGTTTATCTATTTTAGGTATTTCATATGAATGGAATCATACAATATATTAACTTTTTGTGTCTGGTTTCTTTCACTTAGCCACTATGATTTAATCTTTTGTTTATTTTCCAATCGAAAATGGCCTTGGGAATAAAGATTGTTTCACCCTGCACAGAAGTGGTTTTGTTTTTCATCACTATCTCATTCAGAAGCACAAGAAAGATTTTTCTTCTTGTCACTCCCTCATAAAATTACCAGAAAACAAGGGGATTTAGTCCTTCCCCTAACGTTATATAGCTGCTTTCTCTAGATCCCTGTATATGAGTGACAGAGAACATAATGCATCAACTATATAAAACTGCAGTAGCTATCAGAACAAAACCCATTCTTTATTTTTTGAGGGAGTAAATGGATGTTTTAAATTCTAGGAGACTTACCCAAATATCAACAAGAGGGCCAGAGAGTAGGCACCAGAGGTAGACTGAACTGGCAAGTGACAATACCTGTCACATGGGGGTAGTTCTGGGTATCAAGTGGGGTATTGGCCCCAGTTAGTGTGGTGCCTGGTGGGTAGAAGGCTCGGTGTGTTAGCTGTTGGTATGGTGATCTGTGATGTGGTGGTTGTTTCTAGCTGTTGTTGTGGAGTTGATGTTATTTACCACCACTGGACATGTACCTCTGAAGTCTATGTCTTTTTAAGGATGAAATCTAAGCACTAATCACCTTCCAAGAAAAACTTAATAACCCTGTCCAAGCTAGAAAAAATGACAATTGATAATTCCAAAATTCTATTGTAAATGAATGTCAAATCAGAATTCTGGTATCCATTTCTTTGGTGATGCTAAGCAAATGAAACCTTACCACTTGTCCTGCATTAGAAATTCCAATTCGAAATTGGAATTTGATCTTGGGAATTACTTTCTTGTCTAGTATTTGACTGATCAAATGTAACTCTTTCCCTTTTAGCCCCCTTTCTTTCTGCTTTTTAAAAACCTTTCTCTATGCACTAAGCACAAATTAGCCTTTGGAAGACTCTCTACCTAGTTCATAAACTCATTACCTTCTTCCTCAGAGGAATGACTCATTCACTTTTGTCTCTCGACTTCTTAGATTATTCTCTTTGCTTACATCTCACTTCTCCTTTACTATGGAAAGGAATATAGCAAATGATTAAGAGTGAAGGCTCTGGATTCCACTTTTTAATTCATACTACCTAAAAGCTGGGGGCCTTTGAACAAGGATTTTAAACTTTCTAATCCTCAGTGTCTGCATCTATAAAATGGGGAGATAATCATGGCTTAATGAGACAGTCCATATAAAATGTTTGGGATGGTTCCTAGAACATAGAAAGTGTCCAGGCAGTGGTATCTAAAAATAGTGATCATGATGATATGGCTTATCTATGTTCCTCATCCCTTTGCCTTGCTGAAATTATCAGCTTCACAAAGCACTGCCAGCTGTCAAATCCGCATCTAGACCTGACCTTTCTACTCAATTTTATTTCTGCCGTTTCAACTGCTTCTGAATAGTCCCACTGCAGTCCTCTGCTATCACCTTAAATGTGACTTCTCTAAAAGCCACATTCTTTTTGACCTTTGCCCATGTTGTTTTATTGTATCATCTAGCTTCAGATTCATGCAGTGATCTTTCAATACTTCTGAATAGCTCTTTTCCCCACATTTCTGAAGTTACCAAGTCCTATATAGTCTTCCCTTACAACTTCTTTGTCATGTGGTTACTTATATTTATATGGCCATGGCTGCAGATGAACTCTCTACCACCACCCTTCTGGACTCGGTGCAGTTTTTTAAGTGATGATGATGGTGGTGACAGTGGTAGTGATGGTGACAGCAGCACAGTTTATGTTCATGGAGACCTTACTTTGTGCCAGGAACTATTCTAAGCATATATAGTATGTATCAACTCACTTAATTCTCACAACAGCCCTTTAATATAGGTACTAGTATTTCCTCCATTGGAGATGAAAAAGCTGAGGCTCAGAGATTATAAGTAACCTTCAAAAGACCATGGTGCATATACTCGGTTCAGGATGTGAGCCCAGGCTGGTAACCTGTGTCCTTAACCATGACTCTCCACTGCCACCTCCTCCTTTTCCCTTCTGTGGCAAAGCATTCTTCCTGCTTTCATTGTCAGTCCTCCTGATTTTGGGCATGTTGCTCCCAGATTAACATAGCATTTGTAAGTAGTGTTTTTTGATTTAAAGGATGGAAAGTATGGAGAGGCAGGGCGTGCTGCCCAAGCTTTAAGTGGGCATTTAACTTCCCTGAAATTGCATAGAGAGTGGGTTAATCTGTTTCTCAATAGAAAGTTAAGAACTGTAACTTAGAGAATGTCCCAGAAACTCCTTGGATTAACACTCAGGCTCTCCTCAGTCTCTCTTCAATCAATTTTCTGAAGCTTTTCACCTGCTATTCCCATTCCTAAACCTCTGACCCAGTCAAACCAGTACCTTCACTGTTTTACTCTGTCTTACACATCCTTCCCCCTCACCCTGACCCTCACCCCTGAGGCTTTGCTCACACTATAAGCCTATCCCAAGAGACTCTTCTTTTCCCCTCCTACCCTTTTCTTTCCAGTCCATTCTCCAGAGTTTGCTCTTGGTCCAGCTTTCTTTAGACATCTTCCTGGATCCACCCAAGCTGGGAACAAAAGAACTCTCTTGCAATTACTACTGAATGCACAGCAGGGTGGCAAATGCAGAGGCCCACAGGAGCCAGACGGAGAACTTCCTGGAGTGAAGCAAGCCAGGTGGAGACCTGGAGAATCCGAGCCTGGCACAGGTGGCATTGTTACTTAGTACTGTGCAATCATTGCCATGTAGGGATAAGAGTCCGTGGTTGCTAGAGGCCTCATTTTTTCCATGAGGTACTGGAAATCCAGATATTTAAATGTAAGATCTTGAATTTTTAAAGTTGACAATTTAAATAAAAGTAAACATAGGGACAAATAAAATTTGTTGGAGAGCAGCCACCAGTTTTGACTTCTGCTGTGGAGTGTGTTGTCCACATTCTTCAATTGAGGGACTCCACAGTGTGTGATGAAGGGTCTTTTATTTGGTCAGCTTTTCCTAAGCCACTTAGGAAAAATTCGTCCTCAATTATTTCCTTTGTAGAAGTGTGTGTGTGTGTGTGTGTGTGTGTGTGTGTGTATATATATAACATGTAAATTTATATGTAATTATATACATAAGTTATATGTAAAATCATATACATATGTAACATTGTAAATAATTTTACAAAAAATATATATATATTTTCAATTAGTGCACAACGTTTGAGGATAATACAAGAGGACTTCAAAAAGTTTGTAGAAAATAGAATTGAAAGATAAATTTTTTTCAAAAAAAAAAAATCCTCAACATAAACTCCATGAAGTTTAAGATGCTTTTGTAAGCAATACCAGCCATTTAGTGCATCCCTAAAGAATTGGGGGTCAATGCAATCTTGTTTACATTATTAACTGAAGAAAAATGAGTGCCCTTTACAGACTTTTTAAAATTAGGAAATGAAAAAAAGTCAGAAGGGGACAAATCGGGACTGTAAGGTGGATACCTAATGATTTTCCATCAAAACTCTCACAAAATTGTCCTCATGTAATGAGAAAAATGAACAGGAGCATTGTCATGATGGAGAAGTGCTTTCTCTTGAAGATTCCCTAGCTGTTTCTCTGCTAAAGCTTTATCCACCTTTCCCAAAAGACTCTTGTAATAAGATGTTATCATTCTTTGGCCCTCCAAAAAGTCAACAAGCAAAATGTCTTGAGCATCCCAAAAAACTGTTGCCATGACTTTTGTTTTTGACCAATCCACCTTTGCTTTTACTGGACCCCACCCACTTCCACCTCTTGGTAGCCACTGCTATAATTATGCTTTATCTTCAGGATCATGCGGTAAAGCCACATTCCATCTCCTGTTACAATTCTTCTGAGGAATGCTTCGGGACATTAATCTCACTTCTTTAAAATTTCAATAGAAAGCTCTTGTCTGCAGCTGATCTGTGTGCAACAGTTTTGGCACCCACTGAGTGGAAAGTATGTTCAGCTTTAGTTTTTCAGTCAGAATGGTGCAAGATGAACCTGTTGAGATGTCTATGATGTTACCTATTTCTGCTGTTAATCATCAGTCCTTGTTCCTCTTCAATTAAAGCATGAACAAGGTGAATTTTTTCCTTGGAAATTGATGTTGATGGTGTGCCACTGTAGGCTTCATATTCCACATTTATTCTTATAATGAATTATCCATTTGTAAATTGGTGGTTTATTTTGGGCATTGTCCCCTTAAACTTTTTGTAAAGCATCAGTGACTTTACCATTCTTCCAACGAAGCTTCACCATAAATTTGATGCATGTTCTTGCCTCAATATGAGCAGAATTTATGTTGCTCTGATTGGGGCTCTTTTCAACCTGGTGTCTTAATGTTCTTAGTGCCTCAAACTAGATCCTACTCAGACGTGTTATAAGAAGTTAGCATGGCCGGGCGCGGTGGCTCACGACTGTAATCCCAGCACTTTGGGAGGCTGAGGCAGGTGGATCACGAGGTCAGGAGATCGAGACCATCCTGGTGAACACGGTGAAACCCCATCTCTACTAAAAATACAAAAAATTAGCCAGGGGTGGTGGTGGGTGCCTGTACTCCCAGCTGCTGGGGAGGCTGAGGCAGGAGAATGGCGTGAGCCCAGGAGGCGGAGGTTGCAGTGAGCCGAGATTGCACCACTGCACTCCAGCCTGGGCCACAAAGTGAGACTCTGTCTCAAAAAAAAAAAAAAAAAAAAAAAAAAAAAAACAAGTTAGTATGAATTTATTTTGGTGGAAGAAAAGTTTGAAATCTATGCATAGTATTTTGGAATGTACATTTTCATGAACTTTTTGAAGCCTCTGCATAATGTAATAAATATTAACTAATGTCTGTATTGAGTTGATCGTAAATGATACCTTGTTTGAGTACCACCTTTAATCCCAAAGAGTAATCAGAATTGAAAAAAAAAAAAAAAGAAAAGAAAAGAAAGAAAGAAACATTAAGGTAAGGCACCAGCCAAGAGTTAATAAGCATTTGGCTCAAGACACATTTTAATACATATAATAATGCATTATCAGGCAACCCCTCAATCTCAAGATTTTTGTGAATAGTCATCCATCGCTTAATGAAGGGGATATATTATGCTAAATGTGTCCTTAGGTGGTTTCATCATCATTGTATGAACATCATAGTTGCTTACACAAATCTAGATGGGTGTAGCCTACTGCACACGTAGGCTATGTAGTATAGCCTATCACTCCTCAGCTATAAACCTGTGCAGCATGTTATTGTACTGAATATTGTACACAACTGTAACACAATGGTAAGTATTTGTGTATCTAAACATAGAAAGGGTGAAGTAAAAAATGGTAGACCTCAATAGGGCAGCAAATGGAGCTTAGATTGGAAGTTGCTCTGAATGAGTCACTACGTGAGTGATGAGTGCATGCGAAGGCCTAAGATATTACTGTATGCTACTGTAGACTTTATAAACACTGTAGACTTAGGCTATGCTAAATTTATTCAAAAACATTGATGAAGAAGGAGGATTGCTTAAGGCTGGGAGTTTAAGACCAGCCTGGGCTTGCAGGGCAAGACCTTGTCTCTAAAAAATAAAATAAACAAAAATAAATTTTAAAAAATATTTTTCTTTCTTCAATAATCTCAGCTTAGCGTAGCTTTTTTTTTTTTTTTTTTTGAGATGATCTCACTCTGTCGCCCAGGCTGGAGTGCAGTGGCGTGATCTTGGCTCACTGCAACCTCTTCCTCCTGGGTTCAAGCAATTCTCGTCCTTCAGCCTCATGAGTAGCTGGGACCACAGGCGTGCCCCATCACACCTGGCTACTTTTTATGTTTGTAGTACACACAAAGTTTCACCATGTTGGTCAGGCTGGTCTCAAACTCCTGGCCTCAAGTGATCCTCCCGATTCAGCCTCCCAAAGTGCTGGGATTACAGACATGAGCCACTGTGCCCAGCTTATTGTAGCTTTTTTATTTTTTAAACTTAATCTTTTTTTAGCCCTCTGACACTCTTATAATAACATTTAGCTTAAAACACATTGTATAGCTATGTACAAATATTTTCCATCTTTATATCCTTATTCTGTATTTTTTTGTTTTTAAATATATTTTGTTTTTTTTTTTTTTTCTTTTTAAAGCTTTTTGTTACAGACTAAGACACAAACATACACATTAGCCTAGGCCTGCACCAGGTCAGGATCATCAATATCACTGTCTTCCACCTCCACATCTTGTCCCACTGGAAGGTCTTTAGGGACAGTAACAAGCATGGAGCTGTCACCTCCTATGATAACAATGCCTTCTTCTGGAACACCTCCTAAAGGACCTGCCTGAGGCCGTTTTACAGTTTTATTTATCTTTTATAAATAGAAGAAGTAAACTCTAAAATAATGATTAACAGTACCATGTCATAAATACTAGATGATAGGTTTTTTTTTTTTTTTTTCTTAGCTCCATTACAATCTTAAGGGACCACTGTCATCTATGTAATCTGTCATTATTGAAATGTTGTTATGTAGTACACGGCTAGTTAGAGTTCTCTAGGGAAAATTGGACTAAATGTTTTTCCTCTTTTTAATATTAAAAATCCAAATTTGAAATCAAGCTTTAAAAATGGATATCCATATATTGATACCTTTATGTTGTTACTCAGGTAAACAAATTATTTTCATTTGACAAATTTGAAACAAGTGAATAAAATTTGAGGTTGATAGCTTGCAATCACATTGATTTTCATTTTCTTTCTTTGGTATTCTTCAACGTGACAATGCTTAGATAAATATCACTTGATCAACAACAGTTTTGCAACAGAGAGATTGCAGCAGAGAGATATATGGAAGGAATGTGTGAAAAGCATTCTCAGGGGAGCAGATGAAAGGCTTTGCAAACTATTAGGGGTGGTCAGCTGTTGTACTTGCCTCTAAGTCCCCATGAGCTTGTGTAGTGCTTGACTTCAGTTGGGGGAAAAATGTGGAGGTGGAGGGTGGTTTATATATGATGCAGGAAAGATAGAAGGAGATGACAGTTAGACACAAACTGTTCTGACAGGTGTATAGTAGACTCGAGAATAAATAATGAAATGACAGTGATTAAAATGTGTTTACTTAAGTGAACAACGGCTTGAAATATGGTTACATGGTAAAGACCTTATTATCGACCATACTTGGCACATAAATACAGTACTTATGTTGAGGGGTAATTTTTGCTCTTATAGGTGAAGTGATGGGTCACCTGTGGCCCTGCCTCACTTTTTTTGCATTAGACAAGTTAAATCCTGAAACAGACATTCTCTCACAGCGTTTAAAAGTCTTCCAAGCCAGAAACTCATTTTAGAAGCTGTTAGGTAGTTGTAATTTGGAGCGTATAAGCAGAAAGCCTACGTGTGAGGACAGATGACAGAGTGAGGAATTGTAGACAGAATGTGCCCTTGAGTGTTACTGAAGCAAGATGCCTTACTGCACATTTTCTATCTTCTATTTCTGACAATTAGTCTTCAAAGGCACCATTACCTAAAACTTGCTGTAAATATCATGCAGGGTAGTAAGCCTCAAAATTCAGCATGCATCAGAATTACCTGGAGGGCTTATTAAATCACAGGCAGGTAGACTCTTGTTCCAGAGTTTCTAACATAACAAGTCTGGGATAAGGCCTGAGAATACACATTTTTAAGACACTCCCAAGTGATGCTGAGGGACCATACTTTGTGAACCACCTATGTGCAAAACCAATTAGGGAATGCAAATGCATTAGTAAATTGAGTGCCTTTAGTAAGGAAGATACCATTCTGGTACAATAGCAATTAGGATAATTCTCAGGAACTTACAGCCAGACGACACCAGGCTGACCGAAAGTAGACAGGGTGGTACTGGAGGGACAGACAGGCTTTGTGTTCAGAGAATGTGGGCTCTAGGATTGGATGTCTGAGTTGCATCCTGCCTTCTCCACTGTGCTAACTTTATGAGCCCTCTGTACCACAGCCTCCTTGTCTGTCAAATACAGATGACAGTAGTCCCTAGCCCTGGAGTTGTTGAGACAATTCCATGAGATGCTGGATGGAAACTTGGAGCACAAGAGCTGGCATGTGCAGAGAGCTGTAAGATTACCGGAAGACATCAGTAACACACAAAAAGGAAAGTAAGCAGCAATATGTGAATGCACATATATGTGAGAGATTTGAAAATATTTTCTGTCTTCTCAGATCTGGATGTCAGGTTTAGGGCTTGTGTGGTGATTTTGTTTTGTTTGGAGACTGGGTCTCTATCACCCAGGCTGGAGTGCAGTGGCATGATCGCTGCTCACTGCAACCTCCACCTCCTGGGTTTATGATCCTGTCACCTCAGTCTCCTGAGTAGCTGGGTCTACAGGCATGTGACCACCAGGCCCTGCTAATTGTTGTAGTTTTTTTTTGTAGAGATGGGGTTTTTCCATGTTGCCCAGGCTGGTCTCATACTCCTGGACTCTGGCAAGCAATCTGCCTGCCTCAGCTTCCCAAAGTGCTGGGATTATAGGCGTGAGCCACCATGCCTGGCCAGGGCTTGTTAACTCAAGAGACTTGCCTTGTGCAGAAGGCTATCTGAAGTACAGTTGAGGTAAGTTATTCATCACATCAATACCATTAGTGTGCTTATTTATAGTTAATTTTATCTCAGATGTGGTTAGAAATTGTCTTAGTCCATTTATGTGCTATGAAAGAATACCTGAGACTAGGTAATTTATAAGAAAGGGGTTTATTTGGCTCATTGTTCTGCAAGCTGTACAAGAAGCCTAGCAACAATATCTGCTTCTGGTAGGGCCTCAGGAAGCTTCTGCTTATGGCAGGAGGGGAAGGAGAACTGGTATGTGCAGATCACATGGCAAGACAGAGAAGGGTGGGAGGCGTCAGGCTCCTTTTAACCACCAGTTCTTGAAGGAACTAAGAGCAAGGACTCACTCCTTTGAGAATAGCACCAAACCATCTATGTGGGATCCACCCCAGGTCCCAAACACCTCTCATCAGGCCTTAACTCCAACATTAGGAATTAGATTTCAACATGAGACTTGGCAAGGCCAAACAAACCATATGCAAACTATAGCCAGAATATTTCAGGTATGATTGTTGAAGATAAGGATGGTGTGTTTGAGGTTGTAGTAGCTTCAAAGACCTGTGGTGATAGTAATGGTGTGTGAGAGGGACAGAGAAGTCGAGAGAGTAGAGAAACAGACAGACTGAGACATAGTGTTGGAGAAGAAGGGTTAGAGCAGAGGCAGAAAGGTGACGGGGAGAGAATTGGGAATTCAGGATAATTATTATTGTTTCCAAATGCTTTTGTCTTGGGTTAAGTCCAGCCATCCTTAGGATCCGAGTAATCCTCACCTGTACGCGTACACTCAGACCACAACCACCAAGGAGCCTGTTAGATGCTAGGCACTGTCTTCTCACATTTATTTTGATCAGTGCGGGGTTTTAAGTGCCCATTCCTTAGGAAGTGTAATAGAAACAGAGGTGAACAAAGCATGGTCCCTGCCTACAGGGAGAATGCAGATTAGTGCCGGAGATATTAAAGAATAAATAGGCCGGTGTGGTGGCTCACGCCTGTAATCCCAACACTTTGGGAGGCTGAGGTGGGTGGATCACCTGAGGTCAGGAGTTTCAGAACAGCCTAGTCAACATTGTAAAACCCATCTCTACTAAAAATACAAAAAAAAATTAGCTAGATGTGGTGGTGGGTGCCTGTAATCCCAGATACTTGGGACACTGAGGCAGGAGAACCACTTGAACCTGGGAGGCAGAGGTTGCAGTGAGCCGAGATCATGTCATTGCACTCCCCCAAAAAAAGAATAAACAGGATTTCCTTAGGCAAAGGCAGAGAAAGAGAAATATTACCAAGCAGGGACTTTCAAGAGTAGAGCAGATTAGAATCCCAGCTTTAACCCTAACAAGCTATGGAATTGTGGACTACCAGTTGCCTGTCCACCCTGAGCCCTCATTGTGTTTACGCTATAGCGGAGATAGTCCTGTTTAAAGTTCAGTTGATGCATGTCAAGTGGTCAGCACGTACCACATATTGTCTGGAACACACACACAGTAGGCCCTTCACAAATGAGAGTGTAGGTTGGTTGCTTTGTTAGGTACTACTCTTTTGCAGGTAGAGTACTGGGATTAGACTAGTGGTTTTGAGCCATGTGTGCTATGATTATGGCAGTGCGTAGAACAGACGAAATTGTTTAGAGAAGAGGCAAGAAGTGGATTGTGAGGTCATGCCAGCGTGAAGAAAGATTGCTGTTTACCAGAAGATGCTCAAACGTTGTCCTCTGGGTATATATGAGAGCAGTCAGGGCAGTCAGCAGTTTCTGTTGAAACAATGACAGAGTGCAGGAAGAGGAGCAAGTGGATGGTGTAATAACCATGGATGCTTTTATAGATACTGTGAGGTGAGGCTGCACTTCAATAGTCAGTGCCTTGTCATTATTGTTGAATTGTTTCACGTTGTTCTAAGTCCTTGAATCCCTCAAATGTACTGCCAGAAAGGTAATTCCTCAAAAAATGTACAGCTCACAGATGGTGGTTGCAGCTCATAGGATCTCTGGCTTAAGATTCTCGCTGTACAGTGGTAGTTGGTGGGTGGGAGGAGGAGTGACAAGGAGGTGGGGAGGGAGGAAATCTTCCAGAGGCAGAAGAGACCAGTGAGTAGGGTCTATGGACCTACACTGCCGGGGCCCAAATTTGGAAATTTTGGTTCTGCCGCATGGTTGCTCTGCAGCTCTGGCCAAGTTACTTACTTGCCTTATGCTTCAATTTCCTCTAACGTAACCCATGGATCAGTTACCCTGTGCAGGGTACTCAGAAGTACCTGCTACATAGTCAGCACTAAAGAGTTCGTTATTTCTATTATTTCACCTAGGAAAGATATTCCCAACTTTTGACATCGATTCCCCAGGGCAGGGTTAATCTCTTAGAGTAATACTCTAAAATCTTATATGGACCAGGCACGGTGGCTCACACATGTCATTCCAGCATTTGGGGAGGCTGAGGCAAGATGATTACTTGGGTTCAGGAGTTCAAGACCACTCTAGGCAACGTAGTAAGACCCATCTCTACAAGAAGAAAAAATTCGCTGGCTATGGTGTGCACTCCTGTATTCCCAGCTACTCAGGTGGCTGAGGCAGGAGGATCCTTCGAGCCTGGGACATCGAGGCTGCAGTGAGCCATGATCGTGCTATTGCACTCTAGACTGGGTGACAAAGTGAGGCCCTGTTTTAGTTAAAAAAAAAATTGTATTATATGAAGATTTAACTCAGAATTATACATACTCTAAGGATAACTTATATAAAATGATTTATATGATTGTTCAAAGTTGCTATTTCCTTTTTCTTAATTCTTTTATTCTGCACCTTTATGTCTAGTTTGTAGTAATAAGTACTGTCAAACTAAGTTTTCACAATGGCTGCTTTTGATTTCCTGCATCTGATGTATGTTTATACACTTAAGAGTTGTATACACAAAGTCATGTATATGCATTTTGTGGGTGATTTAAGGCATTTTTAAAAGTGATCGAGTACTTGAGAACTTAATCCACAGTGGATGCTTCTCCACCATAGCCCATTAGCTGGCGGTCATAACATTTACTACTGCCTTGTATTTTTTAATTTGCTGGAATAGATATTATTATTTCCATTGCATCTTAAGTTGTTGAATCAAGTAGAATTCAGAGTGGGACACCAGGAACAGGAAAGGTGATGGTTATACAGCAAATGCTATTTTGTATGCATTTTTTTCTTTTTAATTGTAACAAAAGTCTTGTGTTAGCAACATATCTCTTCATGTTTCTTTGCCATAATAATAGTTTATCTGCTTAGAAGGCCATGTGTATTACTGTGCAATTAGAACAAGATGAATATATTTTAAAACTGTGTAGAGTGAAAGAAAGGGAAGGCATTGAACATAAATTCAGACTTCTCACAATAGGTTTTTTATTTAAATGATTTCTGAGATTTCTTTTTAACGAATGCGAAAATACCTCCTAGCTTTGTTCATCTCTCACACAGTGTTTCCGATAAAGTTTTGCAGTGTATCTGTTGAGGAGATATTATGATTCAAAGTGCTGGTTTTTGTTGTTGTTGTTGTTGTCATTGCTGTTTTTTAAAGATTTTGTGATTATTTTCTGTAATGGTTCACAATGGGGCTGGTCCTTGGCAGTTTTTATGTGAGTGAAAGCCTGCCTTATCCTTGCGCGTTTTGTTTATGTCCATGACTGACCAGTTTCGTGGTAATAAAGTGACAAAGCAAGAATGACTAATAAACTATCAGGGGTTCACTACTGTGTTTTCTTTTTCCTTTCCTGGAGTGTGTGTGAGAGAAAGAAAAATGTACAACTATCTCCTTGCATAGGGCTAAAGATACCAAACCTTCAAAGTGTATAACTGGATTCTCTCAAAGGCAAAGAACATCATCAATAATTAAGCTGCCACTTAATTCTACTTTATATCACCATCTCTGTTGTGAAATTTAGGATATTATGGAAGTTATTATTAGATTAGTAATAGTCTCTATTAAAATTACATCCTTTTTTTTTTTTTTTTTTTTTTTTTTTTTTTTTTTTGGAGACAGAGTCTTGGTCTGTCACCAGGCTGGAGTGCAGTGGCACGACCTCAGCTTACTGCAACCTCTGCCTCCTGGGTTCAAGCGATTCCCATGCCTCAGCCTCCCAAGTAGCTGGGATTACAGGCACGCACCACCATACCCGTCTAATTTTTTGTATTTTAGTAGAGCAGAGTTTCACCATCATGGCCAAGATGGTCTCGATCTCCTGATCTCGTGATCCACCTGCCTCAGCCTCCCAAAGTGCTGGGATTACAGGCATGAGCCACCCGTGCCCGTCCTGTCTCCAAAATTTTAAGCTGATTTTTGACATAAATGTTTTCCAGAAGTGACTTAGCACTGTAAAGATGGTCATATTTTGCTTTTTCGCAATTAATATATCTTTTTTGACATTGAGAACTTGCCCCAACAGTATTTAAAGGCTGATGATGGGTTAAAAATTTTGCTATGGTTTAGAGAGACTGGATGAATAAGGATTAAACAAATACCAAAACGGCCTATGTTGAAAAATGCTATTTGTATAATAGATATAACTCCTAACTCTCTAAATATTCATATGGACTTAGTTAAGCTTGACATCTGTGAAAGACAAAAGGATCTTTTTTTTTTTTCAGTAACTCATGTCCATAGAAGTACTGGAATGATCATTTAAATGATAGTGATCATATGTAGCTTTAGGGCTGGTTTTTTCACCTTGGTGCTGTTGACATTTTGGGTTGGATAATTCTTTGTTGCAGGAAGTTTTCCAGTGCACTGAAGTATATTTAGCAAAATCCCTGTTCTGTACCCACTAGATACCAGTAGCACTCTCACCTCCAATTATAAGAACCAAAAATATCAGTAGACATTGCCAAATATTTCTGGGTGGGAGTTGGGGGAGCAAAATTGACCCTTGGTTAATAACCCCTAGAGATTTGGAAATATCTAATTAAAGTTTCCAGTGATTTTAAAAAATATTGTTATTATCATAATCACACTGGCAAATTATTAAGACCATTATAAAATGAGATCTCACCCAGTGGTCACAGATGAAATAAACCATCTTATTTTGACCTCATTACAGCTCTAGGAAGTCACTGGCAAGTAAGTGCAAAAGAAACTCCCATTCCCTCCATTCCCTACATACTTTTCTATCAGTAAACATTTCTGTCACTCTGTTTTCAGTGCCAATTCATTTTAGTAATGTAACTCAGATGGTTTAGAATTACAGCAGATAATGGCTAATCTACCTACTAAGTAGAGTTCATTTTTTCCTAGTGAATGAAAATGCAAAAATATTACTATAGATGCTTGTGTACTGCTGAATTTGATTTGACAAGCTAATCATGACATCAGCAAGAGGTCTCTGGAAGGTAAAGGTGGTGAAGAAGGAAGTGGAAGCAGTGTTTGGGGAAAACGATTGCTAATGATAGCTAGAGGTCTGATTTCTCCATTCTCTGTGTAATTCAAAATGCATGTTGTACTTGTCATTTAGAAATTCAGACTAGACCAGATGCTGCATTTGATATGTTGTATACAGTTCTTTTTAGTTAATGAAAGCCCTCTTGGAGTCACATTATCCAAAAAATGATTTCTAAGTGGGGGTAAAAAACCTCTGATTAGATTATTGGGTTCTATCAGGGAATAATATGGACTCAAGATTGGAGCTTTATCAGTGGCGTAGTTGTTTACTTGACAAGAATAAACAGTGATTTTCAGAGTATCAGGTTCATATGTAGTTAAAATGGACATTTAAAAAAATGTATCAGTGTTACTTGTATTACCAATTCATAAAATATTTTCTGGTTTAATGAATAAGAAGATTGATTTGTCTCAGATTAGACCCAGATTGTGATTAGGGATGGTATTCAGGACTTTATTTAACTTTACGTGCCTGAAGAAAAACACTTCTCTCATGGCTTATTTTGAAATGGCACGTGGAAAGACACGTGTAATTTATGAGACACGTGTAATAAATGCACTCTTGTTGCATTTTTGGTAAATTGTAGTTTTATACTTATGCTAATAGAAGTTCTTATGAGCCTTGTTTGGTATGTGTGGGCACCACTCCTCAATTCTATGTCCGCAAGAGATGTCTATTCCGAACACTGTACTTTTTTCTACTCCAGGATGCCAATTAAAATTAAGTATGTGTACATGTGAGGCACAATCCATTGGCTTGTCTTGATTTAAACTCTGGTCAAGGTGATAAGTTAGAAAATGTTACCCTAGGCTAGCCACTGTCCAGTGGAACCGTATTTGTGCTAGTACAGTAGCTATTAAGCCATATGTGGCCACTGAATGCTTGAAATGTGGCTAAGGAATGGAATTTTTAATTTATTTAATTTTAATTTTAATGTAAATACTTACTTGTAGTTACCATCTACCATATTGGAGAGCACAGCACTAGGCTTTTGAGACACATTTTTCTGAAACACATTTTTGGATTTGTGATTGTTTACTGTGGGTATTCTGAACAGGGCATACCCAGAATTACAGAACCATTATCACAGTATTAAGCCTCTAGTCTATCCATGTAGAGGATAGGAGAAAAAAAAAACAAGGAAAGAAAGAAAGTGTAATGATTGTATATACCAGTGATAGTAGAAAGTTAAAGTAGGAAAGTCTGATTTACAGAAGCTTAATATCAAACATAGTGATCTCTACTATTGAAAGAGAGATTGGGAGTCAGTGCAGATATATGCTTTTAAATCTGTTCTCTTTCCTGTTCTTTGAAATATTATCTGAGCAATAGAACAGCTTTATATGTACTTTTTTTGTTGTTTTATGTCTAATGATTTTTTTTTTTTTTTTTTGAGATGGAGTTTCGCTCTTGTTGCCCAGGCTGGAGTACAATGGCACGGTCTTGGCTCATTGCAATCTCCACCTCCCAGGTTCAGGTGATTCTCCTGCCTTAGCCTCCCATGTAGCTGGGATTACAGGCACCCACCACCATGCCCAGCTAACTTTTGTATTTTTTGTAGAGATGGGGTTTCACCATGCTGGCCAGGCTGGTCTCGAACTCGTGACCTCAGGTGATTCGCCCACCTCAGCCTCCCAAAGTGCTGGGGTTAGAGGTCTCGTGAGCCACTGTGCCCAGCCTGTTTTGTTTGTATGTTCCCTCCTAAGCAACATACTTCTTCTAAGTTGGGGAACCATCACTGGGGCTAATCACAGGAATATAACATATGGGTAATATAAAATCATTTATATGTGACATGAAGCACCAAGGTCTTATTCATGAATTATTTGGTTATGTTAAAAATCATAGAGTTTCAAAGGCTACAAGGTATTGGTCATATCAGTAGTACTAGGAACACTCTGTGTGGCTTTTTTGTTATGTGGTTGCCATGGTGTTTGCATAGTGGAACTAGGCAGCCACTCAAGAAAGTGTACTTTTAGTGGGGTTTATAAATGCTTGTAAAGCCTCAAGTCATGTTGAGACCAAGACATCAAACAGCTATTCACTGGCAGAATAACCTATGATGGATAAAATAGTCTAAGAAATATTCATCTTTGCCTTACCAGGTCAAAATGCTCAGGGGTGTTAGAAACTGGTAATGATAGTAGTCGATATTTGGCTTGCATTTTTAATATATGTCTGAAAAGATGAAAAATACTCACACAATGAGACAACTAAACTTGGACATGTACGGAGGCATGTAGATATTCATAGCAGTACTCATTTTAAGGCATTTCTTTTTAAATCTGTACCCTCTTCTTCCGATAAGGTTGTACAACCTTCAGAAGTTATTGTGAGTCTCGGTATCCTCACTGTAAAATGAACATAACGACACTGACTGTGTTAGACCAATTACGTTGCTATAAAGGAATATCTGAAACTGCGTAATATATAGCGAAAAGAGGTTTGTTTGGTTCATGGTTCTGCAGGGAGTACAAGCATGTCACCAACATCTGTTCTGCTTCTGCAGAGGCCTGAGGAAACTTAGTATCATTGTAGAAGGCAAAGGGGGAGCTGGCAGACCACATGGCAGAGGCAGTGAGAGTGACAAGGGCCAAGCTTCTTTAAACAAACAGCCTTTTGTGTGAACTAAGAGTGAGAACCCACTCATTACCATGGGGAGGGCTCCAAGCTATTCATTACAGATCTACCCTTATGACATAAAACCTCCTACCAGGCCCCACCGCCAACATTGGGGATCACATTTTAACATGAAATTTGAAAGGGACAAACATCGAAACTATATCAGCACTTATCTTTTAGGATTGCTGTGAGGCTTAAGTGAGATAATAAACATAAAGTTTCTAGAATAGTGAATGGATCACATAACCTCCTGCATAAATTTTAGCTATTATTATTGATGCTATTGTTTTTGAATACCTTAAAGGTTATATGTTAAACAAAATTGTAAATCAAAATACAAAAGCCCTAGAGGTACTGCTGGTCAAAGAATATTTAGGTAGGTGTTCTGTTTTTTCTTCAACCTAGGTATTCTTTTGCAGTGCACATCAGTCTCCCTTAATTTCATTTATTTTGAAAATTAAGAGTTTCCTATACCAGGTGTTCTGAAAACTAGGTACCTCCTTACTTTTCAAAAATGGATCTCTAAAACTTACCAGATGGTTTACTGTGACAATAAATAGGAGTATCTATTAAGATGTTGTCTGATTATACAAAACTGTGCCCTAATGGCTTAACAATACTTAAGATAATTTTCATTTTGGTAATGACCTGCTCTGAATACCGAAATAAATGGCATACCAAACTTGTTCTTGCTGAACCAACAGTACTCAATGTTCCAGTTATGGAAAGAGAAAACTATCTCTAACTTCTTAAATAGAAGTGTTGGTGGTACTAAAATATAGTTCCCTAAGAAAAATCATGTAATGTATTTTCATATTTAATTAATGTTTCAGATTATCTACATTGAGTATCTATAGTATTAGGATTAACTAGATAATTATTTCAGTCATCACTGACTGAAAGCAATATTTTGGGGGAGGTTTGGTTAATTTGACCTATTTCATCTAGGAAGTTGGATTCTGATTGTGGGAATTATCTGGGAAGAATGCTTCTCTTTTTGGATGGAAGGATATATTTAAATTTAGAATGAAATCTATTTCATATGGCCTCAGGGTGCCTGTGCATTAATGCAGAAATTGATATTATGATAAAATCTTGAACAATTAGGGATAAGTATCTAAAACCCAATTAACCTTTAGCAGTTCTTCTCATAGTAGTAATGTGCTCTCATTTTCACTGCTCTGGGACTAAATTGATTCTTTATCATTGTGCAACCAGAGACAAAAGTCAGAGTCTACAAAACCAATTTTAGACAGGGCACGTGAGCAATTCTTCAAGGACTGGGGATGTGTACCACCTACTTGATTGTAGTGCTTGTAACGGGCTATATTCTCCTCCTTGTTGGTGCTTTATTTTTTTTGGATCCACGTTTGATCTTTTTTCAACTTACTTTACGATAATGAAATGAACCTCCTAGGCTTGGCCTTTGGGCCCAGACTCATGTAAGAGTAATCACTATGAACTCTGCATCCCTGGCGTGGCCAGTGTGTCTGAAGGTCAGGCATGGGTAACAAGATTCAAAGACATTTTTCATTTTTTAGAAGATACAAAAGCAAAATGTCACACCCATCTTGAAATTACCATAGTAGTAAAATAATTTTATCATATTAGCTTGACATGTTAAATCTGTGTAGGTTGTTCTGTACTTTTGAAAGATACTTCCCTTCTTTAAATTATTGGTAAATGATAATAGGACTTGGCACATTATCCTTGAAATACTAAGGAATTGGTATGTCATCCTCCAGATGATTAATTTAAATATCTCTGGGCCTACTCCGAGAAGAAAAATGAAAGGGCTCATGTACCCTGATGGTCTTGGTTTGTAAGCTCTATCTGCAAGGCAGAGTGCCTCCTGAAAACCTAGGCACATGCAGTAGAAAATGTAGGCACATGTTACAATTTTTGGCTTTTCTATCACTCTTCATAATCATCCCGTTTGGGTGGAAACTATGGGTGTTTTTAAGAATTGATTCGTGTGTTTCAGAACATTACAAAATAAGCTTTCCTCTAATGCATTTAAACCATCCATGAATTGTCCTAATCATTAATCCATAAATTTATGCCACACATATGTACTATTCAGTTTTCCTTTGTGCCTCCTCCCTAAACCCTGTGTCCTCAATCAGATGCATCTCAGGATTAAAAAGAAGGGTTCTCACTAGGATCCTTTCTTAAGAATTCTTGGCTGGGCATGGTGGCTCAGGTCTGTAATCCCAGCCCTTTGGGAGGCCGAAGTGGGTGGATCACAAGGTCAAGAGATTGAGACCATCCTGGCCAACATGGTGAAACCCCGTCTCTACTAAAACAAAAATTAGCTGGGCTTGGCGGTGCGCGCCCATAGTCACAGCTACTTGGGAGGCTGAGGCAGTGCTGAGATCGCACCACTGCATTTCGGCCTGGCGACAGAGCGAAACTCCATCTAAAAAAAAATACAAAATCGACTTTCTCTGTTGCATATAAACAGAACTGTTTTCATATGAGTGGCTCCTCCGGGGATGAACTCTATACCTCTCTTGAGCAGTTTTCCTTAGGGGCTTACATTTCAATTACCTGTGTATTTTTTCAACTTCCCTAGCATACTGTGAGTTCCATGATGAAAGATATTATTTTAATAAAATAAGAAAGGATCAACATTATGTATGGAGAGAGAGATAAATGGATGTACGAACAAATCAGCCAAACAATGACAAAGTGTATTTCCCGCCGAATTATAACCAGTGTTCTCTGGAATTCGTGGCTTTATCCACACTGTCCACTTCTCTATGCCACCATTTCCAATGGGGGTATTAAAAATATCTGTGTTATATATGGTATTACGTTAATAAATGTTTCTTTCATTTTCAAAGATGGCAGAGAATAACATTATAGAGCATTTGTCCCTGGAAAAGGTAATATACTTTAAAGGATTTTTAAAAAAATTAGCTACCACAGTCTAAAGATAAAATGTGTCATTTAAACCAGGGAGGGACAGCTTCTTTGTGTCAACTTTTTCATACCATCCTGAGCTAAATTGTGAGTTTGTTTGGCATTGAAATTTTTCTTTTGCAGAGAAGTGTCATCATTTTCACAGCCAGAACAGATTTTAGAGCAAAATAGAAGATTCTTTTGCTGAAGGCAGCTGTGTTTTGAGAATGTGTGTGTGTATGTATGTTTGTGTTTATGAAAAATGTGTGGCAACCACATTTTACCACTGATTTTTATAATTTCTGTTGGCATTTTCTGGACTTTTCCAGAAAGCTCACACCTTGAAAACAGTATTCCAGTCTTCTGACAGGAACCTTTGGTATTGACTTAACCAACATATTAATATCTGATATTATATGTTTAAGATAATGAAAAGCTTTAAATAAGTCAGCAGCTCTTTGAATAGGCACTATATGTCAAGCATGGGCTCTTGTGGGATCAAGACAGACCTAGTTACTAGCCTTAAAATCTCCATAGTTTAGTGGTAAAGATGGACATTAAACAAATAATTATAAACACTGTGTAACTGCAAATATGCCAGGTCCTACAAGGGGACACAGAATATGAATGAAACAGCAGAACAGGAGCTGTCTTGTTCTGCTTCTGTATAGAAACCACTAACCACATGCGGCTATTTAAATTTAATTTAAATTTGAATGAATTAAAAAGGAATAAAATTAAACGTTCACTTCCTCAGTTACACTACCATATTTCAGGTGCTCAATGGTCACATGTGGCTCGTGACTACCATATTGGATGACACAAATCTGGGACATTTTTATCATTGTAGAGAGCTCTGTTTGACAGTATTGCATCTATAGGATCTGGGAAGATCTTTCTGCAGAACAGATGATTAAGCCTAGATATGATATCTGAGCAGGCACTGACCCAGTGAAAATTTGTGAGGGGAGAATAGTCCAGGCAGAAGACAGCTCCAGAATATGAAAGTAACTACAACTAGCCTGTTGTTTTCACAGAATGGTGCTACTCTTCTGTGTATGTCTACTTTAAAATGGTATAGTAGTGTTTATACTTTCAATGTGTATTTTTTGAGACTCACCCTGTCACCCAGGCTGGAGTGCAGTGTAGTGATCTCTGCTCACTGCAACCTCTGCCTCCTGGGTTCAAGTGATTCTTGTGCCTTAGCATCCTGAATAGCTGGGATTACTGGTGTGCACCACCATACCTGGCTAATTTTTTTTTTTTTTTTTTTTTTTTTTTTAGTAGAGGTGGGGTTTTTCCTTGTTGCCCAGGCTAGTCTCAAACTCCTGAACTCAGGTGATCCTCCCACCTCGGCCTTCCAAAGTGCTAGGAGTACAGGCGTGAGGCACCACACCCAGCCTATACTTTCAATATGAATGTAACGATATAAAACCAAGTTCTGCTGGGTTTCTACTTAAGAATGTTATATTAAGATGTTCCTATAAAGAATCATGAATCTGGCACTCACAATTATTGAAAAGCATTTAAAAATTTCTACTGCAGAAGTGTGTGTGTGTGTGTGTGTGTGTGTGTGTTTGTTTTGTTTTGTTTTGTTTTGCAAAAGGAACAAAAGGAAAGATTCTTAAACAGCATATTTTACCATTTTTCTCTCTCTTCTCACTACCATACACCACTGCTACCCTTAGAGTCTCTCCTTTCAGACTCCAAATACTGCACAAACCTTCCCTGACTCAACTCTTTATCATGTGCATTAACTTGGCCTGTTTCTTATTCTTAATTTGTTTTGTAATATCTTGTTAACTGACTGTAGAGCAGCAAAGAAAACTGCAGGGACTGGTTCAGTGATTAGCAGTCTCTCCTACTTAATAGACTTTTTAAAAAAGACACAGCCACACAGCTATTATCACATCTCAACGTTGAGAAAATATTCTAAATGCTGGTGGAAAAATTGATTATGCAATTTGATCTTGACTTTGGGCTGCACAGGTTTTTAAATCAAATTATTACTTGAATATGTACATTCTCTAGCTCCATGCTTGAAGTCCTTCTACATAAATGTCAATGCTTTGCCTAAGAGGCCATGTTGTAGGCAATCTAGTATGTGTGTTTCTTTCTTCATTTTCTTAGCATATAAAAATTCTGGGGTGGAAGATCCTACTAGTCATGCCTTTAGTCTCCAAAGTTTGTTGTTATAATTCACATGAATGTGTTTTTTTTCTAAGTGATATGCTTCCCTAAATGTAAAACTTTTAGTCCTGTTTAATTATGTAGAGTAGAATTGAGTAAAACCTTACAGAGTTGCATTAGCAGAGGAGGAAATTGATTTTGAATCACCCTAAGTGATCAAATACTGTTTAAAAAAATAGAGACTTCTTACTTCAGGTTGCAAAAATCAACTAAAATTAGACTATTTTGCCTGGCACACATTCTCAATGGGTCTTTTAAAATGATCAGGAAAGAATTGTTTATAATTAAACTGTCAGTTTTCCTTTAGTTAGGTTCCTAAAGGACTTGAGATTGATAGAAATATTTCTTGGCTTAATTCTTCTGTTTTAAGCATCTGACAAGGTCAAATGTCATATATGTGTTATATGTAAGAAAAATAATTCAGATAAATGAGGATATTCCAGTGTCATGTAAATTTCAAGAGGAACCAAAACCATTATTTTTTTAAAAGATTATAATTAGTATAGTAATTGCAATAACCAGATTCACCACATACTAGAGTCCACCTTCTATATAGCTTGTTTTAATTGACCTTTCTCTACTTCCTGAACCACCAGGACCAAGTGCCTAGGCTGAAACCTTCTTATTGGCCTTTCTGCTCCCAGGCTTTCTGTCTTTAATCTACTCTTCCATGGCTGCTAGAGCTGTTTGAACCAGAGGTTTGAAATAGGAATAGGAGAGATTTAAGAATGGCATTCTGGTTAGATAGACATTGTAAGCTGAGGGGCTTCTAATGAAGTTGCACCTTGCAATTGTATGTTTTTTAGGGGTGCTTTTGCCAGTAGTTACTGGACATTTTGGGGACAATTGCTGGTCTCCCTAATACCACCAAGATGAGCGTCATCTCTCCACTGAGCTAGGGAGATGGCTTATACAGTCAACCTGATCATGTCCATTTCCTGCTTTAAAAACCTTTCATGGCTTCCCATTGCTTTTAACAGAAAGTTCTGAATTCTTAAGATGGCCTCTGAACTCCTACGATGGTGGCTCTGCTTATTCTCTGCCTAATCTCACACAGTCCTGCCTCGTTGTCTGTACTGCAACCACACCGGCCTGCTCTTGTCTCAGATGTGGTAACCTTCTCATTTGATGCTGTTCTATTTATCTAGAACTTTACCAAGCCATTTTCATTCTTTAGATCTTAGCTTCAATGTCACTTTCTCAGTTCATCTTTGTCTGACCGTATCCTTACCCAGGCTTCCCTCCCAAGGACTGGGCTATGTCAGCCCTATGATCTCTCCCCTGACATTTATCATAGTTACAATCAGATCACAGTACACACAAATACAGAATTAATGTGTGCCTTCTCTGCTAGACTAGAAGCTGTTGAAGGCAAGACAGGGTCTCACTGTTTACATCAGTATCTCCATCACCCAATATTGTCTGGCACATAAAAGGCATTTAATATTTGTTGAATAAATAAAAATCAATGTCCTATGATTTTAATTCAATTATTTTGACATTTTTATTTGATAGGCTCTAGAACAGAAGTGAGTCCTTCATTTGATTATGAAACACAACACCAGTGGATTAAATTTGTCTCCATTGACTTAAATCTTTGTAACCAGCCTAAGTCATTTGATTTCCACTCTGAATATACTGAACTCAATATCAAAAGAAACTTTAATTTCAGAGGAAGTACACTGACTATATCAGCCTTCAAATATGTTTTTTTTTTTTTTTTAAGTCTATGAGAAAGTAGGAGCCACAGATAAGGAAGAAATAAAAGACATCCTAAAGCAAATTGAGACTGGAAGATAAAGGAGGCAGCTTTTTCAAAAGAGGTTAATACATATTGAAGTAGATGTCACTAATTTTATATATTTTTGCCATCAGGAAGTAAAGAGCTTTTGATTGTTTGTTCATTGAAGTAGATCGACCTGAACTTGTACTCGTGACTCTTTTTGTCTTGGACCAATAATTTAAAATCCAAGTGTGGGCATGTGTTGGAGATGGAGGAAGAAAAAGAAACCAGGAAGATAAGGGGAAAATACAGTGAGATAGAGATAAGCAGATGGACTCATAACATTAACTCTATTTTTTAACATAATGTTCTAAATAGCTAAATTATGGATGTGCCACAATCAGATTAACCTTGTAGTGATGTCCTATAGAATGTTAATAAGAATTTCTAAGGGAAAGAAAAGAGGGTGGTGGTGAAGGGGTGTTGCTCTGTGCTCAGGTAAATTTGGAAGGTTGGCTTAAAGACGAACAAGTCTTTTCATTTTCTGACTTCTCCCAGAAAGAGGTAGGAATATTCCACATTTCTCAGACATTTTAGGCTAGGAGACAACATTGTCAGGGCCCAAGCATTGACATCTCTTCCAACACTCTTGTTCATAGACCATTTGGGTAAAACTACTTGATGCATTTAAGCCGTTCTGGAGATACCTTCACAATGCAGTGATGTATGTAATGAAAATGCCTCTCTCTGCATCCTGTTTATAAGCTTAAGAGCTTTATGGTATGAAAGTATAGGAAGTGTCACTAGCAGGGTTTTGCCAGTTTTTACGTAATTGTGAAGATTCTGCTGGGAAAATAAATTAGAATTTTAATAATATATGTACAGAAAGCTCCATTTGATTTACCTGTTAGGTAAGCATTTTGGACTAAGAACCCCCCACAAAAATCTGCTAAAATGAGGTTAAGTTCTCAAATAATCATTGCTCTCTCTCTTTACTTCCCCAATGTCCTGCTACCTTTGCAAATGACCATGAAATCAATTTGTGAATGCTCAGCTATCTGGGGGTATATTTAATGTACTTTGGAAATAGATTTGCGGATTTATTATGTTTTCTAAGTTAAATCATAGAGCAGAATGATAACTTTAATGTTAGAAGTTATTGCTTTTCATTCAGATAAGATTGAAAACTAAAAAGAAGAGCCTTGTAGTAACCTGTATATATTTTTAGTTAAAAACCACTACTTGAGAGCCAGGCTCAGTGGCATGAGCCTGTATTCTCAGCTACTTGAGAGGCAGAGGCAGGAGGATCACTTGAACCCAGGAGTTCAGGGTTGCCGTGAGTTGTGATGTCACCTGTGAATAGCCACTGCATTCCAGCCCAGGCAGCATAGCAAGACCCTGTCTCTTAAAAAAAAAAAAAAAAAATAGCTAGAAGAAAATACTTAATAATTAGAATGGTTGTAGCATAAAAAAGATGAATATTTAAGGTGATGGGTATCCCAATTACATTTACACTGATTTGATCATTACAGATTATATTGATGTATGAAATTATCACATGTCACCTGAAAATGCACATCTATTCTGTATCAATTTAAAAAATTCACTTAAAAAATTAAAACTACCACTGAGGAGGAATAGTCTGTGTATTTCTAGGTACTTTGGACTGCTTTGATTTAATTCTTCTCATTTCCTTTGAGTATGCTTAAAAAATGCATTCTTAATAAGTATTTTATAATGAAATATCTTATTTTTTCCCCTCATAAATGGATTGTAATACCATTTTGACTGAAATTATGACACCTTCAACGTGGAGACAGTATAGTCTTACTCTCTGGACAGGAAGCTGGTTCTGAGAAAGTAAGGGAGCTAAAGTCCAAGGCAACAGTCAAACCTGAGCCTTCTCCTGGAGTTTTGTTTTGCCTCTCCTTCCTCCCCACTTCTGGGTTGCCTCATCTTATGAAGATGCAATAACCCACCTTCCTGGATTATCCTGAGACTGAATGAGACCATGTGTGTGAAACACTCAACATGCTGTTTCATACATAGTGAACGCTCTTTAAGTAGTAGCTAAAATTAATGTTTATTTGCACCATCGGCCATTCAAATACTGATTATGCACCTACCAGGGCTTTAAAAAAGGTATTTGTCCTAATGGTATAAACCCCACCCATGCTTTTTGTAGCCCCTAGTGTTAGATCTGCCGCTAACAGGGTTCAATGGAATATTAAACAGAAGAAGGACATTCCATGGCTTTCTGCCTTATCAAATGAGTACAAGACTAAGAGAGAGGCTTGAGGGGGAATATGGAAGATGATTTGTAAGTCCAGATTTACTAAAGATACTCCTTGGGGCATAACCAAGCTGTTAGGCTGCTGGTTCAAATATTTTTAAATAATTTTTGAAAATTTATAATTACTTGCTAAAGGATCATCACAAGATAGGGTAAAAATCCCAATGCCCCTTGTCTCTGGATGGTTTTAGTTTTTTTAAAATAATATATAACTAAATGGATCTGGGTATAAAGGACTAAAGATCACATAAAATTGAAAACTTGACTAGCCATATCTTAAAGAAAGAAAGAAAACATAGGCAGAGGCTGGTAATGAAAATAACTAGATGCTTTTTCTTTATTCTAAAGAGCCAGTTGTCATGAAGATGTTGATCTCAGCAGCTTCAGGCGCAGCCACTGGGCAACACCTCAGTCTTCAGAATTGCCCTCTGTGACAGTCACAGTATTCCCTCTGTGCTTTAACAGAGGTGGGAGATTTTCCTTAGTTTTCATCTGTCACCCACATTTATTGCAAATACGGTGAAGCATTGTGCTAGACACAGGAGAATAAAGATATATTTGTTATGCTCCCTCCACATAGGGAAGTTACAGTCTAATAGAGGACAAACGGATCATTTGAAATAGAGTCCAGTAAAATAAACAGATCGGAACAACATAGTGGTCAGAAAAACCAGGCTTTTCTACCTCAGGCATTCAGAGATGGGTACATATGTTTGATCTGAGACCCAAGGATGAGCACGTGGATGGTTTGCCTTGTGCAAACGGCTGAGGTCCTGAAACCATATGACACATCCAAGCAATTTCAACTGGTTTGGTGTAGCTGGGAAGCTAGGATGTAAATTATTAAAGAAGTGAATTAAAAGACAGTGGGAGACAGAAAAGCAGTGTTAACTTTTTTCTAGAGATGTTTGGGAATACTTGGTAAATTTTAAACTAAGAAACTGTGTTATCAAATGAGTATTTTAAGAAGAGCATATAGAAGCTGTATTGTGGATGGATAGGAGGGAAGAGACCAGTTTGAAGGCTGTGGGAATAGAGTGAATGATTAAAAACAAATTACATTAGAGCAGATATGGAAACAGAAGGACAAACTTCAGATGTAATTAAAGAAGGAAGCTTTTGGGCTTAGTGATGCATCAGACAGATGAAAGGGTGAAAGAGAAGGTGGGGATAAGTCTACCTCTAGGTGACTAGGTACATAGTGCAGCCAGAATGCAGATTCAGGAAGAGGTACAGATTTTTGTGGGAAGAAGAGAAGGAATTATGTTGTGAAATTTTGGATTCAAGGTGGATATCTAGATGAATATTTAAACTCATGAGGAGGTGTGACCTTGAAATGTTGACACAGGCATCGTCAGTGAATTGACACTAGTGAAAGCCCTGGGAAGAAATAATTTTATTGGGCAAGAGGTTCTGGAGTATGAATAGAAAAACACTCTGAACAGTTAATTTTAAAAATACCTGAAAGCGTGTTGAAAAGGAAATCTGTTTTTATGTCAGCTCTTACACCTGATTTCTTTGCTTGACCTCAAGTTCTAACTGAATTGGGCTTTGGAAAACAAAGTTATTTTGAATCTTGGCTGAAACTATTGTTAATTCTGGTGTATATCCATAAACGTAATGCAGATGATGTAAGTTTTTTCTAGCAGCTCTTCCTTTTACATATCATGAACAAAAATGGCACTAGGTGTGAGGAATTGAGATTCAAAGCTCTTGGACATAGGCAGTGAATCATGTACTCCTATAGCAGATACTTTTGTCTATTAGGATAATACAGATATGTTACAAATATCTTTTTTTATGTACCTTAAAATTATTGCCAACGTAGTTAATCATGACTATTTTTCTCTGTGGCTTAAAAGATGTTCTGTAAAATACCTTTGAACTTGTCTTTGTATTGGTCTGATGAGGGTTCCTTGTGTCATTGGCCAGTGGTTAGGCTGTATATGCACAGAGTGGGACTCTGTAAGACAGGGTAGAGGGTGCCTTCTGCAGAACTGAATGCTTAACAGAGGCACTGAAGGTCACACGATGCTGAGAGATACTGGAGTCCTGTTGTAACCAGAGTAGAAGGTCTTGCTTACTTGGAAGCTCAGTCGGGGCTATTGAAGAGACATACTTTAGGAGAATCACAATCTAATATGAAGAATAAAACCAAATAGGCCTACTCTAACACAGCATAAAAACGAGCATGAAAGGATCAAGGGTATCTGCTCACGATTCTGGAGGTTGCAAGGTCTGAGACCATAATGTCAGCATCTAGAGAGGTTAATCTTACGGCGGGGGAGTGGAAGGCAGAAGGGCAAGAGAATGTGAGAGAAAGCTTGCTTTTTTATAATAAAGCCATTCCCAACATCACTAACACACTTCCATGATAAGTGGTAACAGCATTAATCCATTCATGAGGGTAGAGCGCCATAACCTAATCACTCTTAGAGGTCCCACCTCCTGTAATTACATTTCAGTATGAATTTTGGAGGGGATATTCAAAACATAGCAAGGGTCAAATGAGATGGCATATGAAAAAGACGTTAGCAGGCTGGGCATGGTGCCTCATGCCTATAATCCCAGTACTTTGGGAGGCCAAGGCAGGCAAATCACTTGAGGTCAGGAGTTTGAGACCAGCCTGGCCAACATGGTGAAACTCCGTCTCTACTACTCATGATGCTGAGGCAGGAGAATCGCTTTAACCCAGGAGGCAGAGGTTGCAGTGAGCTGAGATTGCACCACTGCACTCCAGCCTGGATGAGAGAGTGAGGCTCAATCTCCAAAAAAAAAAAAAAAAAAAAAAAAAAGGTGGGGGAGCTGAACATAGCCCCTTTCTCCTTTTACCAAAGTTCAGTTGTATGCAAGAAAGTGATTTGTATGGTTTCTTGAGGACTTATTTTCTGAAATGAAAATAAATCATGCAAAGCAATACCCATTTACTGACAAATATATACTTGCCATATTATTATAGTCAGGCATATGTTTTATTTTGAACACCAGTGGTTTGGTCATTCAATGGAGGCAAAATGATTTCTAAATACTAAGTACCCCTCAAAGAGGCATTAGCATCTATGAATGTTACATGCTGCATGGATCAAGCTGTTAATCAGGTATATTTTATTGTTATGTATTTTCATGAGAGGAAGAAAAATGTTCCATAGTGAAATCAATTGAGAGCTAACTAAAGTTACTAAACATTCAGAGTCAAATCATTTACACACACTAGACCAGGAGTTGACTTTCTGAGGAAACCATGTCTTAATAATAAATCTTAAGATCTAAGACCGGTGTTAAATCATTGAAAAATTTCATAGAAGTGTTAGATATTTTGCTCTGAAAAAAATGGCCTCCTAAGTTCTAAGAACAGAAGTGATCTATGACTGTGATACATCCTTCTTTGGAAATAACTAATGACTTATGAGAACTGAATTATGAAGGAAGAAATATGACTTAACAGAAAAGAAAGTTGTTTTAATGAGTCATTAGGCTATTTAGGTAAGTATGAATCAGTTACTATTTTAATGTAAATATGTGTGGTTTTAAGATCTATTTTAAAAAGTGAATTGTGACAGAATTTAAAACTCAATGAATATATAATGAACTACTGAAAAACAACTTTCCTTTTCAAAGTTTTAAGCATTTTTTTTCAGTAAATCAACTTATTAAAGGGAACATGTAACCTTGCATTCAAAGTATATCTTGTTAATTTGCCTTCCCTCTCCTCCCTATGCATTTTTACAGAGAAATAATAAATTTATGTTGAATTTTGATTTTCCAGAAAGATCCAAATTTTAGTGGTCTTAGTATTACATATAATAATATAGTATTATATACATATATAATATATACTGTATATATAGATCTTAATATTATATCTATAATGCTCTCCTTATATGTAATAATATATGAGAGAGAACAGAACCAATATAATATATATATTCAGATAGATAGATACACACACACATATATATGAAATTGTTTCCTGTACTTTACAGAGGCCGAGAAGTCTCATAATCTGTTCTCTGAAAGCTGGAGAACCAAGAAAGCCTGTGGTGTGATTTAATCTAAGGCCCAAGGTCCAAGAACCAGGAGCACCAGTGTCCAAAAGCAGGAGAAGGTGAATGTTTCAGCTCAAGCAGAGAGAGTGAATTTTCCCTTCCTCTACCTTTTTGTTATTTTCAGCCCTTCAGTCAATTAAATGATGCCCATCCATATTGGGAAAAGATATCCATTTTACTCAGTTCACCGATTCAAATGCTAATCTCTTCTGGAAACACCCTTACTGATACACACAGAAATAACGTTTATCAGTTATCTGAACATCTCTTAGCTCAGTCAAATTGGCACATAGAATGAACCAGCATGTACACATATAGTCTTCTGTGTTGCTCAGTGGAATGCCTGTGACATTGATTTGCTGGGTAGGACAGAATAAAGAATATATATAACAGCAATATATTCATTCAAGCCTTCAGTGATCATTTGCTTTACCTACTGCATACCAGGTGTAGTGGTGCATGCTGAGATTTTGCCAGTCTCACATGTATACAGTATAATGTGTTATCTAAGTTGTAGATGCTTACAGGGTATGATAGAAAAAGCCCATTATTTTGCCCATGGCGAGGAGAGGGTCAAAGGAGGTTTGAATAAAATAACTGCCTTGATAAGTCATAAAGGAGGAGTTATAATTTGCCAGCAGAAAAAGTGGGGAAGAGCATTTCGCTTGGAAGCAGCATGGAGTACACAGACACAGAGGTATAGAAAAGCATGAAATGATTGGAGAACAATTATTTTGTTACTCCTAGACCAAAGGCATTATTAGGAAGGCTGTATCAGTCAGAGTTCCAAGAGAGACCAGATGGCACATTCAAATCGGAATATATTAAAGAATATTTTACAATGGGACTGTTTACAAAGTTGTGGGCTGGGTGCAGGGAAACCACAGATGATGATGTCGTGATGGCATGAGTTACTGGGATGAGCGACAGCAGAGCTGTGACCACCCCTTGACCTAGGGACAGGGGGAGGAAGCAGTTGTGGGAACCTCACAGGACAGAATTGTGGAGAAGAGCCTGCTTTTAGAGGACCGTGACCATCCTTTGAGGAAGCCAGACTGAGGTGACGTTCCAGGAAGGACCCAGAGGAATGAATATCCTGACCTATTCTTCCCTCCTTCTCATCTCCTGCCTGGAGTCTATCACACCAACTCACTGAAGCCAAGGGGGCCAGGGAAGCTTGTTGGAGTTCATAGAGGCCAGACTCTTGGGGTACAGAGCACAGTGGAGCAGAGTGGGGAGTGACAGGGACAGGAGATACACAGCCCAGAGGCTTTACAGTGACACCATTAAAATTCAGTAGGCTTGGCCGGGTGTGGTGGCTCAAGCCTGTAATCCCAGAGCTTTGGGAGGCCAAGACGGGTGGATCACGAGGTCAGCAGATCAAGACCATCCTGGCTAACAAGGTGAAACCCCATCTCTACTAAAAAGTACAAAAAATTAGCCGGTGAGGTGGCGGGCGCCTGTAGTCCCAGCTACTCGGGAGGCTGAGGCAGGAGAATGGCGTGAACCCGGGAGGCGGAGCTTGCAGTGAGTTGAGATCCGGCCACTGCACTCCAGCCCGGGCGACAGAGCAAGACTCCGTCTCAAAAAAAAAAAAAAAAAAAAAAAAAAATTCAGCAGGCTCAAGTTCTAGCTGCCACTTATTTTCTAGCCATATAACCTTGGAAAAATGACGTAACCACTCTACATCTCCAGGTTTACTCACCTGTAAAACAGGGATAGTGTACATGTCAGAGTTGTGGGAATAAATGAGATCCATATAAAGCAATTAATACAGTATCTGGCATACAGTGCTTAGTTGTGTGCTCAATACATTGTAGCCATTACTTGAAATAAAAGAATGATAACACGATTAGATTTGTTTTGAAAAGTTAAGCAGTTTTCCATGTTGCTACAGAGATTCATAAAGATCAACGCAAAATTATATGTACTTTTTCCTTAAAACTTCATAGGCACACACACACATCACTTGGAGCTGGGGAGTGATTCAGTGGGGATACAAACTGGGAAGAGCAATGGTAAGGACTGATGTGGGGCTGCCGACCTGGATAGGAGCACCACGAATTGAGAGAAGAGGAAAAGGAGCCTGTTTTCTACACCTCTTTTTATTTTTTGATACCCAACTCTTTGTTTGATACTGCCTTTTTCTTCCCTAGAAACTTTTACCTGTGGCTCATTCAGCTCCTGTAACGAACATCCACATTTGAACTTCACAGCGTCTTTCCTTTTCAATTGCTAGATTTACCCAACATGAAGAAATTAAAGGACATTTCCAAAAGGCTAGGGATACCTTCTGAAGTTCTCTGCCGCTTATCGTCATTGTTACGGCGGTTTAACTTCTGATTTCTCTAACAAGGGTCTTTTTGCCCCAACTCTTTTTGTTTGGGATTTGTCTGCCATTTATTGAAGACTCATTTGACATTTTGTATACCGTGCCCTGTTTATCCCTCACTGTAACTCTATAAGGAAGGCAATCTGATCCACGTTTTATTGATAAAGAAAATGAGTCTCAGAAGAGTTAATAAAATTGGAGGTACCATTGAATAGATGAGGTGTTCAGCTCCGTTCACGTAGGTGATAAAAATACAGGACATATGTCCCACGTACATGATAAAAATGTATCTCATGTGGATGATTTAATTTGTTGAATGCTTAAATGGCAGACACCATGTGGGGATAAAGAGGTAACTAACACACTGTCCTTATCCATAGTAAGCCCACAGCTCATACCTAGTGGTGTCATGCTTGCTAGAAACAAAAAGTATGGTGAGATAAATTAATTCGTTCTGAAAATGAAATTAAAACAAGACATTTTGTTACTCCTCTCCAAAAAAAAAAAAAAAAAAAATCTGAACAGAAAAGCCTTCACATTTGATAAGCTCTTGGCTTCTCAGTATTACATCTCAATATCAACCAGCAGATATATAGGATTACTAAGTTTAAAGATCTAAAATGTATAATGTGAGGACTGAAGTTAATTGTATTGTATTAGGGATTTTGTTAAGGAAGTAGATTTTAGCTGCTCTTGTCATACACAAGGAATAACCATGTGAGATGCTATGTTAATTCGGTTCACTTAGTAACCATTTTACTATCTATATATATCCCATAACATCATGCTGTAAACTTCAAGTACACACAATAAAGTTATTTTTTAAAAAGTCTCAGTATTAAACACAGATTTGTGACACCATGGTGGAGATGTGTGCACAGTTTAGTTGAGTGACAATGTGATGTAGCAGATCTTGAGTTGACTTGTGTCACTTGATTTAAGAATGGAAGGAGAAAACTTTTTTTGTAAATGAGGGCTGGAGTGGAACAGACTTCTGGATTTGACTTCTGTGAGATATGAGGTGGTAAAGCTCACTTCCCTCAAAAGGACTTATCCTCCTTTACTATTGCCCTTTGGTGTTTGTAGGAGTCAGGAGAGATGTGGTAAGAATTTTTATTTCAAATGGTCTAAGTTCTGTGTTCGCTCTCATTGAAGTGTAAAATCTGTCTCTCTTTCTCTCTGGCCAGTGGGGTTCCACGTCTGAAATATTGTATTGCTTTTGTTGTCTTTTGTTGGTTTGGTTTGATTCTTGAATCTCTACTCCTTTACCTACGTAACTGACTCAATAGCTGCCCAAAGAAACTTGTCACCTGTTGCCATTGCATCTTCTATGAAGAATCCATCCTTTGTTTACTTGCTTGGTCCAAGGTTGGGAGTCTTGCATCCTAGCTAGTCACTCATTTACACACTCACTGCACCAGAAAATCCATTCAACCTCCTCTACAGTTGGTGGGGGTGTCTTTTATTTATAAAACACAGGGTTTTTTTTGTGTATGTGCCCTTGAAAAAGAATAGTGCCCTTCTCCATTTTTTTTGCCTGACAAACACCTCTCATCTCTTGAGATGCTGTTCAAATACAGCACCATCTCTGAGCTGAGATTTTGTCTTGTTCATCCTGTAAAGTGAATTTCTAGTTTTATCTCTTCTTTATAGCATTGTATTATAATCTGTCTGTTTACTTCTCCCCACTGCACTCTCACAGGCATGACTTGCTCATTTTTACATCTCTAATACATAGCACAGTACTTGGTATTTGGTAGATATCCAGTAACTGTTTATTGGATGAATGGATGAATAAATCACTGAGTAGTAGGAAACGGGGAACCATCACCAGGACATATTACACCAGTATTCGAAAAAGATAAGCTAAGCAGTGGGATGTATATGAATTTGTGGGAAGAAAAGTAGGAATCACATGGGTCGGACAGAAGGCTTTTTCAATAATTCAGATTTAGATTTGGGTTGTGGTTGACAAAGCAGGGATAAAGAGGTCAAAATGAATCGTTTTGGAGGGATATAACTCGAGCAGACATTTGTTTTGAAGGTGAAGTTGAGGCAGCTGTCAGTCAGACATTCCAAGCCTGGGTCAGTGGAGACAAGGTGGCTCCGTTGATAAGACAGGCTGTTTGAGAAGGGAAGCTTGTGAGAAGATGCTGTGAATTTGGCTTTGGCCATATTGATTTTGAATTAAAGAACAGGCTTACGACTTGATGAAGGGAAGAGAAAAGAGTTTGCATGCCTACTAAATATTGCTGCTATTTATTAGTTACCTATTTCATAGGATAGGTATTAGTTACCTATTTCAAAGGACCTGTCGGAGGACACTGGAATTTCATAATCTATCAAGAAAAAGATAGAGCCCAGATGATAAATACCAGAACCTTTTGCTCCTGTCTCTTTGGTGAAAACAAGTGGTGTTTGGCTTGCTGTGGTGAGGGGGTCACCCTCATTTTGTGTGTGCTCAGAGTGAATCTCAGTGAAGTTATATGCCTTACCCAAGGTCACAGAAAGACAGAATTAAAACCCAGGGCTCTCAGAGTCAAAGACTAGCACTTTTCCATTCTGCCATAACATTTTTCTAGGCTGAATGGATCACTTAACTGTTTAGTATCTGAACTCTGTGCGTTATTGGCCCCAGTGCCTTCTCTCATGCTTTCTCTTTCTTAGCATTATTTCCCTTTTTCTTTGAACCTCCTTAACTTGCCTTTGTCTTTTATAGGGCCAGCAAATTGGTACCTTCTGGAGGCTTCTCAAGGTTGTTTCAGAGTGAGACTCCATCTCAAAACAAAAAAAAAGTTTCTTGCCCCACCCATACTCAACCTTTGACTCTTTTAGTGTTTGGTATTTTGATTAAGTTGTGGTCATAAATATTATAATTACAGAGTTTAATTTAAGTCCTAAAAAAGCTTAATATTTGAATATAATGGAAATGGTAGATGCACCTAATGGGGAACTTTCAAACCTGCACATTTGTATTCTTTGTCCAAAGCAGGGATCTGTCATTTCCTTACAGCATGGAGAAAAAAAAAAAAAAAGTCTTGAATGTCCTAGTGTTCTAGTGTTTGCATAATTGGTTTTCATCCCTGCTCTCTGCTAATTGCTTTCAAGGATCTCTGCTATATCCTGCATTTCCCATCATTGTTGGATTTTATTGACTTCTCTTAGAAAGCCAGCCTGATATATAAAATTCTATTACCCTGGGACCTTTGCCTATGATGCTGTTATGCTTTTAGGGAAGACAATGTTTGGTTCTGTGAAAAAGGACCTGTCGGAGGACACTGGAATTTCATAATCTATCAAGAAAAAGATAGAGCCCAGATGATAAATACCAGAACCTTTTGCTCCTGTCTCTTTGGTGAAAACAAGTGGTGTTTGGCTTGCTGTGGTGAGGGGGTCATGGGCTGTCATAGAATTAGAAAAAGACAGTTGGATATTCAGGCCAGGCACAGTGGCTCATGCCTGTAATCCCAGCACTTTGGGAGGCCATGGCAGGCGAATCATGAGGTCAAGAGATCGAGACCATACTGGCCAACATGGTGAAACCCTGTCGCTACTAAAAATACAAAAATTAGCTGGACACAGTGGCGCACACCGATAATCTCAGCTACTTAGGACACTCAGGCAGGAGAATTGCTTGAACCCAGGAGGCGGAGATTGCATTGAGCCAAGATCACACCACTATACTCCAGCTTGGCGACACAGCAAGACTCTGTCTCCAAAAAAAAAAAAAAAAAAAAAAAAAAAAAAGTTTGATATTCAAACTAGTAACATATTTTGGAAATTGAATTTTCTCAGTTTTGTATCCAAATATGAAGTCAAGCCAGTCTACTCTGTTCTGCAACATGGCAAAATCTCTGCTGTGTAATTCTCAACCATGACTCTTGGGGAAGGCTTCTTTGTACTGTAGTATAATGCATGTGATTTGGCTCACACTTCTGGAATACCTGCTGTGTTCTCAGTGCTGGGCAAGTGCTGATGGGATACCACCCCTGACTTAATGACCTTTTGTTTTATGTCCTGCTGCTTGAACAAGTAGACTACAACTCCTCAACACCTCCTATAGACAAAGATAAACAACCTACCATTTATTGAACATTACAACATACATTATTTAATATAAATCTTCCATCAGTTCTATCAGTTACCATTATTATTCCATTTTATAGATGAATACTGTAAGAAAGGAGATGAATAATTTCCCCAAAGACCTTCAACTAGTGAAGACCTGAGCCAGATTATAACCCAGTTTACCTGGCTTCAAAACCAAGTCTTTTGATTGATGTGCCATAAATGCAGGAGCTGGTAGACAAATGGATAAGCACTAGAAAGTATAGACCTATTATGTTGTATCTGTGTTATCCGCCCCTTCTTTACTTCACAATTTTTATTAGCCTTTCACTATGTCACTATGCTCTTTCTGAAATAAAGCTGATTTTGTTTATGTCAGAACACTATGGCCTTAACTTTTTTGCCTAGGCTCTCACTAATATTTGCTCAATTATCATAATTCAGTGTGATTTACTTCTTAAGAATATAGGGAACACCTGAGATCTTTGTGCCAAACACCAGAAGGAATAGAATGGTTTTGTTTTCTTTTTTTGCTTTTTTCTTCCTCATCTTCCTTTGTTCTGACTGTGGTCCAGAAAGGAAACTTCTCAGCCAAATACATCTCTAGCATCAAAGTCTCCAAATAGTGGCTGGAAAGGATTATTCTCTAAAATGAGTTCTGTCTTTAGAACATTTTAATCTATTTTAAGTCACAAATATGAATTAAGTGCTTGTTATGTTGAGGGTGCTATTATGTGCAGTGAAGAATACCAAGCTAAGTGAATTGAACTTTGCCTTGAAGAATGGTAAGGTGCAGCGCCTTCTTTCTCAAAACTTATGTAGTTCTCCAGTCACCTGGAGGACATAATAAAACACAAATTGTTAAGCCCTATCTCCAGAGTTTTTATTCCAGAGGTTTGGGTTGGAGGTCTATAGTTCTAACTTCTAACATGTTCCCAGATGATGCTGATGCTACTGTTTTGGGATCACATTATCAGAGTCATTTATCTACTGGGAGAAGGTCAGTTCTCATCCCTGAGCCAGTATGATAGAGAGGGATGGAATGCTAAAACCATTCTTGAACAACAGGATAGTCTTATGCAAAAACTATGATGGCCATGTGATTAAGTGTTGTGAAAATTAGCAGTAGAACACAGATCAATGCTTTTAAAATATGCTTTGCAATATGTTAAATATGTGTATCAATATGAAAATATACACTACGGAGAATAATATGCCTAAGTACAACATCCACAGAATATTTTCATGTTGGATTAAGCTTCCTGGCTTTGAGTGAGGGTTGATGTCAATTGATCCTTAAATAGCGTGTAAACTTTGTTGAGAAATCATCATTTAATGTGTTGGGACCCATTGAAAGTGATCTTGGGCCGGACGCGGTGGCTCATGCCTGTAATTCCAGCACTTTGGGAGCCCGAGGTGGGTGGATCACCTGAAGTCGGGAGTTCGAGACCAGTCTGACCAACATGGCAAAACCCTGTCTCTACTAAAAATACAAAAAATTAGTCAGGTATAGTGATGGGTGCCTATAATCCCAGCTACTCAGGAGGCTGAGGCAGAACCTGGGAGCTTGAACCCGGGAGGCAGAGGTTGCAGTGAGCCAAGATCACGCCACTGCATACCAGCCTGGGCGACAGAGCGAAACTCCATCTCAAAAATAAATAAATAAATAAAAAAGATCTCGGCTGGTGTTTGCCTGGGGAAGACCTGATTATTTGAAACAATCCCGAGTTTCTTAATCACTTGAGAATGCCTACATAATATTTTAGACAGATCGAAACATATCATGGACCAGAGATCTCAAGAAAAGAAACGTAATTTGAACTAGAACCTGACTGTGTTGTATGGCTGTCCTCAACGATGTGGTTTCTCACCTTATTTCTTTAAGGGCTTCATTGGTTGAATTTGCACTGATTTCACTAGTTGTTTGGTATTGATCTATGACGTGTAAAGCGCCTGGCCCAGTTCTAGCCACACATTTGACATCAAATAGATGTTTTCTGCCTGAAAGATGTGAGCTGAAGACCTAAGAGAAGTATTTAAGGTAAAATTCTGATTCCAAGTTTCTATAAAGGCATCCATACGATTTACTTTCTTCCTGGTTTTTGTTTTGTTTTGGTTTGGTTTTTTTGTTTGTTTGTTTGTTTGTTTGTTTTTATGTCTCTGGCTTCCTGATATGTAATAGAAGTTTTTTGTCAGTCTCAAATCAAGTATCTGGTATTCAGTTTTCTTTTGGTAGCTTCTCCCGAAAGCCTGTTAAAGCTTCTCAATGACTTGTATTGAAATATGTTTTATGTTTCACGGTGTTCTCATTAAGCTGGTGGAGTACTTTCACTCATAGCTTAGGATGGAGTTGCAGGACGATTATCTACACTAGTCTTACATTTTACTGTGGTTATCATATAAGAAAAAAATCCTTCAAATGGTTTGTCCTTTTTGAAAAACTGGCTTTCCATTTTAAGTTCTCCTACACTGACTGAAGAACATAAAAATTTAGGCCATCATATTCTTGTTCATTGTTGGTTTAGTTGCGCTCAGGAAGCTTGAACTTGGGCAGGTAAAAAAACCACAGTTGAACTCAATCTGTTCTACAATGGAGGACGTGCTTAGTATGGCATTGGGAAACTGTTTCAGAAGGCTCTGCTCTGTCACTTTTGCAGCGTTGTTAGGGGATGATAGAGCAAATACTAAGATTTGTAAATATCCTTCCTGAACAAAAACAATTTTCAATACCACTCATAAATATAACGTAAGATTATTTCATGATTATATATTTTAGTTTCTTATAATTGTCAGGTTCTTTCAATGGCACAGTGTGAATTACAGTGTTCCTTCATGGCACAGTGCCAGTTATTATTTTTGGATCTCTGAACTCATTGATACAAGCCCTTTACAATCTCCATTATGCTTCTCGAGTTGGGGTGTTGATTTGATAATGACCCAGTGAGTAAACAAAATCATCATAAGGAGACAAAGATAAGGAACAATTTTCACTAAATGGAAGTATTTATGTCTTTACCTACTCTCTAAATAAGGTTACAAATACTAGACAAAGGAGGTACACCTGTGAATTACAACATAAAGAGCTTCCGAATTAGAGTTACTTCGTTGACATTTGTCATCTCTATTTGTCAAGATACATTAAAAAAAAAAATTTGTGACAAAAACTGGAAGAATAACCTATTGCTGTTTTGGAAGTAATTTGTTCTATTTGTAGATAGCTGCTGCTGATTGTTTCTTTGCATGTCCATTGAGTTTTAAAATCTATTTCACTTTGACTTCAAATTTAGTGTTTTTTAATAGCAATTTTTCATTTCATTTAGGAACATTAAAAAGTGTATGCAGCCTTTTGAAATTTTTTAATCATGCAATGTCATTTTCTTGCTTTGCTTTTTTTCCCCAAATAAAGCCATCTGTTTAGTAAACATGGAAAATTGATTGATATGGAACCCAAAAAGTTCATAATGACAACTAAATAACAGATGACAGATTAGATAAGAACAAGTCATTACGTTGGCCTATAAAAGGACAGCCATCTGTACCACTGAAACAATCTTCCTATTGATGGCAGTAATAATTTTCTGAATCCATGACAGCTAAGAATTGATAGAATAAAACGGAAAGCTTGTAAATTGAGAAGTGGAACTTAATTTTGGGTAATTAGCCTATTTTGTTCCAGTGTTACATGACGAGTGGAGATTATAACAAAATCCTTCGAGAACAAAAAACATTTATTCTGTGTATGTGTGTGTTTTATCTGACACACAAAATGACTAATTTACCCTTGTTTTGTTTGACTGAATTATTTTAAAATGTTGAGTCTAAATCATTGAGGATTAAAAAGATTTATGTTTTAAGATTCTTTAAAGTCCTAGTTTACACATAACTGATGGATAACTAAATCATAAATTTATTGGAAATGTTTAAGGATAAGTAGTCACAGACTCCCAGAAGTGAAAAGGCCCATAGGACTAACTGCCCTTGCTTCGCCAGTCCTGTCCTCAAAGTCAAGTCCAATTTTATGATCCCTAACAAAATACTAAAGAATAACAAGAATAAAGTGTACTACTGATTCCCTAAGATAATGGTATATATTTAGTAGAGTTAAGCAGAATCAGCCATCAGATATTACCAATTGGACCTGCATACTTTGAGAGAAGCCATATTTGGTGACGTTTAAAAACAAGATTGAATTAGTTGGCTTTAATATAGAATTGTTTTTTATGTTTTTCTCAGCAGTGAGCTAATCCTCTCAATAACACTAAAACATTTGAACCTTTGCTTTTTAACATGGACTTATTATTAGAATTAAATTTGGGAAAAGTGACTTAACTGGTATTGAATTCTTGTTCTGATAACTACTCTTTATCTGTTTCTTTAGATTGGGTTGGCTTGGGGCTTTTTAGAGAATCATCTTATATCAGAACCTAAGGAGATACTAAACTGAGTCTGTTCTTAGCAGGGTATAGAAATATATGCCTTCAAATCCTATGCCTTGGATTTTCATTTTTACAAATCTGATGGGCCACACATATGGGATGGAAAAGTTTAGAATAAGAATATGAATAAGAAAGTAAGTCACTAATCAGTCTACCTTTCACAGATAATGACTAATACTATTTTAATGTGCACACTTTTTTACTATGCATTTATGTATGCTTTAAAAATAAAATAATTGTATTTAAAAAAATTTTGGTGCCATTTTTCATTTAATATGTTATAAGCATATCATACATCATAAAAATTATAGCATAGTACTCTATTGTTTCACATACCATTTTTTATATTACCACCTCTTTATTGTGAGACATTTGGATTCTCCAGTCCATCATCGTGATAGAAAAATCCTAGTACATAAGTCTCTGGCCATCTCTTCTTGTTTCCTTACGGTTCTAAGAAGTAGAATAGCTAAGATAAATGTATAAAATTTGTTAAGTTTCTGGGGGCATATTACCAATTTTTCTCTAAAAAAGCTATCAGCTGAACAGGACTGTATGAATGTCAACTTCTTTGTACACTTCTTATAAATTTTTAAAAATTACTGCAATTTTAGAAGTGTGTATGTCTCATTTTAACTCGATTTTTGCTTGAGATTGACTTTTTACAGATTTGTTTTTCAGTCACTCACATATTTTTCTTCTGGGAATCGGCTATTCTGTATCATTTCCAAAGAGTTGACTTTATTTAATGTTATCATTAATTTGTAACTTTTTCCAACATGAAAGCTCTATGTTTGCATGGAAGTTTAAAAAAATTAAAAAGCTCACTTTTTTGTTTGATTAAGGCTACTATGCCAAGCAGTATTCATGCTTAATTTGTTGTCTAAATTGATTAGACAGAGAAGAGGAATTCAGGCTTAGACTCACCAGCACAAGGAGATGTAGGGAACATCTGGCACTGAGGTTCAGGTCCTGTGTGTCCTGAGGGAAGGTGAGAAATTCCCTTTGATAGTTTTCACTCTTAAGCCTTTTTAGTAAACCCTCTACTGGGCAGAGTACTTGACATGTAGTATACTTCGTATAGTGCATAATAATCACCTAAGCAGTTAAACTTTTACCAACCAGGCTCGGGCATCTTAAATGAAAAGAGAAGTTTTTTATTTAATAAAATAAAAAACTCCAGTTTATTTAATGTTTTAGGGCCGATGGAGGAGGTAGTTAGAGAAGCAGTGGAGGATTCAGTTTCATAGTAAATGGGTCTGAATTTTCGTCTTTCAGAAGGAATTACATTAAGTCTCTGAAGAAGGGGTCCTAGTCGAAGGCGGTAAAATAATATTAAGATCACCTTGAAAATTTTAGGAAAAGTGATTTCAAATGTATCCTGTTAAGCCTTTGAAAGAAATGTTAAGAACTGCTCTCCAAACAAATCAATTGATCAACTGAAAATGAGTGCCATCCAGGGAGCCACCTGTTGTGCTTTAAGGAATTGATCTCCAAGGGAGAGAAACATGCAGGACTGAATCTCCCACACTGAGGATGTGAGGCCACTCTGACCAGAGGGAGCTCCTAGGTAAGAACTCCCTTATTTCCTGGCACCTGATAAAACTAGGTAAATAGGGCTTTGGTAAGAAATGCTTTTAGGGCACGTGTGGTACCTTGAACCTGTAAACCCAGTGACCTGTGAGACTGCGGTTGGGAGGATCACTTGAGGCTAGGAGTTTGAGATCAGCCTAGGCAACACAGCAAGACCCTGTCTCTGAAAGCATGAATAAAATTTTTAAAAATTATCTGGGTGTGGTGGTAGACAACTGCAATCTCCGCTACTCAGTAGCCTGAAGCAGGAGGATCACATGAACCTAGGAGTTCAAGGCTGCGGTAAGCTATCATTGCACCACTCTACTTTAGCCTGAATGACAGAGTAAGACCCCATCTCTTAAAATAAATTGACAAAAGAAATGCTTTTAGAAAAAGCATAGCTTTTTATATTAAATATGAGTTAATATACACATGCTGCTTGAAGCAAGATATGAAAGAATTTAACATCTGGGTATAGTGAGTACCTGTGATATTTCTTTCAATTTTAACATGTGTTGCATTATAAAATTCTTAGTTTCCTATTGTTCTGTGTAAATCTTATACCTTTAAAGAAACCTGTTTTAGGCTCACCACTAACAGATTTAGTGCCTAAAACCTCTCAACATATTTTTGCCTGCATCATCCAAGCTTATTTTTGCCTCATATTTAAGTTGCTTCTCTTGGCTCTTATGCAGCCTCGAGTAAAATAATTCATTTATTTTCTCTGCATTTAGTATTTATTGAGTGCCTTCTATGAGCATGCTCCTAAGTGCTGGAAATACAGAAATGAGAGCCATGGTTTCTTATCTCAAGTAGCAATTACTCCAGTGGATAAGACAATCATCAGAAGAGCTAATTATAATACAGGGCAACAAGTGAAATGATGGAGGTTGCACAGGATGTTAGCAAGCTATAAGGAGGAACAAACTTACCAAAGAAAGCTTCTTGAGGGTAAGCTCTTGCTAGTTAAATCTTTAGAGGGCACAGGGGTTAGCCAGGTTTAGGACTGAGAAGTAAAGGAAAGGCACGGTTTCTGCATGGATCTATAAGTGATTTTGTTGTGTTAGGAAATAAGATATGAGCAGAGAATGACAAAGGTGACTGATTGGTTTCCTTGCCAGCTGTGAGTACTAGACTATTAGATTCTCCAGATTTTCAAATGCCCCAGGGCAATTAGTAGGAGGATTCTATGGGAATGTTTATCTTGCTTTCCTCACCACATCGTGGTGGTGTTCTCAGCTCTTTATAGGTATTATCAGTTAGCTCATCCTTTGCTTTTATCTGTAGTGATAGCAAATTTTTATGATGCAACTTAGAAGTATTACAGGTAATAACTCCTTCACCATAGTCTCCATTTCCCTGACCCTGCTCTTGACTACCTCTATTGCATGTATCGTTAGACAAAATTCTAAGTCAAAGTGAGAAAATGTGCCTTTCTCATTTTCTGCATACAAAGTTAGACCAGACCTCTCTTTCCACCATGCCCATCAACCGTAGCACTCAAAGTATTGGGCTGCTATGAGATGAGATGCTTGCGTCTAAGTGTAATTCAAAGTATTGCTTCCTTCATTGAGAAAGTACTGTTATGAAAACTAAGTATCAGTCAAACTAAACAATGTACCTAGTGATATAGTTAATTTATGTTAAGAGGCAGGCCCCCGTTTTAGTTTGCTGTTGCTATATAACAAATTACTCCAAATTTAGTGGTATTAAGATAACACACATTTATTATCTCACAGTTCATATAAGTCAGAAGTTCAAACGTGGGTTAATGGGGCTTTTTTTGCTTCAGTGTCCTACCAGGCTACAATATAGCTTTTGGTTGGGGCTGTGGTCTCATCAGCTGCTTGACTGGGGAGGGATCTACTTCCAAGCTCCCTCAGATTGTTGACAGACTTCATTTCTTTATGGCTATAGGATTCATGACAGTTTGCTCCTTCAAAGCCAGGAAGGGAGAGAGACTCTAGAGTGAGTTTGCTAGCAAGATGGAGTTTTACATAACATAATCATAGCAGTAACATTCTATCATCTTTGCATTTATTTTGGTTGGAAGCAAGTCACTGCTACTGTTCACACTCAGGAGATTATACACAAGGGCATGAATACAGCGGTCTGGATCATGGAGGTTACCTGTTCATCATACTTATCTTTTCTTAGGCCAAAAAAGAAAAATATAGGTTATAGAGCGGCAATATTCCATAGCCATACTTAAGTAGCACTGATGGTGGAATACAGGGAGAGAGGAGGGAGAAGAAATGGGAGGAAGTGACCTCTTACTTCCTTTCAGCTTCCTGAACCAGGAACAAAGGTGACACCATCTTTGGGAAAGCACGAATGCTTAAACATGTGTCTTATTTGTTCTACATAGTGGTTTTTAAAAAAATTGTGACATTGTGTACAGTTTTGGAGATAATATGTAGAAATTTCTATTTATGGTTCCATTTAATATGTATATGTAAAATCCTGGCAGTTTGGAGCTCTACCCTTCTACATGGCAAATATCAATTAGAGATTAGTAGCTGAAACCCATTTTTAGTTGGGATATGGGCTTGCCAGTTTAGTGCCATCTCCACTACTCAGAAGTCAAGTACATGTGTACACTAACCAGGTTTGCTCTACTTGCTTACTATACCTGCCCTGGCTTCTTCAGGCATCTGAGGTGGGAGTCTCCAGGACCCTCAGTTCCCCAGTTGCAACTGGGATTGTTACTTTAACTGTGATCCTTGATCCTTTCACTTCTGATATAGGTATGGGAGTGTGTACTGTAATAATCTGTTAATTTTATTTCTGCAGAACCTAGTCATTACTTCCAGCATTTCTGGTGAGTGGCTCCTACATCAGTACCAATTATCTCCTATTGCTTTATCAGACCAATGGTCTCCACTGCCTTAATTTTAGCTATTCCAGCCAGATAGACAAGAGAATGAATCAGAAAATTCTCATTGCTTGAGAAAACAGATGTCAGCATAACTAGGTTTTACCCTCATGGAGTTGACAATCTGGAAGGGACTATGTGATGTTAGATATAAATATGATAATAATATATGATTTACAGTAAGTTACCTTATGAATTCAGCAACTGAATTGGCTTTCCAACATTTTTAAAATTATGATTTATTTAGCAAACCTTGTCTGAATTGTATAAAATTTAAAAGGAAATGCTGATCTTTGAATTGCTTTTTCTCAGGAAGCTGTGTTTGCCGAAGTCTTTATTTATAAGTTTATTAATAAACAGTCTATCTTTGGAGGCATTTATATTTTTTGGAGTTTAGTACCTTCTGAAAAAGTTAGACTTACAATGAATCTCTTGGAATATGATTGCTTATCAGTTATATATTTTAAAAATAGAGTATAAACTCCTTAATTGTAGGGATTGGTCTGATTTTTATCTTTTAGGCACAATAGGAAACATTCCAGAAAATATTTGGAAATGCAAATTGTGTATACTTGTCCATATTGTAAGCATTAAGACATAATAATTTTAATTTCTTTTATGTAATGTACTATTTATCTGTCCTTCCCACAAGATCCATAAACAACTTGAAATCATGGAGTCTTCTCAGTACGTAGAACAGAGGTTGACACTTAGTGGCTTGTGAGCTGAATTCAGCAGTAGATATATTGTTGAGTTAGCTTCTAACACTTCAAAATTCAGACTGTGAATACAAATTTAATTTTGTCTTTTCCCTTTTAAAAAGTAGAAAATGGATACTTTTTTATTAGTTACTTTAATAAAACCCAGTACTACTTTGATTTTAAGAAACCTGCTGTTCTATTTGGAGAATAATCTTACTACAAAGTACAAAGCTTATATGTGAATCTGTTGGATGTCAAGTAGTGCCATACTACACATGTTTATTTCTCTTATACCTACAATCAGCTGGGGTCACCTAGGCAACTCTGCTGAGGTTGGCTAAGTTCAATCACATGTCAGGGTTAGCTGGCTGGGCGATGATCTGTGCTGTTCTTGGCTGGAATGACTTAGCTCTGCTCTAAATATTTCGTATCCACCAGCAGGCTAACCCTGGCATGTTCTAATGCTGATGGTAAATGGGAAGAGCACAAAGAGAAATACACAAAGCCGTTTCAAACCTCTTCCCAAGTCCATTTACTAATATCCCATTGGCCAAGTCAAGTCACATGGCTAAGCCAAGCATCCAAAACTGAGTCAGGATGCATAACGGGAAGACACTTTAAATAACATGGGGCCATTTTTGCTGTCTGCCACAAGAGCTGTTGTCTAGGTGCCCATGACTTACTGCCAAATCCCAGGTATACTTACACATGTGTGTGTCTTACCTCGTATTTCTTAGAATTATAAATCTAAGCTCTTTCAGAAAAGGAAAGTTAATAAATAAATGACAATATCTTTTCCTTTAGTGGTTTTTATTTTGTTGTACATGTTAATTTTCTTTGTGAAGAAAACCCAAAAATGAAATCCTTGGTTTTAAAATGAACTCTATGATCTTGGTTAAAAAAAATTAACACTGCTATTTGTGAAAAGATTTCAACACTATTGAAGAGATATACAAGCTGTTTATGATTTTGCTTACAGGTGGAAATACTGGGTTTAAAAATGGATAAAGCAGCAATAATTAACCTAATCTAAAAACTCTCCTTTGCTAAGTAGTTGCTTTTTTCATTCATTTATTCATTCATTCATTTGTTAAACATTTGTCAACCCTTAAGTGTGGTTAAATAATTACAAATAGACACATTTTTTTTTTTCAGTATACATTCTGCCCTTACAGGGTTATTCATTTTACTAATTTACCATGAATTTCTTTTTAAAATGAAAGAATAGGCCAGGTGTGGTGGCTCACACCTGTAATCCCAGAACTTTGGGAGGCTGAGGAGGGTGGATCACCTGAGGTCAGGAGTTTGAGACCAGACTGGCCAACATGGAGAAACCCCGTCTTTACTAAAAATACAAAAATTAACCAGGTGTGGTGATGGGTGCCTATAGTCCCAGCTGCTTGGGAGGCTGAGGCAGGAGAATTGCTTGAACCCAGGAGGTGGATGTTGCAGTGAGCCAAGATTGTGCCATTACACTCCAGTCTGGGCGACAAGAGCAAGACTTCGTCTCAAAAAAAAAAAAAAAAAAAAAAAAGGATAGGCATGCTTGGAGTTTGGGGCAAATAACACAGAAGTATATACAAACAAAACAAAAACAAAAACAAAACCAACAAACCAGTGGTGATCTGAAGACAAGATTGAATGTTTTCAATTTTGCTTCAAACTGGAGAATCATATCAGGGCTGGAGAATGAATTTTCCTTCTTAAGACACATTTTCCTGTACCTACAGGCATTTGCATCTACAGTAACTGTTAATGTGAGAGTGTTACAGTTTTGTTTTAGTAAATTGCATGAGTAATCGTCCCTCCAGCACTTGCTAAGTTGATGCTTCCTTTTTTAATGGCTGTAATATATTTGTAAACATGTTTCTTAACTTACTTGAAAGCATGTTGGTTCCATCTCATTTGTTTGCAGACAACTTACTGTCTGTTGAATCTTCAGCTTCTTTTATTCTAATGACTCCTTTGAAATATTATTTTAATGAACCTATGAAACACATCATTGTATTCTTTATATTGTGGTTGGACTGCTAATGAGACTCATCCATTAAGTAAATGGCTTTATAGGCAATGCAAATGTAATAAATAAAGTTAGGCTGTTCTTCTTTACTACTTTTCTGCTGATGGGCATACCACATGCCGAGAAGGTAATGTTTCATGACCAAAACAGTTCAGCTGGTAGGCAGATTGGGAATCTTTACATTGGAAAAAAAAAATTTCAAGAACATCATAAAAGTATATTTGCAACTCCATCTATTTTTTTATCAAATCATAAGATAATGTATTTCCCATGTAAGCATTATATTTCTAGATGATATGCCTGATAGAAGAAATTAAGTGTTCATATGATCTATAGGAAAAAAATCTTTAAGGGAATAAATTTTAAAAATCTATTTTAAAACATGACATTTCTAAGAAAGCAACATCCATAAAATGGATTGCTACAGAAACCTAAATTCAGGTCCTTTTCATATTGATTTCATTATGGACTTGAATTTTTCTGCCTTAATAAAAGGAGATGTAGGTCTCAAAACTCATCTTGCACATCTTGTTTTAATGCAATTTAGTTGTAACTGTTTATTTTTATTTTTTTATTATACTTTAAGTTCTAGGGTACATGTGCATAACGTGCAGGTTTGTTACATATGTATACTTGTGCCATGTTGGTGTGCTGCACCCATCAACTTGTCAGCACCCATCAATTCGTCATTTATATCAGGTATAACTCCCAATGCAATCCCTCCCCCCTCCCCCTTCCCCATGATAGGCCCCGATGTGTGATGTTCCCCTTCCCAAGTCCAAGTGATCTCATTGTTCAGTTCCCACCTATGAGTGAGAACATGCGGTGTTTGGTTTTCTGTTCTTGTGATAGTTTGCTAGGAATGATGGTTTCCAGCTGCATCCATGTCCCTACAAAGGGCGCAAACTCATCCTTTTTTATGGCTGCATAATATTCCATGGTGTATATGTGCCACATTTTCTTAATCCAGTCTGTCACAGATGGACATTTGGGTTGATTCCAAGTCTTTGCTATTGTGAATAGTGCCGCAATAAACATGCGTGTGCATGTGTCTTTATAGCAGCATGATTTATAATCCTTTGGGTATATACCCAGTAGTGGGATGGCTGGGTCATATGGTACATCTAGTTCTAGATCCTTGAGGAATCGCCATACTGTTTTCCATAATGGTTGAACTAGTTTACAATCCCACCAACAGTGTAAAAGTGTTCCTATTTCTCCACATCCTCTCCAGCACCTGTTGTTTCCTGGTTTTTGAATGATTGCCATTCTAACTGGTGTGAGATGGTATCTCATTGTGGTTTTGATTTGCATTTCTCTGACGGCCAGTGATGACGAGCATTTTTTCATGTGTCTGTTGGCTGTATGAATGTCTTCTTTTGAGAAATGTCTGTTCATATCCTTTGCCCACTTTTTGATGGGGTTGTTTGTTTTTTTCTTGTATATTTGTTTGAGTTCTTTGTAGATTCTGGATATTAGCCCTTTGTCAGATGAGTAGATTGCAAAAATTTTCTCCCATTCTGTAGGTTCCCTGTTCACTCTGATGGTAGTTTCTTTTGCTGTGCAGAAGCTCTTTAGTTTAATGAGATCCCATTTGTCAATTTTGGCTTTTGCTGCCGTTGCTTTTGGTGTTTCAGACAGGAAGTCCTTGCCCATGCCTATGTCCTGAATGGTACTACCTAGGTTTTCTTCTAGGGTTTTTATGGTATTAGGTCTAACATTTAAGTCTCTAATCCATCTTGAATTAATTTTCATATAAGGAGTAAGGAAAGGATGCAGTTTCGGCTTTCTACTTATGGCTAGCCAATTTTCCCAGCACCATTTATTAAATAGGGAATCCTTTCCCCATTTCTTGTTTCTCTCAGGTTTGTCAAAGATCAGATGGCTGTAGATGTGTGGTATTATTTCTGAGGACTCTGTTCTGTTCCATTCTATATCTCTGTTTTGGTACCAATACCATGCTATTTTGGTTACTGTAGCCTTGTAGTATAGTTTGAAGTCAGGTAGCGTGATGCCTCCAGCTTTGTCCTTATGACTTAGGATTGTCTTGGCAATGCGGGCTCTTTTTTGGTTCCATATAAACTTTAAAGCCGTTTTTTCCAATTCTGTGAAGAAACTCATTGGTAGCTTGATGGGGATGGCATTGAATCTATAAATAATCTTGGGCAGTATGGTCATTTTCACGATATTGATTCTTCCTATCCATGAGCATGGTATGTTTTCCCATTTGTTAGTGACCTCTTTGATTTCACTGAGCAGTGGTTTGTAGTTCTCCTTGAAGAGGTCCTTTACATCCCTTGTAAGTTGGATTCCTAGGTATTTTATTCTCTTTGAAGCAATTGTGAATGGAAGTTCATTCATGATTTGGCTCTCTGTTTGTCTGTTACTGGTGTATAAGAATGCTTGTGATTTTTGCACATTAATTTTGTATCCTGAGACTTTGCTGAAGTTGCTTATCAGCTTAAGGAGATTTTGGGCTGAGACGATGGGGTTTTCTAAATATACAATCATGTCATCTGCAAACAGGGACCATTTGACTTCTTCTTTTCCTAACTGGATACCCTTGATTTCTTTCTCTTGCCTGATTGCCCTAGCCAGAACTTCCAACACTATGTTGAATAGGAGTGGTGAGAGAGGGCATCCCTGTCTTGTGCCAGTTTTCAAAGGGAATTTTTCCAGTTTTTGTCCATTCAGTATGATATTGGGGGTGGGTTTGTCATAAATAGCTCTTATTATTTTGAGGTATGTTCCATCAATACCAAATTTATTGAGCGTTTTTAGCATGAAGGGCTGTTGAATGTTGTCAAAAGCCTTTTCTGCATCTATTGAGATAATCATGTGGTTCTTGTCTTTGGTTCTGTTTATATGCTGGATTACGTTTATTGATTTCCGAATGTTGAACCAGCCTTGCATCCCAGGGAGGAAGCCCACTTGATCGTGGTGGATAAGCTTTTTGATGTGCTGCTGAATCCGGTTTGCCAGTATTTTATTGAGGATTTTTGCATCAATGTTCATCAGGGATATTGGTCTAAAATTTTCATTTTTTGTTGTGTCTCTGCCAGGCTTTGGTATCAGGATGATGTTGGCCTCCTAAAATGAGTTAGGGAGGATTCCCTCTTTTTCAATTGATTGGAATAGTTTCAGAAGGAATGGTACCAGCTCCTCCTTGTACCTCTGGTAGAATTCAGCTGTGAATCCATCTGGTCCTGGACGTTTTTTGGTTGGTAGGCTATTAATTATTGCCTCAATTTCAGAGCCTGCTATTGGTCTATTCAGGGATTCAACTTCTTCCTGGTTTAGTCTTGGAAGAGTGTAAGTGTCCAGGAAATTATCCATTTCTTCTAGATTTTCTAGTTGATTTGCGTAGAGGTGTTTATAGTATTCTCTGATGGTAGTTTGTATTTCTGTGGGGTCCGTGGTGTTATCCCCTTTATTATTTTTTATTGCATCTATTTGATTCTTCTCTCTTTTCTTCTTTATTAGTCTTGCTAGCGGTCTGTCAATTTTGTTGATTTTTTTCAAAAAACCAACTCCTGGATTCGTTGATTTTTTGGAGGGTTTTTTGTGTCTCTATCTCCTTCAGTTCTGCTCTGATCTTAGTTATTTCTTGCCTTCTGCTAGCTTTTGAATGTGTTTGCTCTTGCTTCTCCAGTTCTTTTAATTGTGATGTTAGAGTGTCAATTTTAGATCTTTCCTGCTTTCTCTTGTGGGCATTTAGTGCTATAAATTTCCCTCTACACACTGCTTTAAATGTGTCCCAGAGATTCTGGTATGTTGTATCTTTGTTCTCATTGGTTTCAAAGAACATCTTTATTTCTGCCTTCATTTCGTTATGTACCCAGTAGTCATTCAGGAGCAGGTTGTTCAGTTTCCATGTAGTTGAGCGGTTTTGATTGAGTTTCTTAGTCCTGAGTTCTAGTTTGATTGCACTGTGGTCTGAGAGACAGTTTGTTATAATTTCTGTTCTTGTACATTTGCTGAGGAGTGCTTTACTTCCAATTATGTGGTCAATTTTGGAATAAGTGCGATGTGATGCTGAGAAGAATGTATATTCTGTTGATTTGGGGTGGAGAGTTCTATAGATGTCTATTAGGTCTGCTTGCTGCAGAGATGAGTTCAATTCCTGGATATCCTTGTTATCTTTCTGTCTCGTTGATCTGTCTAATGTTGACAGTGGAGTGTTGAAGTCTCCCATTATTATTGTATGGGAGTCTAAGTCTCTTTGTAAGTCTCTAAGGACTTGGTTTATGAATCTGGGTGCTCCTGTATTTGGTGCATATATATTTAGGATAGTTAGCTCTTCCTGTTGAATTGATCCCTTTACCATTATGTAATGGCCTTCTTTGTCTCTTTTGATCTTTGATGGTTTAAAGTCTATTTTATCAGAGACTAGGATTGCAACCCCTGCTTTTTTTTTGTTCTCCATTTGCTTGGTAGATCTTCCTCCATCCCTTTATTTTGAGCCTATGTATGTCTCTGCATGTGAGATGGGTCTCCTGAATACAGCAGACTGATGGGTCTTGACTCTTTATCCAGTTTGCCAGTCTGTGTCTTTTAATTGGAGCATTTAGTCCATTAACATTTAAGTTAATATTGTTATGTGTGAACTTGATCCTGCCATTATGATATTAACTGGTTATTTTGCTCGTTAGTTGATGCAGTTTCTTCCTAGCCTCGATGGTCTTTACATTTTGGCATGTTTTTGCAATGGCTGGTACCGGTTGTTCCTTTCCATGTTTAGTGCTTCCTTCAGGGTCTCTTGTAAGGCAGGCCTGGTGGTGAGAAAATCTCTAAGCATTTGCTTATCTGTAAAGGATTTTATTTCTCCTTCACTTATGAAACTTAGTTTGGCTGGATATGAAATTCTGGGTTTAAAATTCTTTCTTTAAGAATGTTGAATATTGGCCCCCACTCTCTTCTGGCTTGTAGAGTTTCTGCCGAGAGGTCTGCTGTTAGTCTGATGGGCTTCCCTTTGTGGGTAACCCGACCTTTCTCTCTGGCTGCCCTTAAGATTTTTTCCTTCATTTCAACTTTGGTGAATCTGGCAATTATGTGTCTTGGAGTTGCTCTTCTGGAGGAGTATCTTTGTGGTGTTCTCTGTATTTCCTGAATTTGAATGTTGGCCTGCCCCACTAGGTTGGGGAAGTTCTCCTGGATGATATCCTGAAGAGTGTTTTCCAACTTGGTTCCATTTTCCCCCTCACTTTCAGGCACCCCAATCAGACGTAGATTTGGTCCTTTTACATAATCCCATACTTCTTGCAGGCTTTGTTCATTTCTTTTTCTTCTTTTTTCTTTTGGTTTCTCTTCTTGCTTCATTTCATTCATTTGATCCTCAATCGCTGATACTCTTTCTTCCAGTTGATTGAGTCGGTTACTGAACCTTGTGGATTTGTCACGTATTTCTCGTGTCATGGTTTTCATCTCTGTCATTTCGTTTATGACCTTCTCTGCATTAATTAGTCTAGCTGTCAATTCTTCCACTCTTTTTTCAAGATTTTTAGTTTCTTTGCGCTGGGTACGTAATTCCTCCTTTAGCTCTGAGAAGTTTGATGGACTGAAGCCTTCTTCTCTCATCTCGTCAAAGTCATTCTCTGACCAGCTTTGATCCATTGCTGGCAATGAGCTGCGCTCCTTTGCAGGGGGAGATGCACTCTTATTTTTTGAATTTCCAGCTTTTCTGCCCTGCTTCTTCCCCATCTTTGTGGTTTTATCTGCCTCTGGTCTTTGATGATGGTGACGTACTGATGGGGTTTTGGTATAGGTGTTCTTCCTGTTTGATAGTTTTCCTTCTAATAGTCAGGACCCTCAGCTGTAGGTCTGTTGGAGATTGCTTGAGGTCCACTCCAGACCCTGTTTGCCTGGGTATCAGCAGCAGAGGTTGCAGAAGATAGAATATTGCTGAACAGTGAGTATAGCTGTCTGATTCTTCCTTTGGAAGCTTCCTCTTAGGGGTGTACTCCACCCTGTGAGGTGTGGGGTGTCAGACTGCCCCTAGTGGGGGATGTCTCCCAGTTAGGCTACTCAGGGGTCAGGGACCCGCTTGAGCAGGCAGTCTGTGCGTTCTCAGATCTCAACCTCCGTGTTGGGAGATCCACTGCTCTCTTCAAAGCTGTCAGACAGAGTCGTTCGTGTCTGCACAGGCCTCTGCTGCTTCCCCTTTTGTTGTTTAGCTGTGCCCTGTCCCCAGAGGTGGAGTCTACAGTGACAGGCAGGTTTCCTTGAGCTGCTGTGAGCTCCACCCAGATCAAGCTTCCCAGTGGCTTTGTTTACCTACTTAAGCCTCAGCAATGGCGGACGCCCCTCCCCCAGCCTCGCTGCTGCCTTGTGGTTAGATCGCAGACTGCTGTGTTAGCAATGAGGGAGGCTCCGTGGCTGTGGGACCCTCCCGGTCAGGTGTGAGTATAATCTCCTGGTGTGCCCGTTTGCTTAAAGTGCAGTATTGGGGTGGGAGTTACCCGATTTTCCAGGTGTTGTGTGTCTCAGTTCCCCTGGCTAGGAAAAGGGATTCCCTTCCCCCTTGCGCTTCCCAGGTGAGGCGATGCCTCGCCCTGCTTCAGCTCTCACTGGTCGGGCTGCAGCAGCTGACCAGCACCAATTGTCCAGCACTCCGTAGTTTATACAAACAGAAATTTGCTAATGACATTGTCTTGAGTAACATTCTTTGTGTTTGAAATTTTTATGATAAAAAGAAAAAAATCTTAAAATGTAGACTTTTATGATATCTTGGCTAGTAAAATTATTTGAAGCGGGTGACAGACTGATTTGATATCAGTTGCCAACGAGTGCTAGCATACAGTTTTCATGTGGCTTATTTTTCAATTAGAAAAAGAGTCTTGAAAGATACTTACAAATTAGCTTTATTAACTTTCCTGACAAATCTAAAAGTCAACACATTATCTTCTAACAAGTTTGGAGGAGTCTCTAAAATGCACCCTTTAGCTATTTATGTAGTTTCTCCTCACTGTTCCTCCTCCAGTGTTTGCCTTTTATGGCCTCACAAAAGAGCATAATCTGAAATAATTTCTAGGATGCTGAAGATATGGACTCATGGAATGTGTTCTCTGTAGTACTGACACAACTGGCTTTTCTCAGTCTGTTTCTGACAAGGCAAGAATCTTCCATTGAAATACGGAGAAAATAGATACAAAATACAAATATTTCTATGCATTACCTGCCTAGTGTCCACTCTTCTAGATTGCTATTCATATTCTCTTTGTTGAACACATCTCAGTCTGCTCCCTAAGTTGCCCCTAGTTGTCATCAAACAAAAACACCAATATTGAAAACAGTAAAATTGTAAATGCAAGATAGAGAATGGAGAAGTATTAGCTGTTTCCAATAAAATGCTACCCATCAGTAATATGTAGAAAATACACTTCACTGAAGACCTTTTTGAAATAATGATTAATTACTTTTTAAAGGAATTATTCTAGAGATATGCTAAGCTACTCAGCAGTAATTTAAAGTTGGCAACCTGTTAACAGATTCCCGTCTGTTCCACTGAGGTTGGCCAGCTTCTGTTGGATAACTGTAGTCATAGAGTTTGAAAGCAAAGTGCAAAATGCCATGCTTAAAATTGGAGCTGTCGCATTAAATTATGTCACATTTGATGACAGGTCACAAGAGAAAGTGATATATGATTTTTACAACATGAGCTACCAAAAGCATGCTTCATGGAATTCTAGTAGTCCACCACTCTTAGGAAAGAAATTAGTTTCTGTTAAGAGAGTCCAGGACTTTTTTTCTTTTTTTTTTTTTGAAGCAGAGTCTTGCTCCTTGCCCAGGCTGGAGTGCAATGGTGCGATCTCGGCTAACTACAGGCTCCGCCTCCCAGGTTCACGCCATTCTCCTGCCTCAGCCTCCCGAGTAACTGGGACTACAGGTGCCTGCCACCACGTCCAGCTAATTTTTTTGTATTTTTAGTAGAGACGGGGTTTCACCATGTTAACCAGGATGGTCTCGATCTTCTGACCTCATGATCTGCCCACCTCAGCCTCCCAAAGTGCTGGAGTCCAGGACTTTTAAAGGAGAAGTAAAAACAGAAAGGAAAGGTTTATCTCTTGTTGTGGACAGTGTATTCACAGTGCATTAGAATGTGTGTGGAGGAAAGAGGTATTCTATAGATAGTGATATTAGTCTTACCAATTTTAAATTGCAGCCTAGACTAGCATCTTAAAAATGAAACATTAATTAGGTTACAAAGGGCATGATGACAAAGCGTAGTGGAAAATCTGGGGGTGATATTAGTAGCATATCTGGGGAAAGTGGTGTTAGGAATATTTAATACATCACCTTTCTTCATCTTTAATACACCACCTTTCTTCATCATACCTATATAGACTTGTTACAGGTGAAAATATAATCAAACAATGGAGTGGATAGATATGAGCTGTACTTAAATAGCTGGACCTCTTCCTTTTGATTGCCTGCTGCCTCCTGATAGTTCTATCTTAGAGACTGCTAGGGAATGTTTTAATCAGGCTTTTGATTAGATAAGTCCATTGCCTCATCTCTCTGCCCCATCTTGTCCCCCATTCCCTACACTTGCAGAACTGCAGGCGACTTTCAGAATCTCAATAGATTCTACAAAGTAGACATCTCCTCCAAAATATTAATATTGGTCTACTAGGCACTCTCACACAGGGCAATTTATGTTGACTTATTCTGCAGTTTTTTTAGTACATTGAATTACACTTTGAATGTATAGAAGGTATAATTCATTATAAAAAACTAGGATATGCAAAAAGAAGATCCCTGGGGGGTAACTATCAGTTGTTATTGTAAACAAATCTCTATAGACTCTAATTTTTTATTTAGAGGACATCAGTCCTGACTTCATGTGAGAAGACAATATAGCCGAGTTTACTATGCATAAATGTTGGTGTCTATCAATATGGGCCTAGCTGGGGTCATGTAATGTAATTTCTATGCCCAAATTAGCTATGGAATAGAGTGATGACAAATTCCTTGGGAAGGTTGGATGAAAGATCTTCTATGATAGAACTTGCTTAAAAAGCCAGTAAATGTGAGCAGATTTCCAATTTTTGCTCCAATACTTTTACCTTCTTCATTTCTAATCACTCTTTATAATTCTCAGCCTTCAGTATCTCCAGACAATATTTTTCCTTCCATTGAGTCTTAAACGTCTTACTTGTCTTTCAAAGCCAAGATCTTGTTGGGCTCAACGTTTTTTCTCTTTCTGTGTTCCATGTTGCTTTTAAGTCTTCATACTTTCCTTGAGGGAAGGGGGCAGCTCATAGTTTTACAGAATTATGTAAATCATCTTGCTGTTGATCAGAAGAGAAGAATATTCAGTCTGTTAAAAGCTTCATGATAATGTGAATGTATTTAAAGACAAACTGTATATTTAAACATTATTAAAATGGTAAGTTTTGTGTTAAATAGGTTTTATCACAGTAATCTTTTTAAAATCAGAATTCAGCATCCAAACACAAAACATTCATAAACCTAGGGTGAGATTCTCAGGCACTGTGTTATATCTGCCGGATTACAGGACCCAGCAGTCTATGCAGTGACTTTCAAATCCTATTGAGTGATCAGCTGCCTGCTATGCTATGTGCAAAGAGCTCTCTGCTCCTTAAACATTGTTCATGCAATTCAATAACTACTTACTGATCGATGCAGGAGGCAGATAAGGGGAGGGTCCTGGAGAATCTCCGATCCACCCTCACATTGGGAGAACAGGGTGAAGCCACGGGAAGTCCAGCCCCTGTGCAGCGGGGAGGAGCCTGGCCTCTTCAGCTCTTGTGTATGGCTTGGAATTCAATGTGTGAGGTGGGGGCCTGTTAGCAGGATCCCCTCTCGCTTTGCTGAGAGTTTTTTTCTTTTTTTCTTTTCACCCAATAAATTCCAATTCTCTTGTCCTTCAATGTGTCCACATTCCTAATTCCCCCTGGTCGTGTAACAAGAATTTGGTTTTGGCTGAACCGAGGAACACAATTCTGCAACATTACTAAGACACATGCCACGTACAGGGTACTGACCCAGGTGGTGTGAGTATTTCCCTGGTAGCCTTACACACAGCCTTTGGCTCCCTCTTACTAAAATACCCATGAAGACACAAAAAGCAAAAGGAGATTCACTGTAACATCTGTTAAGCTGAAAGCCAACCTAAGTGTAGAATTTGGGAAAGACTGTTGCTAATTGTAAAGCAGAGAGACTGCATAGAGGCATCTTCTCAGAGATAAGCATATAGCATTTCCTACCTTCAGTCTATATATATGAAAAAAATATCGGGAGAGCAGGAAAAAGCAACCAATGGTGTGTTACCTTCAAGTCGTGAATCCCAACAGAGTTTAGAATGCAGTAAAAAGATTTTCTACACGTAATTATGATTTGTGATAGAAACACATTTTTCTCATTCAATGCTGCCTTTGTCTCCACATGGGCCTGGTTCTCCAGGCTTCTGCAGAGTTTATATATCTATGGGTTTAAAATGCAGTGCTGTATTTGAACAGATTTTAATTTCTGTTTTATTTACTCATTTTTTAAACTATACTGTTTATTTAATCCTTTAAAATTATAATAAATTCAACATATTATGACAAAATAGTGCATGCAACTATAAGCCTTAATATAGGTATACCTTACTAAAGTGCTGTGTGGATATAACCAGCTCAAAACCACACACTCCCATGGTGGAATAAAAACAGCCATCCTTCTATGTACTCGAGGATATACTCATCGTATAACAAAATCTGTGCATACTCAAGTCCCACATTTGGCTCTGTGGATCTGCAGATACCAAAGTCAGTCATCCAAATACGGAGGTATCATATTCCCCAATGCTATATTATTAATCCATGTTTCATTTTTTTAAAAATCCTCATATAGGCCTGGTGCAGTGGCTCACACCTGTAATCCAGCACTTTGGGTGGCTGAGATGGGGGATCACAAGGTCAGGAGTTCGAGACCAGCCTGGCCTGCATAGTGAAACCCCGTCTCTACTAAAAATACAAAAATTAGCCAGGCATGGTGATGGGTGCCTGTAGTCCCAGCTACTTGGTAGGCTGAGGCAGGAAAATTGCTTGAACCTGGGAGGCAGAGGTTGTGGTGAGCCAAGATGCCACTGCACTATAGCCTGGGCAACAGAGTGAGACTCCGTCTCAAAAAAAAAAAAAAATCCTCCTCATACAAATGGACACTCACAGTTAAAACACCTGTGTTGTTCAAAGATCAACTGTACACTTTCAATAATTGAGTAATTATCCTGCAGTCTGTCGTCTTGCACATTCTGACATTTTGCTTAAAATGTTCTCAAGTGATTACGTTTGTGTATATTTAATTTTTCTAACCATATAGTCACCTGTTTGAAGTTCAAGTTCTCCCTTGATTTGCATCTGTTCGGAGCAGCTAGTCAAGTCTTTTGCATCTGAAGGGCATGGATGGCAGAAGGACTGCAGTGGATTACCAATGTCTGCCACAGGCTCCAGAGAACAATGATCAGAGGCAATGTCCCACTTATTGCTAATTCTGGTTATAGGAGTATAATACATGTTTGTTGATTATGGGAAGAGTCACCAAGAAAGCCACATATTTTTCTTCTACCTTCCTATTTATATAAACTTAAACATGTGATCTTACCTTCAACTTAATTTCTGATGTCTCTTCTTGAAATTTATTACCTAAAGTTTTTAGTAATGATTTTAAATTACTTAAGGCTGCTGCATTAAAATACAGCAATCATATCACTGTTTCTGTAATAAGACTTGTACTGCCTTAATCGCTAATGGTGGAACAACTGAGTTCAGAGAAGAAAACTTAAAGAAAATTAAACACCCCCCCCCCAAAAAATTTGAGACAGAAGAACCTGTGCCAGAGCATAATTTGACATGTTTTCGTTTAAAATCAAACCAGAGGTGTCAAAACCCATCTGTTTAGTTAGGGCTTCCAGTGAGTGATTGGCAACTTTCAGAATCTCCTCTTTTGGAAATAAAGATTCTAAGCCTTTAAAAAAAAAAAAAGCTCAAAGTCTGCAATAGTTCAGGAGAACATTAAAAATGAACATGAATAGCAACAAGGTGAGAACATGGCCCCCATGTTGTCTGTGGATGGTTTACACATGGTGGCCGGGAACACCAGAGCTTGAGTTGGTGTCGGTGCACACATCTGTTCCAGAGCACAGTGTAGTTAATTTCAGTCACTAGTGTTTTGATTCACAGCTGTTACAAAATAGGGATTCCACTTTTGTCATGTTGGCTACAAATATTTCCTCCTGGCAGATGGGATTCTTCTTTCTGAGGCAGGAAATAAAATTCAAGAGGGTAAATGAGAATAAGTAAGGAGCTTGGGTAAACTGATCGGCTCGAGTCCCTCTGACATGTACTTGAGGTGTTGAGAGCCAACTGTCAACAGAACTCCTATGTGTGCTGAGCAAAGTGTGAGCATAGAATTCCAAGAAGTTACTGCTGCCTGGTGAGTTAATTTTTTTATCTTCCATGGGTGTGTTAGGTGAGAATTAGAAATAAGAGTATTACTTTCAGACATGTCTTTGTTTCAGATGTGGATTAGAAATATGGTGGGCTGGCTCAAAATGAATCCCTCTTTAATAAATACTGAAGAGGTTTAGGAAAGCTAGTTTACTTTTGGATCCTGAGATCCAAATCAAGAAAGAAAAAAAGGAAAGAAAAATTGACATCCAAAGAAAATATTTGAAGATCAAAGAGCAAAAATTATTCATTTTATATGTAAACACACATATGCATATGTGCATACATACTTACATATTGCATATATTATAGCAATAGCTATCATAAAATTATATGTGTGTATATTCATAAATACATAACAAATTGCAAATGTAAAGTTTAATACAAACTATATGCCAGATGGTATCTTCTGGGGTCCCCTCCTTTACACTAAGTCTGTAAAGGAGGCCTTGTTATGTCTATGTCAGGGTTAAGGAAACTGAGGTCATGCAGCTATTCAGTAGTGTGCTGAGGTATGAGGCGGGCCCATCTGATTCTTTCCATTCCCCAGCCTCTTTTCTCTTTCATTCTGAGGGAAGGCTTAATCTGCAGTTGGTGTTTTGCATTTCAGTTGGTAATTTATGTGCTCTAATAAATAAATAAGCAGTTTATTCCCCCATCACAGTACCACCACTGTGTGCCATGGTCCTCTGTATTCACTGGTGCTGTTCAGATATGTCATATCATGCAGAAAACCGCATGTGCTCTTTCTCAGGCAACATCTAAGGGGTCTAGTAAATGCAAGTCTTCATGTAGTAACCATGTTTTTTGAACTCATTTTTGGAAGGCAGCATGTGATGAAGGATTTTTCAATCAATTCCAGGTATAGGTAACAGTCTGACATATATACTATGGATGTAAATAAAATACTGGGACCGGGCATGGTAGCTCATGCCTATAATCACAGAACTTTGAGGAGCCAAGCCAGGGTGGATCCCTTGAGCTCAGGAAGTTCAAGACCAGCCTGGGAAACATGGTGGAACCTCATCTTTACCAAAAATACAAAAAATTAGCTGGGTGTGGGTGTGTGTCTGTGGTCCCAGCTACTTGGGAGGCTGAGGTGGGAGGATCACTTGAGCCTGGAAGGCAGAGGTTGCAGTGAGCTGAGATCATGCCATCGTACTCCAGCCTGGGCGACAGAGTGAGACCCTGTCTTCAACAAATAAGAAAATAAATAAATAAGATCTCCAAATAATTAGATAATTTATAGAAAGTTTTTGTGGCATAGATGATTATGAAAAATCAGGCATATATGCTTTATCACACACTGTTACAGCATTGTACAAGTCTTCGGGTTAGTAGTGATTAATGGGAAAGCTATAGTCTTAAAGTGGAATGTAGTGGAATTTGAGCAATTTCTTTTGATTAATCTTACTGATGCAGAATATATGTATGCTTCTCTTTATGGAAGCTTCTCTAGAAAACTATTTCCATCCTGTCCCCTGCTGCATCTCAGGTATGACACTTCTCTCAAGGTCTCTACACAAATGGGAAAAAATATTTGAAAACAAAACAAAACAAAACAAAAAACGTTATTTGAAAAATTGCCTTACAAATGGAAACTTGGGTGTTTGATTTTTCAAACTGGTAAAAATACCCAGGCTTGACAGTAATGTGTGATTATGTATTCCAGGCTACACTTCAGTGCCCATACAAAGTTCTTCCTGAGTTTGACTATACCCAGTGACCAGGAATGCAAACTGTTTTCTTTATGGGGTTTTCAGACATTCCAGTCCCCCAAGGCTCTTTCTCTGCCATGTCTGGGCTTTCTGGAAATTCCAAGTACGCCCGTATGTCATGTGGTTTCCCAGAAGCCTTGGTGTGTCTGTCTTATTTCAGTACCCTCTCCCAGCGTCATAACTCACTTTATCAAAGCAACTCACTGCAGTGGTGTGTACAAGACAGCACAGCTAACTTGTCCACCGTGAAAGCCTCTGAGGGATAGGAGTGGTCTCTGGTATTTTTGCCACAGGTTTATGGTATTGTCACTTAAGTTATACTTATTTGTATATGTTATGACAAAATGTACCATGTATTTCAAAATTAGTAATTAGCAGCAAAGGAAGAATGATTGCATCATTAAGCATCCCTTTAATTAGAAATGGTGTGTACCAAGAATTATTCAGGCATTACTTCATTAAATTTTAGAGATGGGGAGACAGTCAGAACACATGCTTACATAGCTAGAAAGTAGTAAAGCCACAAAACCAAGTTTTTCAGATTCCAGAAGCAGGCTTTTAACCGTTATTTAACTATTTTAACTCCCTGATAGAACTTCATGTCTTTCTAGTGGGTGGGAAAAAAATAGAGAATGCATGCATTGTGATTTTTCTTACCCTTTGATAAAAAAGTATTCATTCCCTAATGTAGAGCAGCATAATTTATCACATTAAAGAAAGAACCGTTGTCTCAATTGTGAACTCAGCCCAAGAATAAATGTTGCCGAGCTTACCACCCTCTTGTAGAAAAGCAAAACCATAATTCATCGGTAGTGAATTTTGGTCTGTGTTGTAGTTTGTGTGTGGTCATGGCAAGTATGTAACCTGTATATATAAATGAAATTTCTGTCTACTTATTTTACTTTCTCTCTGTCTACGTCTTCAAGCATAACAGATAAACTCACTAAATTGACAATGAACTTTATTTTTTTGCTCACTTTGACGTAATGTAACTGCAGTGAGTTTATTTTTTTTTTTAAATAGTCTTAGTCTGCATTCTAGTCACATGCCTTCCTCTACCCTATTTGCTTCTCTCTTAAGTTTTCTAAATTGCTGACTTAGTGTATGTTATTATCTAATTCAATGCTGTCTAACCAAACTTTCTGCAGTGCTGGAAATGTTTTGCACTGTTCTGTCTACTAGCCACGTGTGGTCATGGAGACTGAGGACCTGAATTTCTGATTTTTGTTAACTAAAGTTTTGTTAATTTAAATAGCCATGTGTGGCTGGTGGCTACCATATTGGATAGCACAGATCTAATTAGCTTTTGGCAGCTGAGGTGATTCTTGAGCACAAAATGTGATAAATGAGATCTTGAAATGTATAAGGGAACTTTAAGTTATTTTCAAGTTCCAAAATTTGGGCTATGTTCAAGTGTTCTAGAATAAAGGCATTCTTTTAACAGCTGACTTTTAACCACTCTTTTCCTAGGCATTCAAGAGACCGATACTTGTAATCTCCTTTGTAACAAAGAAGAGCCAACATGGCGCTCACCTGTCTGAGACTTCCTTTTGGTCAGGGTGTTTGTGCAGGTCTTGAATGATTCATTTGCTTCTGAATCAGCCAAATGTGAGTGCTTTGTATTTGCCGTATTGGTGAGAAGTGGCAAAGCGGTGAGCCAAGAAGCAGCCCTAACTTGGTTCAGCTTTTCAGATTACATAGGGGTGCACAGCTTGCTGCTGATGTAAAGCATGTGGAGAGAGCCCATGGAGAATTATTTTTCTTTCGTGATTGAATGCTAGTACTTGGTAGTATGTGGAAAAACAGCCTCTTGCTTGTACAGGCCAACAGCTGTTATCTGAAAAAAATCATTATGATAGAAAGCACACATTTTTCATGTTTTCTGTCAGATCTGTCAGAATATGTTCTGTGTGAAAATATGCATGTTTCATCTGAAAAAAATGTAATTAGAAATTTAATGTATTTTTAAAGATTTTTCTTAGTGGGAACTTGGAGCATACCATTTTTTTTTAAGTTCTGTACCAGCACAGTCTAAGAGAAAATAGGTCACAAATGTAATTCTTACATTTAAGTAGAGAAACAGGCATAATTAATTTAATATAGTTTATCCGACCCAATATATGTAATATATTTTAAAATGTGGCCAGTATAAAAACAAGAGGTTTTTGTGTTAGGTTTTTTTGTTTGTTTGTTTGTTTGTTTTGTGCTGAGTCTTTGAAATCCAGGGCATATCTAACACTTAGAGCACCCCATTTGAGCTAACCCTGTGTCAAGTACCCAATGACGATGTGTGGCGATTTGGCTACCCAGTTGAACCGCATACACTGTAGAAGCTTATTCCTGGCATAGTGTTTGAATCTATATGTTTGAATCATAGTATTTGAATCTCTGTGGGTTGTTTGCCACATGTAAATGATGAATTATCAAATGCCAAGCAGAGATCTTCAGTTTATCTGCTATGTTACCTGTTGTCAACTGAATTTAGTCTAAAACTTTGATAAAGGGGGAAGACAAGGTACAATAATATGGGGACATTTATAAGAATATACTTACTGCTTAATGTTTTTCTAGATATTTTTGGTGCAATTCAAGTTTTGTTTAAGTTGTGGCAACGTATGAAGGTATTTTAAATGCTAAGTTTATAGGAAGTTTGCCATTCTTTCCTCTATTTAAATATAAGAGCCATAAAATTATTTTCCTGTGAACTACTTTATTTTTTCCTTTGCAAGTCAGAGATTATCTTGTGTGAATGTCCTTGTTGTATTCTTATAAAACAAGCCTATCCCAATTAACTTCAACTAGTACTTTGGTCTTTTTAATAAAAGTTTACTTCACTATTACATAATTTTGTCCATTTAAGGCAAGTTTTGAAAAAGGAAGTTTTGTTGGGTACATTGTATGGGACTGTTTTCAATTGTTGTTAGGAAAATAATTTTTGAAAAGATTCTGCTTCTTATATACTATAGTCATACGATTTCCTGAATGCAGGTGGAAAAAAAAATACACACAGGCTCTATGTGAATCACAGATAGTTGGTTTAATCAATATATAGTTTTCTTGTTTGTTTGTTTTTGAGATGGAGCCTCTTTCTGTCACCCAGGCGTCACCCAGTCTGGAGTGCAGTGGTGCAACCTCAGCTCACTGCAGCCTCTGCCTCCTGGGTTTAAGCAATTTTCCTGCCTCAGCTTCCCGTGTAACTGGGATTACGGGCACACACCACCCACCTGGCTAATATTTTGTACTTTCAGTAGAGATGGTGTTTCACTATGCTGGCCAGGCTGGTCTCGAACTCCTGACCTCGAGTGATTCGCCCACCTTGGCCTACCAAAGTGCAGGGATTACAGGTGTGAGCCAGCGCACTGGCCAATACATAAGTTCTTAAAAGTGAGACACATAACCTAAGTACTGCAGTTTCAGGTGGAACTTACTGACTGTTTTGGATTGTTTAAGCATCCTTATATAAAGTCTAGTCTAGAGACTCTTGTATTATTAGTTATTTGAGTCCTGAATTTGCTCCTTTAAAATTGGTCTGAGCCTCTTTTCCTTGAGTATAAGTAATACAACCTTGCACCAAGTGTGGACTCAGTAACTGTTGGTCAGGTGAATGGATGCTATGAGTGACTCCAAGTCCAAATCTTTTTACAAACTCAGGATTGGCTCAGTGTATGTGTGTAACTCTACAATTATATACAGAGAAACAATATGATAGAAAATATTACATTGTTACTGAAACACCAGGGTTCAGTCTAGGTCCTTCCGTTTGTTTCACGGAAAACCAGTCTCTGAGACAACAAGTATTGCCAAGGAAGAAGACTTTAATCACATGCTGTAACTGAGGAGATGAGAAGTCAGTCTCAAATCCATCTCCCTCACTGACTAAAATGAGGGGTTTATGTAGCATAGAAGAAATGTAACCATGTGTGGGAAAACAGGAATTAGGGAGGGGTAAGGAAGAGAAGTTGATCAACAGGAAGTGAGTGGTCTGTTAGGCAGTCATGATGGGTGAGGGATGTGACATCTCATTGTCCAAATACAGTAATCTGGTGAGTTTCAGCTCCTTGATACTATCTGGGAGGCCTGATGGTTGGTTTCTTGAGAAAGGAACTCAGATAAGACAAACATAACTTTCTCATGTTTTAAGACTGGGAGAATCAATCTCTATGTTTATTCAAAGAAATCACAAACATCAGCTCTATGGGACAATTGGGTTGGTTTCAATATGCAGGAATACATACATTTTAAAAGTATATAATGTAGGAAACTATATGTATGACATGCAATATTATGTTTTTTCTTAATTATATATTTTCTTTTTAAATTTGCTATAATTTGCAGAAAGGTCACAACAAATAAAGAAGGTTTTAAAAGTTGAATTAGTTTGAAATATAAAAAAAAAACAGTTCAAATATGCCTTTTAGGGAACAGTATCTCAGCTGTTTCAGCAAGACTGTTTTTTACATGTAGAGTTTTTAGTATAAACCAACTATATCTACTTCTTGGGTTCCATTAGTAGCAGGGGATCTATGATTTCTTTGGGAAAAAGCCTAATGGTTTCACATCTCAAATGATACCTTTGTTTCCCCCTTGACTCATGGGAGAGCAAGAGCACAATTAAATTGATTTTAAATCACATTTAGCATTATGTATTGATTAGATACAAGTGCTCTGAAGCAAATGTCACATTGTTCAGCATTGGATAACAGAAGCAATATGAGCTTTCATCTCTGTTAAGTAATTCAGCCAATGTTATAAGTCATGAGAGTGAGATACACGTGGCCGGTAAATGGCTCCCAAACCTTGTTATTGAAATACAGCCTTCAATTCAGTTTATTAGCTTGTTCTTTGTTCTCATTTATATTTTATTACCTTGGAATACAGTCATAGGATCCTGGAAATGGAGTTTTCTTTAAATAAATTGTTCCTAAAGTTTTTAAAGTCTTTCTTTAAGTGGTGTCTAGGAGCAGACACAATGTCGGCCAGTGTAGGTTTTGAGATAAGGGAGGGCAAAAATCTTCCTCTGAGTTGGCTGTGATAGCATCTCTATGTCTCTAACTTGATTTCTGTCATCTTTGTTTCTGGAGAGCAAATTGTTGGTTGTGATAGGGATGGAGTGGTGGGGGAAATCAAGGGATGGCTCAGAAGAGTAGAAGCTGGGTATATAAAGCCTCATATTGTTGAAAATGATTCTCCCCAAAATAGTTGCCTTTTCACATTTAGGGACAGAATAATAGCATTAAGAGGGAAAATAACTCAGCAAGTGACCTGTCCATCACTCCCAGTCTTTTGGAGGTTCCCACAGGTTCTACCTGTGTATATGAGATTCAGAAGTGGTATGATGGTTAACACCCATTCCTAGCTACCGCAGCCCTCTGGGGAAAAGAATGATTCAGCTATTTAGCTAGTTTGTCCATTTCTGTTTCAGCATGTCCATTTGACACCCAGCTTGTTCTTCATTTGTAATCAGTTTCTTTCTCTGATTATACTGTCTTGCTCAAATTTTCCTCCGTTGTAGATACTCTAGTGTCTGAGCAGATACTCTATAGCCTAGCATACCTCCTTGATGAGGCCAGAGGCTCAGTCATATTGGGTAGGTTGGAAAGTGCCACAGATGCGGCAGCCAGGCTATCTGGGTTCAATTTCTGGCTTTATCATTTAGGAGCTTTGAGATAGTAGAAGATTTTCTAACCCTCTCTCATACCATTTTCTGATCTCTCAAATGGAGTTAATAGTAGGTCATTGTTTCTGGGATAGCTGTGAATACCAAATAAATTAATATATGTAAAGTGCTAAGGACAGTACCTAGTATAGAATAGATATTTAATTAGCATTAATAAAAGAATCCAGTGGCACTTGAGCTCCCTTGTTGGATCCACCCCTCATTTTTGTGTACATGGTACACAGAAATGGTGAGGAGGGACAGGTGCATTCAGGACAATTGTACCTTAATAATGTGGGAGAATCATGAGATACAGATCCTAGGGCATGTTTCCTGAAGGAGTCAGTAGAGTATATATATATATATATATTTTTTTTTTCTGAGACAGAGTTTCGCTCTTGTTGCCCAGGCTGGAGTGCAATGGTGCAATCTTGGCTCACCACAACCTCAACCTCCCGGGTTCAAGCAATTCTCCTATCTCAGCCTCCCAAGTAGCTCAGGTTATAGGCATGTAATCCCAGTAGCCACCATGCCCAGCTAATTTTGTATTTTTAGTGGAGACGGGGCTTCTCCATGTTGGTCAGGCTGGTCTGGTATTCCAACCTCGGGTGATCCACCCACCTTAGCCTCCCAAAGTGCTGGGATTACAGGCGTAAGCCACCATGCCCAGCCCGAGCATATTTCTATAGTAAAGAATTAGGAGTAAAAAAGAAGCTACCAAGTCTTCCCAACCTAGGGCAGGCATGAGGGCAGAGTTAGAGATTGCCTAAAATTTTATTCTTTGTCATCTAAAACATGAATAAGCCAAAGTTCCTGGTCCCAAGGTGACTAAGGTCTAATGGGAAAGAGACATGAAAACAGGCAGTTATAATGTATAGAGGAAACATGAAACTTGGCACTTAGGGACACATGGGGAGAAAGGCACCTATATCCACCCATGGAAAGAATGGAAAAAAAAAATCAGGAAAGGGCGCTGAGATGCGCAAGAAAGTAGGAGGCTATCTAAGCTGATGGATAAATAAAGGAAGGCATTACAAGCAGAATGAATGAACATCATGTACACAGGCCTGGAGGTAAGAGAACTTCATGAAATCCAGAGTGGCTGGAGCATAGTGTAGGTGAGGAGAGAAGTGGCAGTAGGTGAGTTGGGCTTAAGATTGCACAAGACCTTCAACTCCACGGTAAGATATGCAGGGGGTTCTGGTGACAGGAGGAAGCCTTGGAAGAATCTTGAAAGGGAGAGGTTGTGGTCACATTTGTCCCTTAGAAATGGAGGTCTGGCTGCCTTTGAAAGAACTGAGGGATGTGAACAAGACTGTGGTTGGGAGCTTCTGCTTTAATATATGCACACTCCTGTCATTGTTTTTCAAGGCACTCATGACTTTGATGTTCCTTTAGCTTAAAGCCATATATAGTCTGCTCCTGGCATTAGATGGCAAGATACAATTGTAACACGTGTAAATAAGATTTTGCAATCCCGTTCTGTAGACATTCAAACTGAGATAGATGCATTTCCAATCTTTTGCTTCTGTAAAGAACACAGCAGAGAACAACTTTGTACATACATCTTTTAGGCATTTGTCCAATTATTTCCTTATGATAAATTTCTAGAAATGGGTTTGGTGTTTTAGGGCTTTTAATATATATGGTCCCAGAACAATTTGGATGCCTGCAATCATGGCAGATAAACAGGTGCTGAGTTTCGTGGCCATGCTGAAAGTGCAGACGTAGATATGAAATGCACAGTGAACAGTCATGCCTGGATGGGCACACATGCCTAATTTTTGTTTGGGTTTCTTTATACCAGTGGTTGTCTCCACCGGTTGCAGTAAGACTCTACTGGATGAGGACCTAAGACTGACGGGGTGTTTGTCTATAATGACAAGTGCTTGACTGTAGCAGCAAATGATGAGCAGCCCTAGGGAGACATCACCACCCACTTGAGAGAGATCCTTGAAGGGTTTATGACCCGTTTGAATCCTGATCGAGCATTGCTGTCTTGACCCTCCGGGAACCAATTGTCTGGAATACTTGCTCTGTCAGTCTGAGCGATGTGCTTAGAATCCTGGGAGCCCAGTTGTTTGTAAAACACAGAGTGAATTATCAAGAAGACTTAGAGATTGGAAATATTTTATTGCCAGATTTCACGGCCATTTGCTAAATGTATTGGTGAGATCATGAGAGCCAGCATCCAATATGTTAGATTACCACAATTGGCTCTAAGTTATTATTTGAACATAGGGGGAATTAATTTTTAATTTTGATGATAGCAAATAAAATGGTTTTGTCTTTCCTATTTGTCTTTTTTCTACATTAGGAGCATTTACCTACCACATATGATGCAAGTATTTTTCAAAGTTCTGTAGAAATATAAACACACATATAAATTGTTCACTAGTAGCCACAAAGTGTGTGTCTAATCTTCTGTGCGGTTTCTTAAACTGTGTCTGGAGGGGCAGAGGGTCTCACAGGAGGTGACGTATAGCTAGAATAGATGTAAGAGCAAGGTGCCAGAGCTGGCTGGCTTTGTTCTGATTGCTCCTCTTTGCTTTGAGATCTTTTTGAGGAAAGGCAGGAATGCAGATGGAATAGGTAGAGTCTTATGGTTTTCGGCTTTCTGCTGCTAGTTACTCACCTAACTTCCTTTCCAAATCTTAATCCATTTCCCATGGTATAGATTGTTCCACAGTTAAAAAGAAAGGGAGGTCTGCTTGCCTCAAGCAGTTGGGTTAGGTTCATGACTACAGGTTAAGATAGAGCACTGTTATGATTAGTAGTTGCTTTGTTCATTGATCATATTCTCTATTTGTTTTTCTATCCACTTGTAAAGAATGTCTTGTTAGAATCCTCTAGTAGTGGTTCAGATTGCCAGGGGTCTCTAGTGAGGAACAAGGTATTTTCTGCACACAGGGAGGCTGCTCTCAGCTGTTTTTAAAAGCTAATGGCTGGAACACTCAGCCAGAGAACAATGATCACAAAAGCTTCGATAAATGTGTAAATGGTTAGCTAAACTAGAAAAAAAAAAGTAGAAAATCTCCTGTATAAGTAGGTGAGGGGAAACATCAATATTGCTCATTGAACAGTCTATTCTTCTAATTTGAAAAGAACAACTATTTGTCATGGTTCTCGTCCTTGAGATGGCAGTTACCTAATTCAATGCATATGAAATTCAAAAGACTTTACTAAGGGACGGTAATTTTCCTGGGTTGTTGTTAAAGTTACTGGGATGAAAGAATTACTTCGAGCAGATAATGGATGGATTCTTCTATTTTGTATTGAGGTCCTGAATCGACTAATCATGCTATGGTTATTCATCAGTGTGTTACCTTATAATTTGAAATTAAAGGCACCATTTTCATTTATTGCTGACTCTAGGGATAATGCTGGTTCCAATTTGTGAAGACTGTGACTTGGGTGGGAAAACTTCTCCTGGTAAAAACCGCAGCATAAATCAAGAAACACTTTTGGCTCGGAACAGGTCATTGTATACAGGTAGGGCACAATCTAAGAAGGTGGGGCACAATCTAAGAAGATTGGCACAATCTAAGAAGATTGATGGTCTTTTATGTAATCTGTATCAAGTGTATGGAATCTGAAGTTTTCATATCTGTACTCAATAGGATGATTGATATGGTTTGGCTGTGTCCCCACCCAAATCTCATTTTGAAATGTAGCTCCCATAATCCCCAGGTGTAGTGGGAGGGACCTGGTGGGAGGTAATTGAATCATGGGGGCAGGTTTTTCCCATGCTGTTCTCCTGATAGCTAATAAGTCTCACAAGATCTAATGGTTTGGTAAAGGGCAGTTCCCGTGCACACGCTTTCTTGCTTGCCGCCATGTCAGACATGCCTTTACTCTTCCTTCACCTTCCTCCATGATTGTAAGGCCTCTGCGGCCATGTGGAAGTGTGAGTCCATTAAACCTCTTTTTCTTTATAAAGTACCCAGTCTCAGGTATTTCTTCATAGCAGTATGAAAATGGACTAATACAGTGATTTTGTTTTGATCTTAATTGATCAATGTGTTAGTTGCTCAGTCTGCCACTCTTATCCACATCCCTGTCTCTGCTCATTCCTGCCTTACTCTGTGTTCAGTGCCTTCCCTTTACTTTCCAGTAGACTTCATTGCCCATGCTCCCTTACAGTTGGATAGGCTCTAGGATTGACAAGCATGGTGGCTAGGCTGAAAATCAGAGGACTGGAGCAGAAGGAGGTTGGAGTTCTCTTTCTTGCTTCTTCCCTGATTGAGGAAGCACTGCATTTGACATTGATAGTCCTTCCTCCATGTTTTAGCTCTCACAGGGCTCTGGTATCACAGTGGCCTCCCCTTGCCCTTTGAGGGATGCCATGACCTCCTGCTCTTGCTCTTGTCTGAGTGCCTCCACCTCCCTTGTTGGTTCCTTGCCCTGCCAGCCCCTCTATTAATAAGCCTTTTATTACAGTCTCTTCATTTGAACCATTTGAGTTGAATTAGGTTTCCACTGGGACCCTAAAATGGGTCATTCAGTCAGGACAGCAGAGACCATCTCCAGTTGCTGACGACAAACTGTTTTACTTATCCATTCTGCTTTTAATACTTGTTACCTTAAAACATCTGGCTGTGGTTGTCTTTTACAAGAGTCTTCTTTGTTCTGGAATGATAAATAGGAGGGTTGGCTGGTTTGGAGTTATCATATTCATTCATAATATTAAATATTTATTTAGCACCTACCATATGCAAGGCGTGGTCTCCACTGGAGTTGGCAACTATAGCTCTGGGCCACATCTGGTCCTCTGGCTGTTTTTGTAAATAACATTTTGTTAGAACATAGCCATGCCTGTTTATTTATATATTTATTGGCCATGGCTGTTTTTGCCCTGCGGTGTCAGAGTTAAGTAGTTGCACAGCAGAGATTGTATGGCTTGCAAAGCCTGAAATCGCTACTATCTGACACTTTACTGAAAAGGATGACAGACCCTTGGACTAGATTCTGGGAATATATTGGTAAATAAGGTGGGCACCCTCTGTCATCCACTCCTGGGGACAGAGCAGTGAACAAAACAACTTCAAACCCCTTCCCTGGTGGAGCACATTTTCTTGAGGGGGATAAAGAAGGCGGTAAAGAAGATGGGATATGAAACATAGACTGTGTTATAAAGGGGTAAGCTCTAGGGAGAAAATAAATCAGGGAAGAAGCATAGGAAGTGTTGCAGTTGGAGGGTGCTGTGACAGGTGCAGGAAGCCTGGGGATGACCTCTATGAGGAGGAGACCTGGATCCTCATTTTCCTGGCATTCACTTCCTGTTTCCCACCTCTTGTCTCTCTCTTCTCATTTATGTAATTAACATTGCCAGATACTGCCAAATTGAAATCTGGAAAGTAAGAGTGTTACTTTTCGATTACTGTGATCATGGAAAGCTGAGGGAAAACATAACCTTGTGAAATTCTTCTTCTAGAAAGTGTTTTTACATTTCTCTTCTTCAGCAAAGGGGAGATGTGGGTCACAGCACAGGAAATGTTTTCCTCCAGCTTCATCCTTTAGTCAGCAGTCACTACTACTAGTAGCTCTGGACAGACGCAGAAAATACTGTTAAGGGGACAGTGTCCATTTTTAAAATATTATACACAGTAATGACCATTCACTCTGGAAAAGGGTGAGAGGGGCAGATGCAAGCATGGTTTAGGACAGGGTTCCCTAACCCTCAGGTCATGGACCAGTCTGTGGCCTGTTAGAAACCTGGCCACACAGCAAGAAGTGAGCAGTGGGCAAGTGAGCAAAGCTTCATCTGTGTTTACAGCCGTTCCCCATCACTCCATTACCGCCGGAGCTCTGTCTCCTGTGAGATCAGTGGCAGGATTAGATTCTCATAGGAATGTGAACCCTATTGTGAACTGCACATGGGAGGGATCAGGGTTGCCCACTTCTTATGAGAACCTAATGCCTGATGATCTGTCAGTGTCTCCCATCACCCCCAGATGGGACCAGCTAGTTGCAGGAAAACAAGCTCAGGACTCCCACTGATTCTACATTATGGTGAGTTGTACAATTATTTCATTAAATATTACAATGTAATAATAATATAAATAAAATGCACAATAAATGTAATGCACTTGAATCGTCCTGAAACCATCCCCGTTCCCCTGCCAGCCCTACTCCACCCCCATCTGTGGAAAAATTGTCTTCCATGAAACCGGTTTCTGGTGCCAAAAAGGTTGGGGACTGCTGGTTTAGGATATAGATGAATTTATTGCCATCTCATGGTCAAGTTCTTATCTGTTCTGTGTTATATGATAGGAAGTGCCCTCACTTGGTAATATTTGCATCCTGTTCCCCTTTGAATGCAGAAATTAAGTAGATCCTTGCTGTCACGTGGGTCATGATTACACACATTTGGAAACATTTCAGGAACAATTGTGTAGTCCAAAATGTAAGTGTATTCAATAAAAGCGTAACATAACATGATTATCCTGTAAAGCAAATCTCCTTCCTGGTCCCTTCCACTACACTAAATACCCTGCTGGCAGGCAGAGGACACTGATTGAATTTTATTCTGAAGTGTCCATTGTAGTTTGACTCTGTATTGTAAATCCTCTTTTGCCTTGGTTTATGATGTTTGAAATGTCTTGTACTGTCGAAATTTAGCTTTATATCTACATCATTATTTTATTCACCAAAACCTGTTAGATTAAAAATGTAATAAATTTATTTTTAGCAACAGAATAAATTTAGAGGAGAATTAAAAAACCCAACTCTGAAGGCATTTCTAGTTGCTAGATTATTGCTCTGTAGCTTTCATTAATTACATTTTTAAAAAACAAATTGAAAACAAAACACTTTCATTGAAAAAAAATGTATGTAAGCCATTTTATGTCTTAGGTTATGCTGACAGATGTGTGAAGAAACTATTTTAAACATTTCAAACTATAATACTTGTATTGCATATTATTTAATTTATCAAAAGTTTTTAGTGACAGTCTAAACTCATTATGAAGTTTAAGGGGCTTAATAATAGTAATTTAATTTGGAATCTTTTGGCATTTAAAAAACCCTCTGGCCACTTAACAGAATGAAATAAAACATAATTATAAAATACATAGCATGCCTTCATATTTCTGCATTTCCAGGGTCTGTTTTTCTGCCTTAATCATCTATTGAAAACATATATGAATAATATGAAAAAGATTGTTTTCTCTTTCACTCTGTTTTCTTGCTGTGAAGTGTTGACCTGCTCTTTGGTAAGTATTAAGAATGAAAATTACAGGGATATATTAGCACAGTAGAAACAGTCACCTTTGTATGACCTTCAGAAATATCTAGAATGCTCATAATCATTGAATTACTTTAGTCTTATTTGTAGTCTAAGAAAAATAGAAAAGCCTTTCTACCCTTAAAAAGATTTGAATCTGTTGAAGGTACTGGCACAGTAACCAGGTTTGCTAAATAAAGAAAGCAGTGCACCAAGATATCATCAGCCAAGTAATATAAGAAGAGGGTTAAAAGTGATTCCCTTAAAGGAAGCAAAGAGCTAACAAGTAAAAAAATGAATAATCTTCAAGTAATCAAATCAAGCCATATATTGGACGCATTTGTTCTTTTTCTGCCTTTTGTTCATAACCGTTCTTAGCATAACACTTTATTTAGCTCCTTAATCCCTTTTCAACCACAACAACTCTGTTGTCAGTTGCTAGTAACTGGAATTCTTGAGAGGCAGTCTGGGTAGTCATTAAAAACAGGGACTCTGGGGTCACATGACCAGGGTGTTGGCTGTTACTAGCAGAAAGATTTGGGGCACATTACTTGACCTTTCTGTGTCTCACAAGTTTGTTATGGGGAGTAAATAAGTTAATACTTCTAAGTACTGAGTTTACTTGTATTTGAATGCCTGGCATATCCTAATACAACTAGCTATTTCTTATCAGCATCATGATTATTGCTTCTATTGTTAGTAAGATTTCATTTCAACAAAGGATTCTAGATCTCAAAGCAGGGTTGAAAAACTGCCCTACACTGGTGTTTCTGGCAAGCTTGGGAAGTCATGCTCTTTCATTTCTTTCAGCCCTTCTCATTAGCCAGGGGGAAGCTTTCCCACCTTTCTAGCATTTGCTAATCTTCCTTATAACAAAGCATGGGCAGGCCCCAGGCTCAGAGCCTCAGGCAGGGATCCCTTCCAGCAAGAGTTTAATATCCTTTTGTTTCAAGGTTAACAGGGTTAGCTGTCTATCTGTGGCAAGTGATACTGGTTTTCCATTCATGGTGAAGATAGAATGTTTCCGTTTAAGTCGAAGTACTTTAAGGAGGAACTGAGCAGATGTAAAGAAGACAGACCCCGAATGCTGGTACAGGAGGCATGGGGATGTGAGGAAAACCATGAAGATCAACACGACTGGGGATCTGCTCCCTGGGATCTCTGCCTCTCCCTGTGGAGTCTGGAGACCTCAGTGTGCCCTGGCCTTGTTTCCAGCCTGCAGTGCAATGTTGTACCATTTACCAGGTTGTATGACCTCCGTGGGCTTCATTTTCCATGTTCTGTTGGGGCACTGGCTCACTGAGGTCTCTCTAACGAGATTATATGGAAAGTGTCTCATCCTCAGGAAGTACGCAAAATTGCCCAGTAGGAATGTTTTAGCTTTAAAATTCTCATTTTTTCTTTATTATGCATGTGGTTGGCAAAGTGAAAATAATGGGAAAATTTAGTCAAGCAGTTAGACGCTTGACGTTATGTAGATATCATCACTGACTATGTATTTCATGAACATGAAACAGTGATTCCCTGTGGTGTCCTGGAAGCCCTGCATCCCCTTGAGGGAAGAGGTGCTTTGGGCCCCAGTAGGAGATAGGGCCTTAACAATTTGGTTTTAAGACATTTTATATACTTTACCTCTTCGTGGGATTTTTGCAGGGAGTTGGAAGTAGGAGAAAGATGGGGAGAATGCTCTACTTCCATACAAAAAAATCTAACTCCATACCTAAAATATTGAATCTTAAGTTTCCTGTATGTCTTTGTTGCCAGTCTTCTATACAGTCTTTCTGCTCCTTTTATTCAACATGTGACATGTTTAGGGAACATTCCAGTTAAACATTGTATTTTTTTCATAATTCAGATGGTTCAAATTTGGGATATCTTTTCCTCTGATCATCTTTTATAATTGTTGCAGTTTCTGTCTTTGTAATTTGATAATCAAGGGGACAAAAGTAGTACATCCTCCTCTACCTCCTTCTTTATCAACTATAATGATTATTTCTCAGATTATAGTGTTGTGACTGCCCATGTGATCATGTGATTTTATTTATTAATCTTTTCCCAGTCTAACAGTGCAAGTGCAGATTTCAAAGAAAGGCGGCGAGAGACAGTCTGGGTGAGGTATCAGAAATAACACATCATATCAGTTGTGGGAGCTGAATTCTTGTTTTTCTTGTCCAGTGCCCTTGTTTACTAACCGGGTGAACCTGTAAAAGTCAGTGCATCTCTCTGGACCTTAGACTTCTTGTTAATAAAGTGAAAGGATTATGCAATATAATGTTGGAGATGGCCTCCAAGGTCAAAAAGTTGATAATTCATTTGTGCCTGTTGACTCAAACTGTAATTGGGTGTAATAACCAGTCTTTCCCTGTGACTCTTGGTAAGTTAATGGGATGTCACATGTGATGACACATGCAAAACCACCTTAACATTGTAGTGTGTCGTGTATTATAAGTATTTATGAAACCAATGTGATGTACTGCTATTAGAAAAAGAGACATTTTAGTCCTAATATACTCCAGGATCTCTTGAAATACACAGATCAGGAGTTCCACACATTGAGCAAGCATCATAATTGCCCAGAAAAGCATAATGAAAATAAGCTATTGGGCCCACAGCATTTCTATGGGCTGCACTTGGACAAATGTGTTTCTAGAAAATTCCATGAGAAATTCTGCTGTGAAATGAGAGTTGAGAAGCATAGATGAATATTGCTAAGGTCTAAATGTTTGTGTTCTTCCAAAAGTTATATGTTGGAATCTAATACCCAACGTGATTTTATTAAGAGGTAGGACCTTCTGGGAAGTAATTAAGTCATGAGGGCTCTGCCCTCATGAATGGAATTAGCACCCTCTTAAAGGAGGTTGGAGGGAGCTGCCTTAACCCCCTCTACCATGTGAGGATGCTGCAAGAAGGCACCATCCTGAAGCAGAGAGCAAGCCCTCACCAGACTCTGAAGCTGCCAGCACCTTCATCTTGGGCTTCCCAGCCTCCTGAACTGTGAAAAATAAATTTCTATTATTTGTTAATCACCCAACTTAAGGTATTTTGATATAGCAGCTTCAATAAACTGAGACAGAAATCATATTTTAAATATATACAGAGAGAGGAGGTCCTCAGATTTCAGCAGTTCTCCTACAGGCTTTGGAGTTCCCCTGCCCCTTAGTTCTGGGATCTTGTGCAAGTTTTGTAATCCCTCAATGCCTGATTACTCATCTCATATGTGAAGATAACCTTTTAGGTGGCTGAAAGAATTTTTTTGTTTTTTTGAGACCGAGTCTTGTTCTGTCACTAGGCTGGAATACAGTCGTGCAATCATGACTCTCTGCAGCCTTGACCTCCTGGGTTCAAGCAATCCTCCATCTCAGCCTCTCAAGTAGCTGGGACTACAGGTGCACGCCACCACGCCTGGCTATTTTTTGTATTTTAGAGATGGGAATTTGCCATGTTGCCCAGGCTGATCTTGAACTCTTGAGCTCAAGTGATGTGCCTGCCCCAACCTCCCAGAGTATCAGAATTGCAGGTGTGAGCCACTGCAACCTGGCTTGCTGTAAGAATTTAATGAGGTAGTGCCTGTCCATTCTTCGCAGGGTGGGAACCACGTAGTAAATATTATTATAACTGTTGCTTGGAGTTGGGGAATCCCTGAGCCTACACAAAGGAGAGAAACAAGCATGTTTTCGGTATCCCTGATCACATGGATAACAAGTTCAAAGACCTTTTACTGTTTTCTTCAGTCTCATTAAAATTTGTAGCTCTGCCTTTATGCTGGCCATATCATTTGATTTAGTGTATAATTGAACATGTTTTATTTAATAAATTAGTTAAATAGTGATCATTATGATTTGGGTTTCAATTGAGTCCTTGAGGCAATATTTGCTGATATAAAAATATTAGGTAATTTAAAAAAATTATCAGAAAGATTAAAATATTAATATATTCCTCCATTTCAAATTTGTATCTCCCTAATTGTAATTATCCATCTTTCTTTTTATGTTACTTGTAATTTTAAATAAATTATAGCACAAGTTTTATAGAAATCTTTTCATTTTACTTGATTGGATGTTTTTGGGTCAGTAACTTTATCATTTTTTAAAGATTTATGTGAATGTCTGAAATTGATACCAGGAAGATAATTGCTACCCAATTCGAAAGTAACATTCAGAGCATACCGTCTTTCTCCCATTACAGTGATTGGACGAGGATTAATATTTGAATTAAAACAGAGTAAGATGCATTATGTTTAGTGTTACACCTGTTAAAATGCACTTTATTAGCCATAAGTTATGATGTAATTGAAATCCTATTTTTTTTTCCTCTCCAGTTTTTTGTCACTTGTTACTGCTTCTTTTTGGTTTACTTTTGGCAGTTAAGCCTGATTTTCAGATTTTTGTCTTGAAAATATTTTCTTAACCACCACCTAGTCACAATAGTGCTTCCACCATCCTGTGCCACCCCCATCTGCCCCAGTTTTCCTTCAGAGAGTGTGCTTTCGTCTAGAAGCTTATGTAAGAATAAACAAATTTGAAATGAAGAGGAAGCTTAACGTTGTAATTGGTTTTATACATAAACAACGGAAGAGTGTCAAAATACTTGGATAGTTTTCTCTGAATTTAAAAAGTTTATTTTAAATGATGTAAATGTGGGCTGGATGGTGCCTAAAGAAACTCACTTTGGAGGAATTTCGTGTAGGAGAAATTAAGATACAAGTTGTCATCCTACGGGGAGCGCTTTAAACTGAGGTAACAAAAGAGCCCCCAGTGACTGTGGTTTTGTGAGAGTTGCTATTGTGCATCCTCTTAGGTCGTTTTCCTATTTTTCTTCCTGATAAAACCCTGTTTTGTGTAGGCACCTATCCCATCCCGTGTGACTGAAGAAAGATGATCCCGCCCTCAGAACCAGGAGTCCATCCTGGCACGAAAAGACCAAAAGTCGGCAACCCCAAACGAACTATGGTAATTACAGTGTAACCACCACTGGGGAGAAACAGCCTCCCTCAGTGTCTCTGGAACCTTCCATGGTATTTGTGTGGTTTCATTGTGTCTGTGTTGCTGTTTGAGTTGGGCTGTTTGCTGTTCTGGTCATGGACCTCTATGTGCTCATGACGCAAATTTGTGTATCTTCCTGTAAACACAGTTCTGCACATTCCAGAAAACCTGATACATTTATTTGGTCCCACCTTGATGTGAAGCACTGTCTCTGCCCTTTTACTGGCAGTCAGTTATCCCAATCTATACACCGTTCCGTCATCTACTCTGTTCAGTGTTTATTTTCCCCTTAAAAACATCACTCTGTCAAGAATGTATACTCTGTTGCAGCAAAAATCAATTTTACATATTGATCAGAGCTTGTCAGCAGATCCTTTGAAGGTTTACAACATACCAGTTTGTTCTGCTATACTAGTTGGGAAGCTGTGGTCAACTCCTGTAGAGTGAGGGTGATGGGTGAGTGGGTGGGCGGATGAGTAAATGAGCAAATGAATGAATTAGTACTAAGAAGAAAATCCAAAGAGATTATGGTAGGCTGAGTGATGGCCCCCAAGTACGTCCATGTCCTGATTCCTGGTACCTGTGAATGTTGCCTTATGTGGCACAAGGGACTTTACAGATGTGATCAGGTTAAGGATCTTAAGATGCGAAGTTATCCTGGTTAAGGCGGGTGGGTGCAGGGTAGTCACAGGGTCTTTGTAAAACGCAGAAGGCAGGAGAGTCAGAATCAGCAGAATCAGAAAGCAGGCCATGTGACAACAGAGGCAGAGACTGGAGTGATGCAGTTGGGAGATGAGGGAAAGAACTACAAACCAAGGGGTATAGGCAGCCACTAGAAGCTGGAAAAGACGTAACTCAATTCTCCCCTCCGAATCTCTGGAAAGAATCAGCCTGCCAACAACTTGACTTTAGCCCAGTGAAACTGACTTTGCACTTCTGGCTTCCAGAACTGTAAGATAATGTATTTGTATTTTCTTAGCCACTCAGTTTGTGATAACTTGTTACAGCAGCAATCAGAAATGAATGCAGAGAGTCAGAAACTTTTAAAAGGTGAATTAATGAGTAGTGAAGTCAAACCGGACTATATGACTCTGCTGACTCGGAGTCCAGTGCTCTGTCCATCGCATCATATGGTCAGGATGTCAGTCATTGTGGTCTTGACCCCTCTGATGAGGTTTATGTGTTGTGACAAGGCCCAAAGGAATAGGGATTTGGGTAGAATTTGCTTGACCTATTTCTGTGTTTTTGTAAGTTTTTGTTTTGTTCTGTTTTGTTTTCAAACAACTGATTTCTTTCTGTGAAGGAATATTTATTTTTCACCCCCCAGATGCCTTTCTTTGCAACTTTTCCTGTCATTTCATTTGGTTGATTTCTATTTCATTCTTGATTCAGTGCTGTTTCTTTCACAGTAAGGTAAATAAAACGATCAGAAATGGAGCTTGACTTTCCTTTTGCTAGTTCGTTCTTTTGATGTCCAAGGAAAAAGGCAAGCAGTTATTGTAATTTTTGCTCCTTAATGTGATTTTTTCGTGGTGCTTGTTTTCAAACATTTTAATGTCCAGAAAAGTCCTACATTGCTTTATCACTGCATTATACCATGATGTGTTGAGGGTTTTTTGTTTTTGTTTTTGTTTAAGATGCCCAGAATGGGGAGGGGCATGGTGGCTCATGCCTGTAATCCCAGCACTTCGGGAGGCCGAGGCAGGTGGATCACTTGAGGTGACGGGTTCGAGACCAGCCTGGCCAACATGGCAAAACCCTGTTTCTACCAAAAAATACAAAAATTGGCTGGGCGTGGTGATGCACACCTGTAGTCCGAGCTACTCGGGAGGCTGAGGCAGGAGAATTGCTTGAACCTGGGAGGTGGAGGTTGCAGTGAGTGATGATCGCACCACTGCATTCCAGCCTAGGCAACAGAGTGAGACCCTGTGTCAAAAGAAAAAAAAAAAAAAAGATGCCCACAAGGGAATTTTGAACTAGTACTTACTTCCCAGTACTAGAGTTCTGTGGCAACTGTGAAGCTTTGACAGTCTCTCCTACTTGTTGTCGTGTTGGCACACTGATTTGTTAATGTGGAAAATATTGTATATATGTATACACTTATATATAATTACTTATTATATAATGGTTATATAATGATATTTATATATAATTATATATAATGATATAAGTATATATATTTCCAATATATTAGCCTCACTTTTGTGAGGATCCACCCAACACAAACTGCATGTTAGTAACTTTGCTATCGTTAACTATTGCAATATTTTATGAGATCTGGCGGTGAATAGTAAGCAGTGGAAAAATGTGATGAGCATCAGAGGAATTCTAATAGACTATTTGGTAAAGGGATTGTTTTATTTTACTGCTTTTCTCATTTATCAGTTACAAAGATAACAACTGTCATTCCAGGATAAATAGAATCATCAGGAAAGTTTAGTTATATATGCATTTGTTATGAGGATTGATTTTCAAAAGTCCTTAACTACACTTTATTTTGTGGGTCTTCATACATAACTACAAGAAAAAAAAGGAACATGAACTAATGTAAGCCATTTGAATTTTTAAAAATATAATTTTGAGTAACAATTTGCACCTAAGAATGTAAGAATGTAAGAATACATTATTCAGTTAAAATGACACCCTTCTGGGCCAATATACTTTGCTGTAAAGTTTCTTTAGATTAGATTTCTGTATAGCTATGGTTAACACATTTTATTTTATTTTATTGTGAGTAAGGATCATTTGGAGTTACTTAATAAAATACTAGTTCTTGGGTCCTTTATTCCAGAGATTTTATTTTTCAATCAATTAGGAAAGGACTACAGGATTGCTCTATTTAACAAGCTCTACAGGTAATCCAAAGTCCTCAGACCACACTACATTGCTATATATAATCCATCAATAATCAAAATATTGAGTGTGTGCTATGAAATTATTTTAAGAAATTCCTTAAAGTCTTTTCAAGTCGTTTCAGAAAAGTAGTTGTTGGAACCATGGTTTGCCATATGTAAAATATGCTGTGCTAAGTTACAGAACACTTTTGAAAAAGACTTAATCTGTTTTGAGTGAGCCTGTGGCAATTGTAACATTCTGGATTTCACTCAAATTTGTAGCAATGCAAATGGCATGCTTTAGATGTGCCTGTAATGCATTTAGCTCAATGACAAGGAAACTGGCAGATATTTCCATAAGACATACTGACTGAGAAATAGTGCTTGCTGCTAGTGGCTTGATCTGCATACATTTAGGATTTAATAGTTTGCATTTTTTGCTTACTCACTTGTCCTAAATGCTTAATGAATAGGCTCTAAGGCTTTAATTTTCAACCAATCCTAAGTTTATTACTAAAGTTTATCAAGCAATAAACACACTATTGCACTTATACTGTCATGTTTTTATAAAGCAGTTTATAAAAGGTGACATCTGGCAAAGAGGCAGATCTATAAAAATCATGCTGGTGGATGTAGTGTCATTTTTTCTGCCATACACCCAGAAAGAGTAATATTATTTTGACACACACATACATCCCCACTGTCAAGTTTCTATTTTTATAGTTAGCTTACTGCACATATCCTTAAGCTATACAAAACCTTTGGGCTAATGCAGAAAGTGACATTTCTGCATATTTATTACAATGCTATTTTAGAGGTTGACTTTGCCTGATAGGATTTTTCCAAGAACAGTGTCATATTCTTGACAGTAGACATTGTTGAGAACAATACTATTGTGCAGTTAGTCAGGAAAGGTCAATATGGAAGGACAAATCATAAATGTCTTAATTTAATGCAGCATGATTTTGCCTCAATATTTGCTAGTTATAGGGGAGAAAACATGATAATGTAGCCCTGATGAGCAATTCTTTGAAGAGTTGGAATATGAACTAATACTTTACCAAGGGAGCGCACTGCCCTGCAATCCAGCAACTTTACTTCTAGGTATATTCCCAAGAGAAACGAGTGCTTTTGTCCACCAGGAATGAGAATGTTCATAACAGCTTTATTCATAAAAGCCCCAAACTGGAAGCAACCAAATGTCCATCAGCAGCAGCAGAATGCATAATTGTAGTATGCTTATAAAATGCAATACTTCAGAGCAATGAAAACATACCATCTATTGCCCTGCACAGCAGCAGTGATGAATTTCACAGACAGTATGTTGAACGGAAGAAGCTGCATGCTAGAGAGTACCTCCTACGTGATTTCCTACACGTGAAATTCAAGAACTGACAAAACTCGTCTATGATAATAGAAGCTAGGATACTGGTTTCTTATTTGTGTTGGCGTGGGATGCAGATGTTTATTGAGGAAAGTGTCTAAGTAGGGTCAGAGAAAGCCTTCTGGAAACCTGTCTTATGACTTTGGTGGTGGTTACTTGTGTGTATACACATGCAAAAGAGCAGAGCTGTACACTTAAGATTAGCCCATTTTATCGTATGTTCTGGCTATCTGTTGCGGTGTAACAAGCTACTCCAAAACGCAACAGCTGAAGACAATTAATTATTATTATATCTCCCAAGGTTGTGGGTGAGAGATTCCCACAGGGCATTAGGATGAATAGCTTATTGCAATTCATTAATGTCTGGAGCCTCAGCCAGGATGACTCAGATAGCTGGAGGTTGAGTGGGCATCTTTCCCTTTCTCTCACCATGTGCTGTCTTGGGCTTCCTCATAATATGGTAGCCTTGGGGTGGCCGACTTCTTATTTTAGAGCAATTCAGATTTGAAAGCTAGTGTTTTAAGAGAAACACCAGTTTCTTGAGACCTGGGCACAGTAAGTTCTGTTGAATTCTTTTATTATTATTTTAATTTTTAAAATAGAGACCGGCTCTCACTGTGTTGCCCAGGCTATTCTTGAACTCCTGGACTGGAGTGATCCTCCTGCATTGGCCTCCCAAAGTGCTGGGATTACAGGCATGAGCCGCCACACCCAGCCTCTGCTGAATTCTCTTAGTGAAAATACTCAGTGGCCTCACCATAATCAAGGAGAAGGAACATAGACCCCTCACTTCTGGATGGAAGGAATGTTAAAGATTTTGTGGCCATTTTTATTCGGCCACACCATATGTTGCTATTTCTCAATTAGAAAGTTTTTAACAGTTCAAATCAACCTCATTACTCTCAAAACTTTCATCCGTATGGGTAGGGAGCCTCTTGTAAAATTTAAGTCTAGTTCTGAAAAACACACACAACAAAAGAAACCCTCCATTTGAAATCATAGTTTCTGTCACATCATACTTCTCTTCTCAGTTTGCTTTTGAGGTTAAAAATTATATGGCTTTTTCTTATTTTGTTTGAAGTTTCTGGGCTTTGAGTTTTATTTTATCCAGGCTCGGGTGAACTTAGACTTTTATTTAATCATTCACGGCCTAGAGTTAACTGTCAGATTGAAGCCAGATAAGGCTTCTTATACTACTGAAATCCCTTGCTCCTTTTGATTTATGGATAATGAATTTGCCCTCTGTAGTCAGAGTATGATTTTTTTAAAAAAAGAAATCCTATATCTCTTATTAATCATCTATCAGAAATATGTTGCCCAACAGGCCTCTTTGTAAAGATCTTTATTAAGAGACAAGAGCAGGACAGCTGCATTTATGCAGCAAGACTTTATATGAGATTGAAGGGAAATGTTTATGCAAGCTAAATAAAGCCAGTGTGAAAGTGGAGCCTTTTAAACTATTCGGCTTCATTTGAACATGACACTGATGTAGACAGCTTGGGAAAGCAATGTGTGCACACAAAAAACTGCATTATCCAACGTATCAAAAGATTTCAACTCCAGTGCACCAACTATCTCTAGCAGAGATAATTATGGCACCCTTGCCTGGCATAATTTGGGCCAAGAGCAGCACTTGAGCCTGATCTTTAAACAGCATCGTACATCTCATTTGAAGACTTTTCTGGGGCCATCTCTCAGTTTTGTGCCAGTAACTTCAAAGTCCGTTTATGCAGAGTCAAGATTGGAAAGATCTAACCTCATCCTCTCAGATTTTCTTTTTAATTAATTGCAAAATGCTATCCTTTTGCTCCCCCCGGGAACCCTGAAAGGATTTATGCAGTCATTTCATATCACCATATTTTCAAGACTCTGCTTTCATTTGTCACTTAAAGAGCTTTGTGGAATATAAAGCCATCAACCCAGCACCACAGCAGTATCACTTTGTCAAAAGAGAGTTGTTTGCACTTTATGTGACAACCTATTTGTATAAAGTGCCAGGGTTTGAACTAAATATACCACATGAAGTCTAAGTTATAGGTGATGGAATCTTGTTTGTAGCTCTAGTCGTTTGCCTGCTCACATTCCTCCCCTGCCAGCCTGCCCACTCAGCCCCTGTATTCTGGTAATGTGGCTGTTTTCAAGAGATCCCTTTAATGTAGACAATATAAATGTGGTTGCTTGACCTGCTTGAGAAGGCACCTAATTTTAGAGAACTGGGTCTTGACATATTAGTTTTCTCTTCTGATCCCTGACTCCTGAATATTGTAGAGTTTATAAAAGTGTATGCCAAGGTGCTAATGTACATATCTGAATATGTATTTATATCATATGTAATGTTTAGAACATGTGTATAGGTGTGTGGATAATATAGATCTGTAAGTCAGTGAGTATGATAGGAGCATGACCTTAGGAATTAATTGCCTGGATTCTAATCTGTGTCCCTCTACTCTCAAGCCAGATGACCTTGGGGAAAATAAACTAATATGGGTCTATTTCTTCATCTGTAATCTGGGGGAAATCATACCAACCTGAGTCAACTGGATTATGGATGCCCTGGGTCTCATGCGTGTCATTGTGAACACCAGTAAATACCAGCGCTCTTATTACTGTCATAATTAGCACATTTTCTCTGTAGTGAATTGTGGAAGGTTTTGTTTTGTTATTTTTAAACATTTTCAAGAATTGATTGTTCCCATTCAAATTGCTAGCAAAAAATCTGTGTGCGTGTATATATGCATGCATATACATAGTACCTACTTCAGAGAGACGGGTCTTTAAAATGAAGTAGGTCCTCCCTCAGATGCAGTGTTTTCTGATCATACTTTTCAAAGGTAGTTGATAGGCCAGCACTAGCAGCTTAGATCGCCCCTACGAGCCTATTGGAAATGCAGAATCTCAGGTCCATACCAGAACTGTTAAATCAGAAGCTGCATTTCAACCTTTATTTGTTTTCACACTAAACTTTGCAAAAACACTTTCCTGGTAGAATGACCACTGGTTTGGGGTTAGTTCTAATGGCATTCTTGAAAGGATTTTAACCACAGAATTCAGTAAGAAATACATTTTGTGGCTGGGTGAGGTGGCTTATGCCTGTGGTCCCGGCACTTTGGGAGGCCGAGGCAGGAGGATCACTTGAGCTCAGGAGTTTGAGACCAGCCTAGGCAACATAGTGAGACCTTGCCTGTACAGAAATTTTTTAAAAAAAATTAGCCAGGCATGATGGTGTATGCCTGTAGTTCTAGCTACTCGGGAGGCTAAGGCGGGAGGATTGCTTGAACCCAGGGGTTTGAGGTTATAGTGAGCTATGACCATGCCACTGCACTCCAGCCTGGGCTACCCCATCTTAAAAATATATATATATTTTATCGCATTAGTATAGGAGAGCATCTACACTCCTAAACATATATAATTAAAATAAAGGTTTCACCAGTGTTTACCCTTGCTATATGCTGAGTACTCATGTTTTTAAAAAAATTGTATTTCAGTTTAAAACACGCTGGTCACGGCCCACTAAATTGATTTTATAATTCAGTTTATAAAGAACCGTTATACTGTATTACCTTAGGCAAGTCATTTTTTCTTCCTTAGGTCTTGATTTTCTCAACTGTAAAAATGTGTGGGCTGGACCAATTGATTTCAGATATCTCTCAGCTTGAACAGCCCTGAGATGCTCTATGAAATGTGAAAATCCACCCCGACCATATTTAAGAAAGGGCATGTTTATTGGTTGTTGCATGTGCTGTTTTATTGAGAGGGCCTGAAGGAGCCCATACAAACAATGGCTCACAAACCACAGCTTTTGCATAATAAAAGCTTATAGCTCAGAATGGTAGACAACACAGAATGAGCAATTATGCATTGGTCCTAATGTGTCATTATTTTAGACAAACAAAATACAACTGTAAGCTTGTATAAATGTGCATACTTTGTTAGTGTATAACTAAAACATAATGAGCTAGATTCTTTGCCTGCCTAAGATACACTCAGAATATTAAGCAGTCTTGTGTTTGGGAAAAAAAAAAAAAAAGTAGCCAGACAGTATCTTGACTGGTGATCAGAATTCACATCACCATTAATGGGCAAATAGATATTTGTGTGTCTCCTGATGTGATACCCTGAGAAGCATAACCAATATGGTACTCAGGTCCGGAATATAGAACCTGAATCTAAACTCAAGGACACAGCAAGGAACCCCCAAATGTAGTTGTATTAAAACACACACACACACACATATGCACACACACACACACACACACACGTGGGGTTAGAGGGGTGGTTTGGGGCATGGAGATGTATTGTTAAAAAAGAAAACAGTCAGAAAGACAAAGTAATGTTTGAGATTAAAGGAGACTTAAGAGATAGGAACACTAAATAAGACCCTATACTGGATTTTATATTGAAGAGGGGAAGATGTCAAAAGGGACGACATTGGGTTAACTGACAAAATTAAGAAACAGAAGACAGTGGACTGGATATAATGTTGTCCCAATGCTCCATTTATTGAAATTAGTTATTGTACTGTGGTGGAAAAGAATATCTTTAGTTTTAAGAAGTATGCACTAAATGCAATTTATTTTCAAATGAGGTGGGAAAAAATAGTGTGTATATAGAGAGAAAGCAAACAAGAAAGTGCACAAATGATAAGCAGATGGGGAAAAATATAATAACCAGTGAATCTGGGGCATACACAGTTGTCCCCTGTACTCATCTAATTATTGGACCATGTAGATAAGTTTGAAATAAATTTCAAAATAAAAATTTGTAAACGAGCCCTTTGTTTTCTTTCTTTCCTCTAATCTGTGTCCTTGTGTGTTTCAGGAATCCCTAGAGTGCTTTTGTCTTGGGAGTTGTGCCTTTTAAGGCCAGGTTAGGTTGGACTGGAGACTCCAGTATTCTCCAGTAGCTGTTAGCTCTCTCAGAAGCTAACTGGAGAGGCCTGGACTGGTCACCTCCTGCTGGTGCCTTTTTGGTCTGTTCGGCTTTTATCAGTACTGACCCCTAGGCCTAGGGTGGGGGAAATTTATCATTGATTGGTTGCCTCCGTTGCCTCTGTTGGTCTTTCTCACTTGGCCTTAGGCTTTTCTTGACCTCCACCCAGTTCCTGTTCTGCTTCTTGCCCCAGGTAAGTACACCCTTACTCTTTTCAGCACCAGTTTCTTTGAGAGACCACAATTCCCTTTTGACCTTGAAGAACACCTAGCATCCCTTGAAAAACACCGCAGAACAGAGACACAGATGTCAACAGATGTTTGGACCTACTGGTGGGTCAAAAGCCTTCAAATAATGGGTCTTGGGTTCTGTGGAGACCTGAAATCCATGAAATCCATTTTGGTTTTTTATCAGCTCTGACTTGCCTTTCCCATGGCAGAGAAATGTGGGAGAAGTAAATAAAGGTTGCTTTTGTTTACTTGCTTTCTTGCCTGCCTGCTCTGCCTGCATGACCTGATTCCAGACGGCAGGCAGGTGCTCAATAATTGTTAATTATCCTGTGAAGATGTGTCCTTGTCCTCAAGGAGCTACAGTCTTATGAAATGAGACACTCAAATGTGAAGTGAACTGAAAGCATGTGTGATTAAGTATATTTAAAAAATTATGGTAAGTAATATGTAGTAAGAATCTAGGGAACCCAGAGACCATTGTGGCTGTGGGAGCAAATTGAGCTGATAGAAGAAGTTGGAGAGCTGCAAGGATGTATCCCCAGGATCTATATAAAAAGCCACCACATGGCTGTATAATAAAGAAAAAAAAAAAAAAAAAAAAAAGCAGGAAAGGAAGCAAGCAACTACAGTATATGATCTCAGATGGTTTGCAGAAGAATCAGACCTCAGAGTCTGATGGCTTATAGAGGAGAGGAAGCTCAAACCCTTGGATCTCAGGGTTTCACAAAAAGCCTCAATTTAGAGTTTATATGTAATTTCCAATAGAAGGAATGCACAGAAAGTCTTTTTTTTTTTTCTGAAACGGAGTCTCGCTCTATCACCCAGGCTGGAGCGCAGTGGCCGGATCTCAGCTCAATGCACGCTCCGCCTCCCTGGTTTATGCCATTCTCCTGCCTCAGCCTCTGGAGCAGCGGGGACTACAGGCGCCCGCCACCTCGCCCGGCTAGTTTTTTGTATTTTTAGTAGAGACGGGGTTTCACCGTGTTAGCCAGGATGGTCTCGATCTCCTGACCTCGTGATCCGCCCGTCTCGGCCTCCCCAAGTGCTGGGATTACAGGCTTGAGCCACCGCGCCCGGCCAGAAAGTCTTTAATAGAATGTAAACAGTCCTCTGTCACACCACTGGAGTATTTCCTTGCTATGCATTTGGCTTAAACAAAAAGTTTTGTCATGATCTTGTGACTGTCATAATTATTCTGCAGTGTATTTTTTTTTAGTGTTCAAAGTAACCTATGTTAAAATGGACCATACTTTTTTGACCACTGGTTTGAGGTTTCTTTCTTTTAATATACCAAAGCCTCAAAAGTGGAAATGGGGGTTTCTTGTCCTCCCACAGGCTCTATCCATCCCCACCCACCCTTGTAATAAGGTTTTTACACAGCACTTTATGTATTTGGTGAGGTGGATTTTCCCCTCTCCCAGCCACCTCCTTCAACCCCCAAGATAAATGGTTCCAAACCTTCCACTGCAAGCAGAGTTGGTGTTTAGTTTATTGGTAATTAATTGCTAGCACTTCCCTGACAGAACATAATGGAACTACAGAGCAATCACTTAGAAAGGGAAACAACTGTCAATTATCACTCTAATGAATCCTGTTTACCAGAGGTGGCGGCACTAAGGCTCCAAGCAGCCTGTCTGGTGCACAACCTTCTGTGCATAGAAAGTGGATATCTTAAAAACTCCATTTTCATATTGGGTGTGTGATGTGTGAGATAATCACTCTCAAGGCCGGATTTTAAAGTGGCCCCAGCTGTGGATAACAGTATATAATTTTAGAGCTATTCTCACGGTTAGTGATTAACTTCTCTCTGTTGGTTTTTTTTTTTTTTTTTTGAGACGGAGTCTCGCTCTGTCACCCAGGCTGGAGTGCAGTGACCGGATCTCAGCTCACTGCAAGCTCCGCCTCCCGGGTTCACGCCATTCTCCTGCCTCAGCCTCCCGAGTAGCTGGGACTACAGGCGCCCGCCACCTCGCCCGGCTAGTTTTTTGTATTTTTAGTAGAGATGGGGTTTCACCGTGTTCGCCAGGATGGTCTCGATCTCCTGACCTCATGATCCACCCGTCTCGGCCTCTCAAAGTGCTGGGATTACAGGCTTGAGCCACCACGCCCGGCATCTTCTCTCTGTTTGTATTTGAATATGAGTAAATAGAAACAACCATTCCTCACATTAAAAGTGTTAAATAGTGTACTTGTGGTGATCGGTTATAGAGGTGATTATAGTAGTGATGTGATAGATGACATTTAGTGAATCGTCGGTAACACAGGTCCTATGCCGAACATTTCATATGCATTATCGTGGTTCTCAAGACAATCTTGTGTTAAGACAGTTGGCAGAAAGGCAAATTCATGCTCTCATGCAAATAGAAAATGAACACGTGAAGATTTTGTTCAGCTCATTAATTATTGGGGGACCCAGTGTAACATTAAAGTCAGTCCAAAGAGCATTTGAGAGGCATATATATACACCTGTATGTGCAATTTGGTACATTGTTGGGTTAGATACAGAAAGGATGATGTCTTCCTGGTCTATAACAGCCCATACTGATTATTCCCTGTCCTGAGAGTTGTTAGTTAACCTTGTAAACAGAAAGGCCCGGTAGTGGGGACTCTACACTGAAGGAATGCAGTAAGCTCAGTCACCTCTTTCCAAGTTTGAGATGACTTTTCTGTAAGGCAAGTAATACTGTCATGTGACAAATGAAGAAACTGAGGCTTTGTGAGGTTAAGTAACTCGGCCAAGGTTATAGTAAAGGTGGAGCTGACACTGACTACAGTCTGACTCCTTATATGGGTGACCTGAACCTAATAAACACATGGATTTATCAGGTTCAACTCCCAAGGTTGCTGCTGTGCAGGGCTATTACTGTCCGTTGTTTTTCTCTATCTGTGAAGTAGTGTTGCTGATAGTACTTACCTCCAAAAGACATTATGAGGATTCAGCGAGTCAACACATAAAACGCCGTACACAGTGCTCATCGCATCGTGATCCCTTGGTAAATGTTGCCTACTGTCAGCATCATTAGCAACAGTCATCACAATAAACGTGTGTGCTGAACCCACACGTGTCTTGAAAAGAGCGGTGTCCTCACCTTCTCTACGTTGTCCACGGTTGCCCTGAGAGTCTGGGTACAGACAGCATCTGAGCTCCAGGGATCATCATGGTAGGGAACCAGCTCTCTCCTAGTGTTTGTCCAGTATCAACACTGGCTTCAGCTGACCCCAGGAATAGACTGGTCGCTTAGTATTTGAGGAAATACCTCTTTTCCTGGGAACAAAACAACATCGCAGTGTAGCTCATAAAATATTTGCCCTTGCTGTTTTATAACCTGTGAGACTTTAAGGATATACAGATCCGTGATATTTGTGGCAGGTATCATTTTTTAAAACACACTCAAAGTAAATATCATTGTCACACAACACACTGTAGATTTTATTGGATGGTAAAAACTCAAGCATGGCATTCAATCCTTCTTCCAGTTCATATTCCCCTGTATCAGTGAGAATGGATTTTAAAAGTTCAAGACTTGTGTGGATATTATCTCACTGTCTTCCTTCGGGCAGATGAAGTATTACAGACATTTCTTTGAATCTTGTCTATTGGAATTAGAGAGTGCTGAACTATAGAAATCAAAGGTCAAATGACAAGATGGTGTGTGGCTGGTGAATTTACCGACTTTTCTATTAAGACTTCTCTGTAGATGTTAAGAAACTGTGAAGCTTTTGAGGAGATGCTTTACTGGAGACAGAGTTCTGACTGCCTCTTCCTCTGTGAGATGAGAGCCTTTCTGCAGTCAGCATGTCTGCATTAGCTGCCCAGGTGTGTCAGTAATTTCTCTTTATGTTCTCAGTTTTGTTGTGTGGGGAAGAAGGAGATAGTCATGTCAAAAGGGGGCATGGTTTCTTGATGTGGAAGTCTAAAGAATACACAGAAATAACTACCTCTGCCTTCACAGGATTTGTGTCAGATTTTTGCCTAATTATAAAAGAAGTACAGCATAGAAGCCTTACTACTGTGGCTAAGATGAAGGAAAATACTCTCATGATCAATCCTCCATGATTTTGATGTTATTGATAATTCAAACAATATGTCTCTACTCTTTGAGCGCTGACGAGCACCAAGTGTATTTTTAAACATGCCAAGTGTGATTAGTACTCCTTCTACACATTCCCTTAAATTTGTAAAATCATGTAACGTGTTTGTTTTTTATTTTATATTTAGAATTATTGCCTTGTAAACTCTCTTGCCATACTGCAAACAGTGTGAAGAGACCCATCTTAATTTTGCACATATATTGCCAAGAATTATTATGAAGATCTACAAGTAAGAGTTGAACAGTTGTTCCTGATGGAAATGAAGCAGATAGAAAGAAAAAAGAATTGAGGAACCTCTCAGTCTAAAAACAGGCATATAAGTGATCCCTTAGTAATTTGTGTTAAAATTCCCCCAAATCTGTTTTACAGTTTCTTTCCTTCGTGGAAAGGCTATAGACTGGGTTAAGTATTTTTGCACAAATTTATATTCCACATAGCCTTGACTCCTTCAAAGCAAATTTGTTTTCTATTTTACTTTTGGTTTCCTCAAGCGAATTGGGACTAAAGTCACCAGTGAAATATTGCAGAATGTATTGACTTAGGGGAGATACATTTTTAATTTTAACTTCTTGGGAAGTTGAGTTGATGTAAATCCTCTTTACCATAGTCTGCTGAGTTTTGTGTACTCTAGTTCTAATCAAAAGCCAGACAAAGTCAAGAAAAGAATCTGGAGTTAATAAAATTCTCCTATTTGTGTCTGTTCTCCTTCACAACAGTAATATGTCTTAAACTTTTACGCTTTAATACCCCTCATGAAGACGTAGCACAGCACTAAATGTAGGCTAGCTTTAGAAAATAGAGGAATTATGGTTTAATTGTATAGTCATTAACTGACATAATTTGCTTTTCTAAAATACAACTTTTTAAATTAGTTGTTGTGACCTTTATAAACATTAAGAATTAAGGTAGAATGTAAGTAATGCAGTCTCATTAAATTTAATAAAGTTCAATAAAAATTCTAAATTCAAAAACTATCTTCATAAAACTGTGTGTTATCACCAAAGCATTAAATAGCACATCATTTTAAAATTATTAAAAATTGCTAAGTATCCATTTAGCATGAGATATGTGTTATGATTGCAGACACCTCCAAAACAAATCGACAGTCTATTGCACTGCATTCTGAGAATGTAAAAGCACCATTAATTACTGTTAATGGTACTTCTCTAATGTATGTAAATACCTCATCTGTACCCAAGCTCTTGGCAGTTATTTCTTACTTCTTCCTAGACAGTTTAAAGATCTTAATTTATTAATATTCACAACAAGTAGAAAGATAAACACATTGTTTTGAAGCCCTTGATGAATGGAGATTGGAGACGCACAGTGTTTGGGCTGAATCAACAGCTGAGAGTAGATATTAACTTGTTGGCAGTAACTCATGGTCCTGCATGAAACAGAACGTGGAAGAGAGAAGAAGAATTTAAAATGCTGTTATTGAGAATCTCTGGAAGTACATTATTCCAGGGTACCTTACATTTCAAATTTGGCCTCAGCCTACACCTATTTTATGATTTGTCGCCACCACATCAAACTCAGTGTATGCTCTTGACATGGTAAGCATTATTTTTTATTGACTTTACTGGAAATGATTGACAAGGACTTCTTCAGGATACACTGGGAGAGCAGTGTTTCCTATTTACTATGTCCTTTCATCTCTGCCTGACCTAGAATATTCATACTTCTGTTTTAACAGGTCCCATGTTATAAAAGTTAAAAAAAAAAGAACAAAAAGGAATATTCTGTGTTTTCTTGCAAACCCCTAACCCCAATCCAAACAAAGTGAATGCCTTACAGACACAAGTGGTAGGATTTTCACCAATTTAGATATAAAATGTGACAACTAGCAGAATCTACATATTAATATCTGGATCCTTCTCAGATACCACAGATTGGGTAGTAGGAAAGCAAAAGCAAATTTTTTTTTGTAGTAAAAATTGGCATTTTACTTTTGTAGTAGATTAGATTCAGAGATTTTAATAAAAACTTGTCTTTAACTTTGTTTGATGGAGATGTACAATCAGCTTATTTTCGTTGCTTAATAAATTTAGATATTGAGAATTGATGACATTTGAAATCCAGCTTCTAATTTAGAGTTGCCAGAGTTAGCAAATAAGAATACAGGGGTCCAGCTGAATTTGAATTTCAGATAAATGTAAAAAATAGTTTAGAATAAGTATGTCCCATGCAAAATATGGCACATATACTAAAACTATTTTATTATTTGTCTAAAGTTTAACTGCTCATCCTATGTTTTATCTAAAAACTCTATTTTATGATAAAAGATAAGTGCTTTTTGTAAGCATGTAAACTCACACACTTGTCTCATCTGTAAAATGGGAGTAAAAGTAGCCATGATCTCTAAGGTTGTTGGGAGGATTAAATTCATTGATACCAGTAAAGCTCATAGACCATTTCCTGGCATCTAGTAAGTGATGTGGAAGTATATGCTTTTGTTCCTGAGGTGTGGTGGTCATTTGCTCCAATGAGCTGATACATTTGCTCCTTTTCTGCCGATACAGATCTGCTAAAAGTAAAGGAATCTCTCTGATGCAATTGGCAGCAATTGTTGATTTACTTGCCAAAATGTAGGCTAACCCAAGTGACTCCTTGACTGAAATACTTCAAAGTGTAACGTGCTAGTGTGTTCACAGGCATTTAAAAGAGCCACAAAAATTGTAATGTTTCCTTTTGGTTTTCAAAGGGATACTTAATATATTTATTAGTGTGATAGATCAGGCATGCTCTAGAACATCTGTGTGCCTACGTAAAGAAGGAGAGAAAGGATAAAGGAGACAAGCAAGAGCCAAGGTGCAGGTCACAATTAGTCGTCATCAAAATGAAAGTAAGCTGTGAACGGGTACAAGAATTCCCATCACATCAAAGGGAAATGCATCATGATGTTGTGGGTGTCTTAAATGTAAGAGGAACCAGTGTTCCTGACTGTTCATCTGTAATCCTCTAAGTGCTGGGCACCCCTGTCTCCAATCCCTCATCTGAGAGTTGTATGTAGAAGTCAGAGTGGGCTGGGTTATAACGCAATAACAAACAATACGAAAATCACAGTGGCTTAACCAACTGGGATTATTTCTCATCCTTGCAAAGCCCACGGAGGTTCCAGGTGATGCTCCAGGACAGCTCTCATCTCCAAGGGGTGGCTCAGCATTTTTGTCTACTGCTGTCTTATGGCACATTTATCTCAAGCCTTCAGGGATGAGAAGCATAGAAAATCACATATGGGCTGCAAAGTGGTACACATCAACACTGATCACAGCCTGTGGGACAGAACTGGTCATGTGGCCCTGTCCAACTGCACTGAGAGCTCTGGAAATGGTCTTCCATGTGTCCAGCAATGGGAGAGGGCCCAGATTCTTTAGTGAATGCTGCTTTGCCATACTGGTAAATGTTGCTGCTAGACTGTGTTACTCTCTTCCACAAAGCCCATAAGCAACTTCAGAATTCTTTACTGGGTCACAGGCAGTATTTGGCGATCAAAACTAGCAAGAGAGCTGAGACCCATTAGCCTTATCTGAGAACTAAAACACATTAGCCATCCCGCAGTCTTCTTCTAAACCGGCGAAAGTGCCTATGGCAATAGGAATTTGGATGTCATGCTTAGTGAATTGTATTTTAGAGGTGAAAAGAAATAGTTTCTTCTGATAGCCTCTCTCACAGGCTTGCGTATCGATTTGAATTCACCATTACTCCAGGCTGTGTTTGATCTGGGAGAAAGTGGTTTCCAGGTTTGGCAGTTATCAGTCTCGATGACAATATTTTTTAAATGATTCTCCAATTTGCCTGAAATTTATATCCTTCCTAGCTTTATTCCCATGCAACAAAAATATTAAAGGTTTTTCATAACTGTGACGAATAGGAGAGAAACTTATTAACAAAGCTTGCAATAAAAGTTGAAAATTGTTTTTGATCCTGGTGTAGGGCTGATGGCATCAAAGCTTTTTACAGCTCAAGGCAGTCTTGTCTAAGATACCTTGAAGTGCTGCTTGGTGAGAAATTTAGATCAACCCCCATTTGAGCCTAGCCATTTCAGTCCAGTTTTCAATTAGATGGAATTTTCTGGTGAGTGACACTTTCTACTGATTAACTTTGATGAAGGAACTCAGCCTCAGAATATTCTGAAGTCAGGTATATGTGTTAGACATCAGTGAGAGATGATTCTTGGAAAACTGGGGAATGGTAAAGAGAACCTTTGAAATGGGAAGTCACATTTCAAAGTTCTTCTGCAAAGTAATTGCTTATACTAATCAACCATATTTGTTTTTTCTTTTAAATAGTTATTTAGTTCAAAGCAATATCTTAGGCACTGTGATGATCACTACATTGCATTAGAGGCATTTTCTAAAAATAAAAAGTGAGATATGGAGGAATAAAAGAAATATGGTAAAATATTGAATCAAGTACTTAGTTGTGGTTTTCAGGATAAATGTCAGAGGACCTAAGACAGGAGAAATTACGCAGGGTTGGAGTAGGCCTGTTGTAGGAGGTAAAAGATCTGTGAATATTCTGTTGATTAAATATGCCAGGAGGAGGGAAAAGGAGAAGGGCATCCCACACTGAAGCTATAAACATTTAGTCAGAAGCTGTATTTCTTGCCTTTCCAATAAAAACCAAGCTTTCCTTGAACTCTTAGTGATAAAAATTTAAAAAAAGAATGACCAATATATCTTCAAAAAGGAAAACATGAAAACAGCAACATTTAAATCCCACAGCATATTGATTGAAATTGCCCTCCAGTTAAATTTCTAATTGGAACCTCCTGATACTTCTTTTAAAAAGCAATTAAAGTAGAGGCAAAAATATTAGTCTGACATTGAATCATAACCACTTTAAATATATTTAGTCAATATGGGTATTTAATCATCTCCTGAGAGCAAACATTTTTTTTTTCTTTTATAAGGTTACTCTTACAGTTTTTAATTGACAGGACATATATTTAGCCTTTAATGTGTGTTTTTAAAATTTCGGAGGAAATGTGTGAATGCATTTTTATTGTTTGAACTTCAATCATTACAGAAAAATAAGAGTAATCTATCCTTCTACACCCTGCTCCCTACTCCATAGTCCTTCTCCTATAACTAGAAGTAATATTAGTAACTGTTAAAATAAGTGTAAAATTTTAAGTATTTATCCTAATCATTTATTTTGCTAAAACCCATTAAAGAATATCAGAACAGTTTTTAGATTCTAAGGCACATTATAAGCTTGCTGTTGCAAAGGTGAACCGACACTAGGGAAACTGGGGGGTGTCTCAAAAGGAATTGGAGAAGGTTTTGGGAGCTAGAACTAGTCATGAAATGGTCCTAGTAGATCTGGGTCAGAATTGGTCACCTAGGCAGTTTCTAGAACAGAGTTTGTGTGGGTTGAGCACATGAGGCTGAATGAGCTTGTGATAAAGAAGTTTAGGTTTAGTCAGTAATTATAGCTTGGCGAGGTACAGTGTACTTGTTTCATGAGTCATAATGCAGATTTGCAAGTTATGGTTGATGTTTTCATTCTTAAGTAATATGTACACAAGGCTCTGGTTAAACATACTATCTCTAGTTTACATGTCCAGTTTTTCTCTTGTCCTTGTGAAGCAATGCCAATATGACATGTCACATAATTATTTTCCTATTATGAAATATTGTTTTATATTAAAGAGTTTTAAAATCATGCTTTTGGGTCAAAATTTTATTTTAGGATAAAAGAAAACCATTTCAGTTTTTTAAAAATAAATGAACAGAGAAGGCTCCTGAGAAAGGGGAAGCCCAAATGGGAACTCTAGGGATCTGGGGGAATCTAGAACAGATTTGGGAGAGATGCTTTGAGTGCTTGAAAGATGATCTAACTGCTTTTTAGAGATGAGTTTGGAAGCAGGGAAAGTTAGAAGATGACTATCACGGTACAGGTAAGACAGAATGGGGGCTCGGTCTAGGGCTGATGGAGTAAAGCAGACAGATTTGAGAGCTATCTGGAAGGAGTACATTGGTACTGTGATATTCTTATTTTGACTGGTGGGGATTAGAGGGAGTCAGGTATCCAAAATGCCTCGCATATTTCCAGTTTCTGCAGGTGTATCAGTAGTTGCTGGATCAATGCTGAAACACAGGACAAACAGGAAATAACTGGGTTTTGTTGGAGCAGGTGGGAAGTAGAGGCAGGGAGCTCATCATTGGAATGCAATAACATGCCATTTATTTATACCTTGACTGAAAATTGACAAAGCACCATCCGATACCCTATCTTATCTTATACGACCACAACTGTGGAAGGGCACCTAGGCGATATCATCCCTATCTTACAGGAAAAATCAAAACAAAACATGAGGCTGCCTGAGTATTTAAGTGATATTTAGAGATGCAAGGCTAGTAGCTGACCATCTTTCCATTAGAACTTGAGTCTTTTGACTCTAATCCTCCCCACTTTGTAACCCTTTCTTTTTTCTTCTCAAGTAAAGCTGTGAATATTCTCTTACTATCCCTCAATTCTTTTTGTCTTAATTTCTCTTCTTTGATGGGATCTGTTGTGATAACAGTAAAGAGAAAGACTTTAGTATTTTTTAAAAAATAAAACAAAGGGACTTCCACTTCTGGGAAAAAGCTATACTTTTTCGTCTTCCTCTCATTTAGGACAAGTAAAAAATCAAGGATATAAGACAAAACCGAAAATATTCCGAGGGGTGGAGAGAAGTCAGATCAGCTAGAGACCTGGAGACACAAGAAACAATATGGTAATTAATTCCCTAGATGTTGTTTTTGCCTTAGACACCCCAGCCCTGGAACTAAAGAAACTAGTAACCCTTAGCTGCCAGAGGGCACAGACAAGAGGAAAGGTTACAGCGAAAGCCTACTCACTGTAGGTGAAGGACTGGGAAAGGGGCAGTCTAGCAGTATAGAGAAAACTTTTAGATAATGTCTGTACTACTCCAGCTAAACACCACACATACACACATTGAAAAACCTGTGGCCTACCTACCCCTACCTCCAACAGCAAAGGCCAAGTGGGAGCCAAAACCTCTGTCCTTGCTGGGATGTAAGGAGACACTCCAACCTCCTCGTCAGGTTAGTATTACAGAAAGCCAAGTAGAGACCCAGAATTCTCATATCCAGTGGGTGGTAAGAAGTCCACGTGGGGACCCTGGATTTTCACCTCCACCAACAGTAGAGAAGTACCTTTTCCCCCTCTCAGGGGTGATATCAGAAGAGGCATAATAGACAATTAGTACTTTCTCCCCTGCCCAATGATAATGAGGCCAATGTTTTCCAGGCAGGCAAAAGTGGCATCATATTTTTTCCATACTGAAAGAAAATAACTGTCAACTTAGAATTCTATGTCTCCTGAAAATGTCTTTCATATGTGAAAGGGAAATCAAGACATTCTCAGATGAAGGAAGAATATTCATTTATTTTTTAATTTTTGAAGTTAAATTGCCCCAAACAAAAATAGTAGGAAAAACCCTGCAGACCAGTATCCTTCATAGACAGAGATGTCAAAATTTCTTAACAAAATGCTAGCAAATTGAATTCAGCAATATATAAAGAGAAGTATACATCATGATCAAGTAAGATTTATTTGAAAATCAGCAGTGGAATCTACCGCAAGTCAACTGTAAATAATAGGGTTCAAAGAATACAATTAAATGTGGAGTTTATCCTAGTGCAAAACTTGAGGATAGTTACCTGGAAACACTGACTCCACACAAATGGATCAGCAGCCCAAAGTGGTGAAGTTGAGGTTTCACTTACATAGGCAGGGACAGATAAGTTCCAGCAGAATTACAACATTTTCCATACAAGACCAGAGCACATGCCACAGTAATTTGATTGGTTATGGATTGCTACATTCCAAGGAAGATTACTTTATTACTCTGTGAGAAATGGCAATGATCTGAGGGGTCCTGTCCCTGGCACTGCTTGGTCTTAATTATTTACAAGAAAAAAGGCAGAAGTTGCAGCTGCATGCCACTTGACTCAGGCTGCAGAGCCACCTCTCAAGGTTCAGAATGATTTAAAGCTCCAACACCTCTAAATTGAATTATTTTAAGTTTAAATTATTTAATTTCATACACATTAGCAGGCTAAGAAAGAAAAATGACATGATCATATCACTTCACACAGAAAAAGCATGTGGCGAAATTTAATACCACTTTGTGATGAAAACACTCAGAACACTCAAAAAGGAAGACAATGTTCTCAAATTGATAAAGAGTATCTGCAAAAAGCTAACATACTTAATGTTGAAAGACTGAATGCTTTTCTTTATGATTGGGAAAACGTCAAAGATGGTGACTCTCACCACTATTCAACACAGAGTTGGAAGATTGAATACTTTTGTGATATTTTGATGTAATAAACACATTTGGCCTCTGCCCCTGGTTCCTGGTGCGCAATTCAAAACTCATGAAATCTCTGGAGATAAGAGTGTTTTTTAATGCTGATATGATAACTGGTGGCTGGGGCCCCTAGATAGCCTCAGAATGGGGACTGGTTGCCAGTCTATTTGGTATAAGCAATAGAACTTTCAGCCTTATCGCCTGACTCTAGGGAGGGAAGAGGGTCTGAAGGTTGGGATGATCATCAATAGCCAATGCCGTAATCAATCATGCATAAGAAATAAAGTCTTCATAAACACCTGAAAAGGACAGGATTCGGAGACCTTCCAGTTTGCAGAACGTGTAATGGTGCCTAGAGGGTGGTGCTCGTAGAAAGGGCACCTTCCCAGAAAGGGAAGGTCTACATGCCTTCCCACATACCTTGTCCTCTCCATCTCTTCCATCTGGTTGTTTATCTGCATAAGTAAAGCATTTCCCTGAGTCCTGTGAGTCACTGTAGCAAATTTCTTGTACATGAAGAGGAGGTGGTAGGAATCCTGATTCATAACTGGCCAGTCAGAACCACAGTTCACAGCCTGGGGTATACAACTGACATCCGAAGTGGGAGCTGTCTTGTGGAACTGAACCCCTAACCTGCTGGATCTGACAATATCTCCGGGTAGATAATGTGTAAATTGAATTGAATTCTAGGATACCCAGTTAGTGTCTGCTGGAGAATCTGGTGTGAGAAGTGTTGAGTAGTGTGTGAGAGTAGGAAAGCGCTTTGGTTTTTTATGCCTCCCTACGCAAATTCTGATACTTTTAATACTTTCATTATTGATCTTGCCAGCACAGTGAGCCAAGGAAAGGAAATAAAAGACATACAGATTAGAAAGGAAGCAGTAAAACTAGCCTTTTTTCGCAGGTGACTTCCTTGAAAGTGATACATAGGAAAGCCTAAGGAATCTTTTTAAAAAATCCTGGAAACAATAGATGAGTTCAGAAAGGCCCCAGGATATAAGACCAGCATATAGAAACCAACATGTTTATTTATATTAGCAATCAACAGATACCAGATAAAAACTACAGCACCTTTTACACACATACACACAAAAAGAAATACATGTAAATCTGTCAAAAAATGTATAGAACTTGGATGGTGAAAACTACAAAATGCTGCTGATGAGAGAAAGCAAAGACGATCTCAATAAATGGAAGACTCATCATAGTAAAGATATCAGTTCTCCCAAGTTGATATAGAGTTTTAATATAATTCTTATCAAAATATCAGCAACAATTTTAGTAGATATAGACAAGATTATCCTGAAATTCATATGTAAAGGCACAGGAACTAGAATAGCTAAAACAGATTTGAAAAAAAAGGAGGTGATAGGAATTAGTCTGTCATCCAGTTTCAAGACTTACATACTTGTAATATTTATGACTGTGTGTCATTGACAGAAGTATAGACACATAGATGAATAGAATAGAATAGAGAACTCAGAAACAGACCTACACAAATATACCCACTGTTGTTTTTTTCTTCCAAAAATAAAAAAGCAATTCAGTTAGAGAAAGAATAGCCTTTTCAATAAATTGTACAGTTAGGAAAAAAAAAATTAACCTATACCTAACACCTTGCACAAAATTAATTCAAAGTGGATCATGAACATTAATGTAACACTTTTAGAAAATAAAACTTTTAGAAACTAGCAGAGGAAAAACTCACTGGGATCTATGTCTAGGCAAAAGGTCCTTAGATTTGGCATCAAATGCATGAGCCATAAAAGGAAAAATTGATTAGTTTGACTTCAAAATTTAGAAGTTTGCTCTCTGAAAGACTGTTAAGAGGCTCAAAAGAAGCTGCAGACTGGGCATAAATATTTGAACACCACATATCCAAAACAGGCCTATTATCTGTAGTTTATAATGAACTCGCAAAACTCAACAACAAAAGATAGACCAGTTGGAAGATGGGCGAAAGACATGGACAGCCATTTAACTGATAAACACATAAAAAGATGTTCTACATCATTAAGGAAAATGCTAATTAAAACCGTGTTGAGATATCAATGCACATCTATTAGAGTGACAAAGGGTGACAACACTAAATGCTGGTGAAGATGTGGGGAAAAGGATTCATTTTGTGTTGATTTTTATTCAGGTTGTGAGGTCTATGTGAAAGTTCTTCTTGCTTTTCTTCCCTGTTCCTCTTCTTTCCCGTCCCCCCTCCCCGCTTCCTCTCTGTATTAGTTCATTTCACACTGCTGATAAGGACATACCCAAGATTGGATAATTTAAATAAAAAGAGGTTAATGGACTCACAGTTCCACGTGGCTGGGGAGGCCACACAATCATGGCAGAAGGTGAAAGGCATATCTTACGTGGAAGCAGGTAAGAAAGAATGAGCCAAGCAAAAGGCGAAAGGGGAAACTCCTTATAAAACCATCAGATCTTGTGAGACTTCTTCACTATCACAAGAACAATATGAGGGAAACTACCCCCATGATTTAATTATCTCCCACCTGGTCCCTCCCACAACAAGTGGGAATCGTGGGAGCTACAATTCAAGATGAGATTTGAGTGAGGACACAGCTAAACCATATCACCCTCCTTCTCATTGTATGTCCAACCGTGTTAGCACCATTTGTTGGAAAAGCTATCCTTTCTCTATTAAACTGCTTTTGCATCTTTGCTGGTAAGAATGTAAAATGATACAGTCACTCTTGATAGACAGTTTAGTAGTTTCTTAAAAACTAAACATATAACTGCCTTACAACTTACTACAGTTTGGATGGCCTCCACACCTCACGTCAAAATTTGACCCTGTGTGAGAGGTGGGGCCTAACAGGAGGTGTTTGGGTCTTGGGGGCAGATCCCTCATGAATGGCTTGGTGCTGTCCAGGTAGTAATGAGCAAGCTCTCACTCTTAGTTCCTGGAGCATTTCCCTGAGAGCTGGTTGTTCAAAACTACCTGGCACCTTTACCCTCTCTCTTGCTTCCTGACTCGCCATGTCATCTCTACATGCTGGCTCCCCTTCTCCTTCAGCTATGAGTGGGAGCTTCCTGAGGTTCTCATCAAAAGTAGATGTTGGCATCATGCTGCTTGTAAACCTTGCAGAACCATGAGCCAAATAAACCTTTTTTCTTTGTAAGTTACCCAGTTTCATGTCTTCCTTTATATCTATTTTTTAAGAGATTCTTTTTTTTTTTTCTATGTTGCCCAGGGTGGAATGCAGTGGCTATTCATAGGAGTAATCATAGCCCACTGTAGCCTCAAACTCCTGGGCTCAACAGATCTTCCCACCTCAGCCTTCTGAGTAACTGGGACTACAGGCCTGTGCCACTGACCTGGCTACTCAGGTATTCCTTTATAGCAACACAAGCAGACTAAGACAACCCAGCATTTGTGATCATGGTCATTTATCCAAGAAACACAAAAACTTAGATCAACACAAAAACCCTTACACAAATGTTCCTAGCAGCTTTATTCGTAATGACCAAAAATTAGAAGCAATCCAGATGTCCTTCTGCAGGCGAATAGTTAAATGAACTGTGGTACATCCATACCACGGAGGCTGTTCTGCATTCAAATGAACTATTGATTCATACAGCTTAATCTCCAGAGCGTTTCACTGAGTGTAAAAAGACAATTTCAAAAGGCTATATGTTGTATGATTCCATTTGTATAACATCCTTAAAATGACAAAAGTATAGAAATGGAGAACATATCAGTGGTTGGCAGTGATTAAGGATGGATAGGGTAGTGAGGGTGGGAGGAAATTGATGTGGCCAGAAAGGGGCAACATGAGGGGTCTTTGTGCTAATGGAAATGTTCTGTATGGTGGGGGAAAAACACAGGTGAGTAATTTAACTGAGGCTGTAGGTTTACTTTTGTAATTATTATTTTAGGCACAGTATGTGGTTGTACTCATTGTTTGTACTTTCATGCCTCTTGGTGTTTAGAAACTAAAAGTGTGTATAATAAAATTAGATCAGTATTCTGGTCCAAGTTTTGCTGCCAGCTAACTTGTGACCTTGGTCACATTCTTCATATTTCCTGGAACTTGGGTTCCTCTGGAGGGCTTTCAAATGATTCATCTCTGAGGTCCCTTCCAGCTGTAGATTTTGATGGTTTCATGTTTCAGTGCATCAAATGCATTTCACCATCTCAAAAGTACACTTGGACATGCAAGAGTGAGTCTGTTATGTTATTTATCTTATTCCATCAAATATGCTTTGCATGATCTGTTTTAATGCATGGAACTTACCGGTACCTCTTTTCAACAATGACAAAAGCTACGACCCATTCACTCCCTTATGCTTTTTAAAGTCCTGTAGATTCCCTCTTGGACCCCTGAAGACATGGTGTTGTGTTGCTCCTGGAAAAATGTTGAAAAGGACTCATAACAAATATTGATTCAAAAGGAATTTGTGGTTTTAGGGGAGAACATATTGCTGAGATTGCTTTTTAAAACGTAACTTGCAGTAGGTTTACCTCTAGTGAATTCCATGGCACCTCCCGAGGCATAGTTCACATTCTAAACTAATATATTTTTTAAGATTTTGGTTTAGCTCCCATAATGATGCATCCTAGCTCAAAATAGGACTTAATTCATGTAAAACTTGACTGACATAATTTGAAAGCCTAATTTCTAAACTTTTAAGTACATTTTGTGAGCCCTTAAATCTGCCATTACTCTTTATTTAAAGTGGTTTTGTCCAGTAGGCACTGTTGATTTTCCCTAAATCCTCGGAGAGGAAAAGGCTAAGAGCTACACTTTCTCAGGATACTTTTTCTGGCATTAAACAAGGGACCGTTTCATTTTCAATTCTAACCGGCAGGCATATTTTAGGCTCTTTCCCTATGCCCCCTAATACTGTGGAAGAAAGCATATAGTTAGATGACCTTCAGATCTGTACCTGACCTCCTTCCCCATTAAGTGACATGTATAAAACATTGTTTATTGGCAGAGAAGGCTGATAAAGTATATATTTAATCTCCTTCCATGGAAATCAGTGACTTTGAAGCCGTAACTGGAATCTTTTTCCTCTTCTCTTCTTGTTTAGCTCCTGTGTCCTTTTTTTCTTTTCTTTTCTAGCTTATAAATTCTGTGGTCTTTGACTTGAGATTTTTGGGAAAAGTGCAAGTAAGACATAAGTAATCTACTACAATGGGCACAGATTCTCCAATGGTCAGAATTGGCAAAGTCAAAATTTCTCTTTTCGTCATTAAAATTAATGGCCCTATATCATATTTAGACTCCTCTTTCTTCTCTTAGAAATGTAATCTTGGGAAAGAAATAACAACTATAAACCAAGGTGTATATTATACTATATTTGAACATAATCTCTAGATTACTTGTGTTTTCAAAGACATTTTTATGCTTTGAAAGCTGTGGGTTTAATGTACTATATGTATGGGCATCAGGGGAACCAAAATGAAATATCAGTTTGATTTAGGGTTGCTATGGAGAATGTTTTAATGTTTCACTTCAATAGTGTGTAATATATTTAGGCATGCTTATACATATATACTTCAGCAGATTTCTAGTTTGGTGAATGTTTTTTAATTGACTATCAGGATTTAATAATAGCCATTTGAAATAAAGCCAATAAAACAAAATAATACACATTTCAATTTCATTTTACGACTATGCTTTCTTTAAAAGAGTTACACACTTTTTTCTTCATTGAAAGCTTTTCTTGATGTTTTCTGATATGTCCACTGATAGCATTCAGCTTTCATTCTTTGATTTCCTGTCTTTATTGGTTGGTATTTATAATTGCTTGGGTATGGGATATCTTGGCCAGCAATTTAGTTACATCTAATTATTAAGTCACAGATAGAATAATATTGCTGTTTCACACAGTTTTGTTCTGAGTATTATATGCCCTTATCCTGGCCTCTAAGGCTTTTTTAGAGCAGGAATAATGATAAATATTTGGTTGTAAAAGTTAAAGAAAGAAAGGAAAACCTCAAGAGAAATGGACAGCCGCTAACACCCAAGTTAGGAGGACACCTCTGATTTTCTCAGGCTTTTCAGCTTTTATCTGGAAGGGGAAGGGGAACTCCCACTTGTTGAGGATTTGCTCACACTATGCTAATCCTGAGATAATATCTCACTACAGTACAATATAGGTCTTGGTTTATACTCACTATTTCAAAGCATCTCACAACAACCTTATTTAAAAAAAAAAGACTTTTTAACACATTGGGTTTTTAATATTTTGTTTTGAAGGTGAAGGTAGTTTTCTGGTGATTATTGCAGCTGGTGTTCTCATTGCTAGTAATTTCCACCTGGGCCCTACCTTGAGCTAAATAACGGTTCACCTGGCAAGGTTGGCGTGACAGTTTCAAGTGGTGGCTCTCATGTCTAGCTGAATATTAGTGTCACTGGTGTTGGTATTCATTTCCAAGGGCTGCTGTGCCAAATTATCACAAACTTGGTGGCTTAAAAATCACCGGAACCTATCCTCTCACAGTTCTGGAGGCCAAAAATCTGAAATCAAGATATGGGCAGGGCCAGACTCCCTGGGAAGGCTTCAGGGGAGCATCCTTCCTTGCCTCTTCTAGCTTCTAGTGGTTCCTGATATTCCTAGGCTGTGGCACTCTGGCTACAATCTTTCCTCTGTCTCCACGTGATCTTTTCCTCTGGGTCACTGTGCCTAAATCTCCCAGTCCTTTCTCTCATAAAGATACCAGTTATTGGATTTAAGGCTTACTCTAAATATGGATGATTTTGATACAGAAGGTAGAAATTATTTAAGCAAATAGGAAGGGTAAAAGAGTTCTCAGGAGAATTTTCCTTCTAATGAAAAGCATCCCAAGAAATTATTTTTTTCGTAACAAAAGGCAGCCTGAAAAATTGAGCTGAAAACATAAATAAGCAAGCTGGAAACTTGCACAGGGGAATGCTGGCGGCTGTGCTAATAGAAAAGGGCTACCTGGGGCCCAGGCGTGTCCAAAATGGAGGCTCCATCTTCCCTTTTTGTTTCTTTTGTTACCATATGTACAGTAAAGAAACGGGCAACATGGCACAGCTCAGGTAGAGGACCTGACAGCATAATAAAAGGTTAGGGTGGAGGCGACCAGAAATTTGCATCCTATGCAAATGGCAAACCTAGTTCTAACCAGTTTTTCATGCCCTATACAAGTGGCACACCTGGTCCAACCAGTCTTTCACCCTATGTAAATCAGACACTGCCTCCTCACCAGGTATCTATAAAACAACCTGCATTTTGCTGCGGGCCAGAAACCCATTTCTCCAGGACCCATCTCTCCAGCAGAGAGCTGTTCTCTTTCTTTGGCCTATTAAACCTCCCCTACTTAACCTCACTCCTTGTGTGTCTGCATCCTTGATTTCCTCAGCTGTGAGATGATGAACCTTGGGTATCATCCCAGACAATGAGGCTACTTCCCTCTCATCTTGAGATTTTTAATTAATCTGCAAAGATCCTAGTATCAAGTGAAACCTAACTCAAATCAGGAAGTGATTTTTTTCTCAGTCCGGCCCTTGGACTTCACTCCTCCAGCCCCCATGAGCTGCCTGGATCAGACTGCTGAAACTCAAGAGTTCTTGGCGCAGGCACTGTTGTGAGCTCTCCCACCCCATGTCCTCTGCCTTCCTCTCTCTGCTATTGTGTCAGATCCCTGTCAATTTCAGTCATGCCATTTTATCTCTAGGGAAATGAGTTCCGACTTCCCAACAGGCAAAACCCAATTTGATATTTGCAACAGGACTCATCTGGAGGCACAGTGTAATGCACTGAGTGAAGCACAGCCTTTGGAACTAGAAACAAAATGGTTTCATATTCCTTCTCTAGACCTTTCCTTGCTAGGTCTGAGACCCTACGTCTTTTAACATCTCTGCTATTGGTGTCAATGTCTTATTTTCAGGATTAGAGACATTCCACTTCCAGGTTCACTCACATGGTTGTTGGCAGGACTCAGTTCTTCTAGGGTTGTTGACTGTTGGTCTCAGTTCTCTGCCACGTGAGGCTCTCCATAGGTCAGCTTGCTTTGTCTCATCAAGGAAGAAAGAAGAGGGCAGAGAAAGGGTGAAAAAGATGAAGTCACAGTCATTTATAAACAAATCACATTTCTATTTGTTAAAAGGAAGTAACTAGGTCCAGCCCACATTAAAAGCGAGAGAAGATTATGTAAGGGTTTGAATAGCAGGAGGTGGTGGGCTGATTAGGAGCCGTTTTAGAAGCTGTCAAGCACAGTACTCTTTCCCAAAACCCATCTTATTTTTTCTTTTGGAATATCTCCTAGCATTTCTAGCTTAGGGTATGTGCTGACTTCTCGGAACACAGAGGGGCCTGATACCAAATTGGAATGCTGAAGCATAAGAGGTTAAAAACTTGGCTTGGAAAGCCACGCATAGCATCAGAAACAGTATTGTGACAAGAACCACAATCAGCTGAGATCCTGGTGGGTCATTATACCCTGAATTATTTTGCTTCATGATTACACATGAACTATAGAGCCTCAGAAATAAACCACTATAGTAGGCCAGGAGGGAACAATATGAACAGTCATTTAGAATGTGCTGCTGCAGAGAGAATAGCTAACTGGCAGTTCTTTGAAACCACTTTGCTAAACTATAGTTTGTATATCTGCTGTAATGGTTCCGTGTAATAAGCCATAGCAGTTACACTCTCTTTCCTCCTTCCAAATACCTGGTTCTGAAACCACCATTTCAAGAGGATATTCTTGGGAGAACATGGAACATCATTTCTAGGCATTTCCATTTCTACATAATTAGAATAGAAAGACTTTCAAGTCGGCTTCAGGTTTTAGCTTGTTATATAAATAAGTTCACAGGAATCTCAAATGCTTTACAGAAATCTGACAGCAACTATAAAAGGCTTTTGAACATTTTTGTTGCCAAAGTCCTAGGGATTGCTGGAATCTTAAATAGCCCGTTTTAAGCTCCAATTCAGAAGCTTTTTGTCATGTTTAATAATGTGGTGAATAATTCCTTTTCTGTTAGTCGTTTCCTCTTTTATAATCCACAAGGATCTTTGAGCCATGGGATGGATATTTTCTGGAGCTATAAATTAAAGGTCCTTTCTATCCCAAACTTAAAATGGCCTTTTAATGTAGCACTTCTGTAAATCCATTTATCTAGGTCTAAAGATTCATTAAAATATGTTTAAATGAAAGCATTATGTAGGTACGTGTCCAATTCAACGAGTGATCATTTTGAAATGAGAGAACCATGGAGAATAGATATTCCTGTGTACAGCAGGAAATATAATAGGGAGAAAATGATTTGTAGAGAATATTAAATATTAGAATGATCTTCTTTTTCTTCTGTCTTTCTCTTTCTTTTAAAGTAAATCAAGTAAGAAATTTAGTCCAGGGTCCAGTGAACCCTACTGGGTTTGTGGAGAGTGTTTATGAAAACTTTCAACTTGGATTTAAAAAAAAGAACGGTATCTCCACTTACACTAACCTCGGACTAGAATTTAGCCCTTCTTTCAAGTGTGAATGTAGGCAAAAGACTACAGTGGCATTGGCGGTACTTGGGACTTTCTCACCAATAGAAATCACAGATAGTGTCTAATCATATTACAGTTATTCTGTGTATCCCAAAACATTTGTGTTTATCATTCTTTTGAAAATACAGTAGTTAATTAAAGCTGCCATTGGGTTTCATTGTATAATGTCTTAAAGAAACAAATATTAGTGTATCCCATATATTAAATATTTTGATGGCTATGTTCTAGTGTAATTTGTATTCTCATAATACTATGTACTTTTTATTAAAAGTATGATTTTTGGAAGTTGTACACAGGCTTCATCAGGTGGTCAAATGGACCCAGGCACTTGTGCGCACACGTGCGCACACCCCCCCCCCCCCGCCCCGCCGACCCACACACACACATTGTGCCAGAACCTAGAAAACAGAATGATTAAGGAGACCTGCAATTCAAGGAGCAGGTGCTGGACCACAGTCACTTTGAATACATGGTGTCATTTAATCTTCCCACCGACATTGTGAGGTAGAAGTCATTATTATTCTCATTTTATAGATGCTGGATCAGAGACTTTGAGGGCATGGTAACCAGTCTTCCAGGTGGCTTCCAGTGATCCTTACCTTTTTAAATTTTGCTCCTAGTGACGTCTCCTCTCACCTTGTATTATGTTACCACTTTGACCAGTAGAATACAGTCAAAGCAACAGTGTGCATCTTCAGAGGCTGGGTCATAAAATCTTACTTTGGGAGAAGTTAGTCACCATTTTGTGAGAACACTTAAACAGCCTTATGAAGAGCTTCCTGTAGCAAGGAATAAAGTCTCTTTCCAACAGCCAGCGCCGACTTCCAGCCTTGTAAGTGAACTTGAGGTGGATCCTTCAGCTTCAGCCAAGTCTGCAGATTATTCTCAACCTGGTGGGCGTTGTGACTCCAATTTCCTAGAGACTTTGAGTCGAAACCACTCAGCTAATCAGCTTCCAAACTTCATGACCTGCATAACCTGTATAAGATAATAAATGTTTATGGTGGTTTGAAGCCACTGAGTTTTACAGGTTAATTTGTCAGGCAGCAATAGATAACTGATACAGAGGGGTTATGTATCTTTCCCAAGGTCATAGCAGTAGTAAATGAAATAGGCTGGATGGGAACCCAGCTGTTGCTGATGAAGTGTGCAGTTTCCCTCAGCTTACCTGGACAGAGATAATCAGAGAACCCTGAATCCCTTCTTTTCCTTTTCCTTCTTTGTCTTCCCATTTTTCTTCTCTCTTCCTCTCATATGCCATATGCACATGGTACTTGATGATGAAGTGGTAGGTCATCTCTTTCCACACTTGATCTCCTTAAATCCTTAAATAAAATAAAGCATATCACAAAAACACCAGGTAAAATTTATTAAGCACTTATTATGTGTCCCAAACAGTGTTCTAAGTATTAAAAGCAACCCTAATAAACTATCACATATGTAGTACTCTCAGCAGTCTAATGTCATACGAAGTAGACAGAAATTTTGGCCAGGTGTGGTGGCTCATGCCTATAATCCCAGAACTTTGGGAGGCTGAGGCCAGCAGATCACCTGAGGCTAGGAGTTTGAGACCAGCCTGGCCAACATGGTGAAATCCCATCTCTACTAAAAATACAAAAATCAGCCTGGTGTGGTGGTGCATGCCTGTAATCCCAGCTACTGGGGAGGCTGAGGCAGGAGAATTGCTTTAATCTGGGAGGCAGAGGCTGCAGTGAGCCAAGATCATTCCAATGCACTCCAGCCTGGGTGACAGAGCAAGAGTCTGTCTCAAAAAAAAAAAAAAGAAAAATTTTACTTCATCTTCTTAATAAACTTGACAGGCAGGGAGGTGACATTGTTGCATTTTATAGATGATCTGACTGAGTTCAACTTTTAAGGAATTTGTTAACATGACATGGTTTTTTCTGCATCAGGAGCAAAAGTAGAACCAGCTAATATCAAAATATTAAAAGACAAAAGAAGGGTCATCAGGCTAATTGCAACAACATTTATTTCAAGTAAAGCCTTCTCTGCTCTGTAGATATAAAAATATCTGAGGCCTTAACTTTTTTTTTTTTTTGTAGGGGAAGAGCTTGGGTGAAGACCATCTTACATTTGAATTTATATTCCCAAATTGGAGGGGAGCAATGTGCATGGGATGGCAAACTGATCTCTGAATTATTGCTTGACCTTTCAGTGACATTAAAATGAAAGAAAACTGAATAAAATGATATAGCTCCACAGTGTTCTAAGACCATTGATATAAAAACAGAATTTAAATAGCAAACACCGACTTTCCCTGTTGCTCTTGTCTGATTTTTAAATAACATTTTCATTATGGTTGCTATAGTAGATTAAGCTCCTTGTTAGGAGGAAAATTCAGAGGCAACTCTATTTGGGATAAAAAATGTTTAAACTTGTAAATATCACTGTGAGAGAAAGATTGGGTACCATAAGAGTTACTGTAAATTACTTAACTGATATGCACTAATATTGAAAATGTCCTCTGTAAGTGCTTCTTTTCAAAATTCAATTCCCTTCAATAAAATTTGCATACTTCCAAGGGACTTAGAAAAGATAAAAGATACATAAAAATAACAAAAATACATTTGTTTGAGGGAAACATATTTGCAACTCATATTACATACATAGGGTTAATGACTCTAATTTATTCCAAGTTTCTAAAAACCATTATGAAAATGAACCATATACAATAGAAATATATTGTTGTGGCATAATTACATTTTCCAAAAATGACCACATCTGCCTTTCTAGTTTATTGTGGTGTTCCAGATTCTAGCCATGCACCATCAGGAGGTGGAGTCTATTTCCCCTTCCTTCTGTTGAACCTAGGATAGAGAATAGAGTAGGATGCACTTAGTGTATGCGGAGTGAATAGGATTCACCTCGTGCATGTGGGTGTGTGCTCCCTACCCCTGCTTCCTCTCCCTCTACACCCACTTACCCTCTCCTGGAATGCTTTTCTTTGGAATCCAACAGCCATGCTGGGACAGACACCAAATTATGTGGAGTGGCTAGTCCTGAGTTGTAAGAGTTCTAGTTGATGGAAGAAAATAATATAAATGTGTCTAGCAAAAAGAAAAGACAAATATTTAAGGTGATGGATATCCCAATGCTGAATTATATTTATGTATTACATTATCACATATACCTCAAAACTATGTACAATGACTATGTGTCAATTTAAAACAATAAAATTAAAAATAAATAGAGTTCTAGCTGACAATCTCAGCCAAGATCTCAGCTGGAAGCCAACACTAAGTACAAGACTTTCTCAGTCTTCCTTTAAGGTATTCAAGCTGGTTAAGTTAGGCCCACCCAGGATGATCTCCTAAAATTAAACTCAACTGATTAGGGGCTGTAATTATACCTGAAACATCCCTTTATAGCAGCTTCTAGATTCGTGTTTGAACAAGTGGGGAGGCACTGTAGTTCAGCTTAGCCAAGTAGACAAATGAAAAATCCATCACAGCCTTTATGAAGATTATGAAAATGTCATAGTTTATAAATAAACCATTCCTTGTTCATTTTATTTCTCCCTCTTATTCTATAATATAACTTAAAAATGTACTTTTACGGGTGGGTGGCAGACCGCTGGAGTGATAATTTGTGAGGCATAAACCTGTTTTTGGCATTACTGGTTATACCTTACTTGAGTTAATTCACCTCTCAAAACATTGGCAAATGTTAGTTTATTTTTTTTTAAAAATCTTACACAGGTGCTTGGTGGAGTGAAAAATATTACTTTCTAAGAGTTAATATAACTATAATAAAAATAGAGAATAAATGTAGACCAACATTTAATTAGTCTTTAATGAAGAAATCAGTGCAATCCAGGGGCATTTTGAGGACCTGGGTACTTCTAGACATTTTGTTAAAAAGGAGTTGGAGAGGGAGAATATTTGAATAAAATTACTAGGTTTTATACAAGACTGATTAGTATCCCACAGGGCAATTAAACCATAAACTTCAGTGGTTCTTTCGTACTAGACAAAAATCTACAAGTTAGCCTACAACTTGACAATGGTGGTACAATAATCAAAAAGTATATGGCAGAGCCAAACACACGTATGTTCTTTTGGAGAATTAAATAATCCTTGGGTGGGCTTTGGGAACAATATTTTAGTACAATATTGAACGGACATGCCACATACATCATTGCCACCACCTCTCTTACCCTATTTCCTAGTTTTTGATCATTTTTGTTAACCAGGGTCATATTAACTTTGTGTCATAATATTTGCTACAATGAAATTCTTACAAAAGTCTACGCGTTATCTTAGAAACATTATGATATGTAAAAAAGTCTCAATTCTTTCTTCAGATTACTCTGAAACAATGGGTGTAAATTAGCAAAGAAAGTGATAAAAATAAATTATAAAAGTGTAGCTATTTTTGTAAGTATCTATCCATACCATGTTTTATAACATGATTTCTCTCTTAAAATAGTGAAAATTGATGGTAAAACTAACAAAATTAGAGTTATTTTGTAGATGACCTACCTTGTAAATACAGTCAAGTGGGATAGGTTTCAGAATTAACCCAATGGATAAATTGGAAATTAGACCTTATCTGTTAATAACTTCACTTCTCCTGCTGCCACAGACTACGTGTGAAACTGTGTTCAGTGAGGATATTTGGTTTGCATTCACATTTGGTCTAATTTCTAGCTGAACATCTACACCTCATTTGTCTTTACATTTACCATTTGCCAATGTCACACATTGTACTGTTAAGATTCTTAAATGTAAGTGACATCCATTTTCAAGAAATAAATGTTTCGTTCATGAAGGGTATTTTTTAGGTTTATGGTAAGTTTGTTCTCATTTTTAGTTTGCTCTTCAGACAAATGGTGTAATGTATACTGTTCTTCTTCCTTCTTATTGAATATTTTCTACTAAACCTATCTTTTTATGATTCTGAAATGCCAGCTTCAGTTTTTTTTTATTAATTCATACTGACCCTGGGCAGAGCTGTCTATCTCAACTTAATGGCTATTTATAATATATGGATGGCATTCCCCTGCCATTAATGTTTAATGAATTGGCTCCTGATCCAATAGAGTCTAATAAAGGTAATCACTAGAATACATTGTCTTTCTGCAGTGCCCTAGAAACTTTTTTTATTTTCCCTATTGTATGCCTTTGACCCGTAGTCTCCTTTTTTCCTCTTTTGGTGCACTCTTCTGAACCTCTTTTTCATTATTTAGTCCACTTGCATACATTTCTACACTTAATTTCTTTACAGGTCAGGAAGACAGTCTTCTGAGTGGAAACTTTTAAAAAGTACCAGGCTACATCATTGTTGGAAAGAAAGAAAACCTTAAATACTGACAGGATGGAGACTTATTTACATGTAGAGTAGAAGAAAAACATTTAAAAAAAATCTAGGCTGCTTCTTACAGGTCATATCCCTTAGTGGATCCATCCTTTTTTGTAATCTACATTTGAGATGTGTTAAAAACAAAATTGGGTCCTGGAATTAGATAATGGTGATGGATGCAAGTTTTTCCGAATGTACTAAAAAGCATTGAGTTGCATATTTTAGAAGGATAAATGTTATGGTATGTGAAAAAACATATATCTATAATATATTAATAGTTATGTATTTTAATGATATGTATTAATATATTTTATATGATTTTGTCACATATAGTAGCATATATAAAACATTGGAACTGAATGACTTGAGGGAGCAAAGTTGAGCATTTCCTGATACTATAAACATGTATGTTATGTGTGTGTGTGTGTATATATATATATATATCTCCCTGTTTTTCACTCTCTTAAATCAATTCTTTCCAGATTTCCAGTGAAAGTAATTTTAGCTTGCTTATGAACGCCATCTAATTAGTTTATTTCTTTGTTACTGAAGAACGTGAACAAAGCCCACTATTTACTCAAGTGTGCACTTTCCAATGGTCTTTCTTGATTCAGGATGACTTGATCCTGAGGGTTCTGATGTTTATTACCTCTAAACAGCTAGCCAGCTGCTCTCTAGTCTTTCCAATTTAAGCTCCATTCTTGGAACTGCACTTATTTCAGTCTGGTTGTTATATTCACCTTGGGGCTCTGTATTCCTGAAGCCATGGACTGCTGATAATTTAGCAGCCATAAGAATATTCCTACTTGTTTGAAATAGGGGTTTCTGGATCCTGAGCCTAGAGATCATCCCAGGTATTTTTTCTAAGATGTACTTTTAAAAATAAAATTAAAATACTTTATTTTTTAGAACAGTTTTAGATTTTCAGAAAAAGTGTGCAGATATTTGAGAGACTTCTCATAACATTTTCCCTCCCTATTACCACTATTCCCCCACCCCCACCCCACCACCACGTGTCTCCTATTATTAACATCTTGAATTAGTGTGGCACATTTATTACTTAAGTTAATGAACCAATATTGACAACTGAAGTTCATAGTTTACTCTAAAGTTCACTCTTGGCCTTCTACAGTTCTATGGATTTTTCCAGATGCATATTGTCATGTATCCACCATTACACTTTCATATAGAATAGTTTACATTGCCCTAAGAAATTTTCTGTATTGAATCTCTGGTAACTACTAATCTCTTTATTGCCTCTATAGTTTTCCCTTTTCCATAATGTCATATAGTTGGTATCCTATGGTAGGTAGTCTTTTCCGACTGATTTATTTCACTTAGCAGTGTGTCTGTAAGGTGCTGCCGTAACTTTTTATGGCATGAGAGCTCTTTAAAACAAAATCATAGACTAATATTCTATTGTATGGATTTGCCACAGTTTGTTTATACATTCTCATGTTGAAAGACAGATTATTATGAATAAAGCTTCTATAAGCTTCCCTAAGCAGGCTTTTGTATGAACATTAGTTTTCAATTCAGTTGAGTAAATGCTTAGGAACTTGATTACTGGATTCTATGGTGAAACTGTGTTTAGATTTATAAGAAACTGTAAAACTGTAGTCCAAAGTGGCTATACCATTTTACCATTATTTCCACCAACAATACATGAAAGTTCCCATCACTTCACTTTCTTGCCAATATTTTGTGTTATCAGTCTTATGGATTTACCTATCCTAATAGGTATATACTGGTATGTCATTGTTTTAATTTGTAATTCCCTAATGATATATGATGTTAATATTTTCTACCACTCTGTGACTTGTCTTTTCATTCTCTTAACAGTACTTTTTGTAGAGCAAAAGTTTAAAATTTTAATACAATTCAATTTAAAATTTTTTGTAGATAATTTTTTGGTGTTATGTCTATAAATAAATTGCCAAACTCAAATCTAGTTTTTTTCCCGATGTTATCTTTTGGAGCTTTCACATTTTGCATTTTCCATTTTACGTTTAGTTCTATGATGTATTTTGAGTTTATTTTTGTGAAAGGTGTAAGGTCTGTGTGTAGATCCCTTTTTTTTTTTTTGGCATATGGATGTCCAGTTATTCTAGCACTATTTGTTGTCTGTTGAATTGCCTTTGCTCCTTTGTCCAGGGCAAGTTGTTTATATTTGTATTGGTCTATTTCTGGATTTCCTCTTCTGTTCTTTTGATTCACTTACCTATTCTGTCACCAGTACCATGCTGTCTTGATCACTGTAGCTTTGTAGCAAGTCTTAAAGTTCAGTAGCCTCACTCCTTCAACTTTGTTCTTTGATATTTTATTGGCTATTCTGGATCTTGAGCCTTTCTCTATGAACTTTACAATCAGCTTTTTGATATTCACAGAATAACTTGCTGAGATTTTGATTGAAACTGCGTTGAATCTATAATCAAGTTGGGAAGAACTGATAACAGTATTGAGTCTTCCTATCTATGAACACAGAATATCTATTCATTTATTTAGATTTTCTTTTATTTCTTTCAGGAGAATTTTTTCTATTTCTCATACAAATCCTGTACATATATTGTTAGATTTTTACATCTATGTGTTCTATTTTTTACACTAATATAAATGGAATTTTCCTTCTAATTTCAAGTTCCATTTGTTATTTTCTGGCGTATTGGAAAGAAATATTTTTATATTAAATTTTATCCTGAAACATTGCTGCAATTTCTTATTTGTTCTAGAGAATGTTTTCTCAATTTTGGGGGATTTTTCTACATAGTCAGCCATATCATCTGAGAGTAAAAACAGTTTTATTTTCTTCTTCTCAATCTTTATATCTTTTTCTTAATATTCTTTCCTTTTCTTGTCTTACTTCTACCTAGGTCTTCTATTATGCTATTGAATAGGAGTATCAACAGGGGAAAATCTTGCCTTGTTCTCAGTAGCTTGCTATATCAAATTACTACAGACTAGTAGCTTCAAACAATAGAAATTTGTTCTCTCACAGTTCTGAAAGCCAGAAGTCTAAAATCTAGGTGTCAGCAGTGCCATACTCCCACAGAAGCTGTGGAGGGAAATCCATTCCTTGTCAGCTTCTGGTAGCTTCATACGTTCTTTGGGTTGTGGGTGTGGGTGTGGGTGTGACACTGATTTCTGTGTTCCTCGTCACACTGGCTTCTTGATGAGTCTGTGTTATTTCACCCTTGCGTCTACCTTATAAGGATGTTTATGATCAATAGCATTAAGGCCCACTCAGATAACTTAGGGTAGTCTTATCACCTTAAAATTCTTAATTTAGTTACAGCTACAAAATCCTTGCTTTCAAAGAAGGTAACATTTTCATGTTTTAAAAGTTAAGACTTAATATCTTTGGGAGATCATTAGTCAGCCTACTATACTACACTGATCTTAAAGCATCTGATTTCTCTGCATTGCGTATGATGTCATGTTAGCTGTAGGTTTTTTGGTATCAAGTTGAGGCGTTTCATCTATTCCTAGTTTGCTGAGAGTTTCTACTCATAAATGAGTGTAGGATTTTGTCAATGCTTTTCTGTTGCTATTATATGATTTTTCTTCTCTGGCCAGTTGATATGATAAATTACATTTGTTGAGTTTTTGAATATTCCACCAGCTGTGTACCTGAAATAAATCCTGGTTGTAGTGTATAATTACTTTTATACATTATTAGATTTGATTTGCTAAGATTTTGTTGAGGCTTTTTATATCATGTTCACAAGTGATGTTAATTTGTAGTTTGTCTTTCTTTTAATGGGGTTTTCACATGTATTCTGATTTTTGCTACAGCGTAATGCTGATATAACATAATGACTTAGGAAGTGTTCCCTCTGCTTTACAGGTTGTAGAGAATTGGTATCATTTTGTGCTTAAATATTTGATAGAATTCATCAGTTAAACTGTCTGGACCCGATTTATTATTTATTTTTAGAAAGTTATTTATTGATTCAATTTTTTAAAAAGATACAGATATAGATAAAACCTGAATAGCCCTATTCAGATTATCTATTTCTCTTTGTGTGAGTTTTGGTAGTTTGTTTCTTTTAGGGAATTGGCTCTGTTTATCTAAGTTATCAAATTTGAGATCACAGTGTTGTTCATCACATTTCTTTATCATCTTTTTAATATCCATGAGATCAGTAGTGATGACCCCTTTCATTTCTAATGTTAGTAATCTGTATTGTTGCTCTTCTTTTCCTGGTCAGCCTGATTAGAAGTTTAGTAATTTTATTGATCTTTTAAAAATGATTAGCTTTTGGTTTTGTTAATTTTTCTCTGATTGATTTCCTATTTTCAATGTAATTGATATCTACTCTAATTCATATTCCTGTTTTTCTTCTGATTGCTTTAGGCCTAAATTGTTTTTGTTTCTGTGGGTTTCTAACATAAAAGTTTAGATTATTGATTTTAATCTTCCTTCTTTTTTGATCTATGTGTTCAGTGCTTTAAATTTCCTGCAAAGCATTGTTTTCCTTGCATTCCACAAATTTTTATTTTTATTTAGTTTAACATATATTAAAATTTATCTTTCAGAAATTTCTTTTAGCATGCTTTATTTTTTATTGCTGAAAGCTGAAAATAATACCTCGAGTGATGGGAACTAAGAATATTGGTGTTTTGTTACGAGGTTTTGTGTTAATCTAGCTTAGAGCTGAACTGTGTTTAATGCTTGCTGTAGGTTTAAGTGCCAGATGCTTCTGTGTGCTTGTGTTTGTTGTCTTCCCTGTTGTTTTTGGGCTTTCCTAAGAGCTCCTTATTAAATAGAGTCTGTGTGTTTCACCTCTCATTTGTAATCCACTGTTATTATACCAAAGCCCTCTTCACATGGTGATGAGGTCTCAGGAGGGATAATTGTTCTATAATATTATGATTACATCTCAGTTTTCTTAGTGAGCTTGAGTTTCTAGGCTGCGATCTTCTGAAATGGTCTGAGCCCTTTTTTGGTCCCCTGACATTACACAGGAAGACTGAAAGAGTCTGGAGGGGACTAATTACCCTTCCCCCAAGTCAGATAAAACTCTGGTAAGATAGTTTCCCTTGAAGGACATGTCTTTCTTACAGGGAACAATCTGGGAAACTTTCAAAATGGTTACTTTTTCTCTCCCCTGAGATTTTTCTCCAGCCTTCCCCATGAGAACATGGTAGGGTTCTTGGAGATAAAACTCAAAAAAGTATACAGTCTCCCCTAAGACTAGGCAGAAAGAATTTTTAACTCTCAAGCTAGTCTGCACTGAGCCTCCAGCAATTTGTCAAAATTATCATACACGTGTTCCGATCAGTTCCTAGGTCCTTCTGTTTTTGCTTCGGGTAATCTGATCTTATGATTCTTTGTGTTTACATGTTTCTCCAGATTTGGGGATAGTAGTTTGCTTTGTGACCTCAGCTCTCTGATGAATCTAAAAAGGTCATTAATTTCCAGTTGGTTCATCTTTTTTCCTTGCTGTAAATATTTTTCTTGTTGCAAATTGCAGTGAAGCAGTGTCATTGGCTGGGATAATACCTGAGATTTGTCATCTCATGCCAGGAAAATTAAGGACACGGACACACACACAAGGAGTAAGTTTAGGAGCGGAGGATTAATAGGCAAAAGAAAGAGAAAGGAGAACAGCTTCCTCTCAGGGGCGCCCGAATGAGACTTCCAGCCTGCAGCAGAGTGCGCTGGATTTTATAGACAGGCTTGAGGAGGCGGTGTCTGATTTACATAGGGCCCAAGATTGGTTGGACGGGGTGTGATGTTTACGTAACGTGCGAGGAAGCTGGATGCCCCGATCTTATGCAAATAATGACTTCTCCTGGCTGGCGCTATGTTGCCTGCTCCTTATTCTTCATGTGGCTGGCAAAGAAAAGGGAAGATGGAGCTGCCATTTTGAACATGCTTAGCACCAGGTAGCTTTTTCTTACTGGCACAACTGCTGGCATTCATCCATTGCAAGTTTCCAACTTGCTTGTCTGTGTCTGCAGCTTGATTTTACAGGCTGCTCTTTGTTAGAAAAAAAAGTGATTTGAGGGCTGATTTCATTCAAAGGAAAACCTTACTGAGGACTCAATACCCTCACTATCTGCTAAACAATTCCTTTTTAACGCCTATATCAATAGCTTCCAACTTCTTTATATGTCCATCCCAAAACATTTTTATGCAAATGGTTAATAGAGAAAACCAGATCCAGAAATTGGGACAATTAATATGAAAATTGAATTTTTTAAATGTTTTCACTGCTTTCTTGCCTACCACCAGGACTTCAGTAGGTAATTAAGATGTCATCAATATTTTTTTTTAAGTAACTAAAAGTTCTAGATGCTGTACTTATATACTTTGGATGCTTGTCCGCTCCAAATCTCATGTTGAAATGTAATCCCCGATGTTGGTTGAGGGGCCTGGTGGGAGGCATTTGGGACATGAGGGTGGATCCTCATGAATGGCTTGGTGGCATCCTTGCAGTAATGAGTGAGTTCGTTCTCAGTCTGTGATTTCACATGAGATCTGGTTGTTTAAAAGAGGCTGAGAATCCCTCCACTCTGTCTCTTTCTCCCTCTCTTGCCCTGTGACATGCTGGCTCACCTTTGCTTTCTGCCATGATTGTAAGCTCCTTGAGGCCCTCACCAGAGGCCAAGCAGATGCTACTGTCATGCTTCCTATACAGCCTACAGAACCATGAGCCAAATAAACCTCTTTTCTTTAAAAATTACCCAGTCTCAGGTATTCCTTTAGAGTAATGCAAAGAGACTAACATATATACCTTTTGCACCTTTGAAACAGGAGTTTAAAAAATATTTTTTTGATTTACCTTTTTTGCTGGTTACACAAACACTGTTGAGGCATCTCCATTGGCTGAGGCCTTTTCTCTCACTAGGTTTATATTTTATAGACTCTTGGATTCTGAATGAGTACTCTGATATCTTTTGCACCTTCAGCCTCCTTTTTCTCAGCTTTGAGAAAAATGTTTCTGGGAATGCCTGGTCTTTTCACAAAATAAGCAGAGTATTTTAGACTTCATCTGCTGAACTTCCACTGTCTCCAGAAGAAAACATTGTGGTATAAGAAATTACAAAAACAGGCCTGGCACAGTGGCTCATGCCTGTAATCCCAGTACTTTGGGAAGCCGAGGCAGGTGGATCACGAGGTTAGGAGATCGAGACTATCCTGGCTAAAATGGTGAAACCCTGTCTCTACTAAATATACAAAAAATTAGCCAGCCTGATGGCAGGTACCTGTAGTCCCAGCTACTTGGGAGGCTGAGGCAGGAGAATGGCATGAACCCAGCAGGTGAAGCTTGCAGTGAGCCGAGATCACGCTACTGCACTCCAGCCTGGGTGACAGAGAGAGAGACTCTGTCTCAAAAAAAAAAAAAAAAAAAAAAAAAAAAAAAAAAAAAAAAAAAAATTCTCAAAACTACTGCTTAAACTTATCCTGTTTGAGCAGCTTGAAGGAGAGTAATAATGGCTGGACGTTCTTTAATTTGTAGAAACTGGCTTAATTTGTGCACACATAAAAAGAAGTCTAATTTCACAACTACAGATTGCAAGCATTATTGTATGATAACCTTAGGATTGATGCCAAGAGACCACATGAGAAGATAGAATATCAGTTTAATTTTAGTAACTGACTCTCCTTTATAAGAACTTTGACCCTCTGTAATGCTGTAGAACAAAATCTTCTTTCATAAGTATGCATTTATTGATCACATGTTATGTGCCAACAACTGTGCCGGTCAGAGGTGTGTGTGTATGGCATTGACTAAGACAACATCTGTAAACTCAGGTTTCTGTGTAGTGGATATAAGATGAATGCCTACTGTCAACTTTCCACAAGACTACCAGAAAAACCTGTTGATCTAACAAAGCTATGATTTTAGATCTGTAGTAAAAGAATATACAAGGTTGATGGAATCTGATTAGTTGCTCAAGATGGATAACTTAGGAGAGCACATTTATGGAGTTTTGGGCTTGTTCTGCATTACTTTAAGGCAGGTATTGCAAGTCAGATAAATGATTGGAACTGGGCAAGAGTTTAGACAAAGTAGTCTTGTGTTTGTGGCACAGAGAGGGTCTTGAAATAAGCCCTGGCCAGTTAGCTGATGACCTTGCTAAGTAAGTTATTTTAGTTGATTCATAGTTTTTTTTTTTCTTTTCTTCCAGAAATATTTCCCAGAGCAGGGAGCCAAGTGGTCAGTAATAATGAGAACAGTAATAAAATATGCCTAGTTCCAAAATTTTCACAAAGGGATAAAAAATTGTTCTAGTTATCACAAATAAATGAACTTGAATCCTTAAAGTATAGCCATAAGGAGTCTTTAAATAAAATGCAAAAGTCTTTATTAAATGAATGAAAAGAAAATTCCTCTTCCTTGAGACTATCATTTTTAAAAAACAGATAAATGTGGGGAAATTTATTTTGTTATTCTAACATAATTCTGGTTGGGAATGAAAATTAAAATAGAATTTTTTTCCTAAAACAAAGTTATGGACTTCCTATTGGAATTGCAATTATCCATGCAAAATTTGCTGACATGAGTGTTTTCACTGAAGTCTTCAATACACAGGCTGTGCTGGGCAGGGCTGGGCTATACCTACTGTCTGGATATTAAGGCCATGAATCTGTCTTAAAGATGTATATGTAGTAGACCTGAACAGACTCATTTTAGTGGAGTCCAAGATACTACATCTTCTGTTTTAATAGATTTGTCTTTTCTCAAGTTTTTGAAAATGCTAGGATACCACCTTGAATTTGGAACCACTTCTTGTTGTTGCTGTTACTGCTATGGGCATATTTTTGTTATAGACAAGTTTTTGTTTCCATATCATTGTAAACATGGCTTATGACACATATTCTCAAATGTGCAAAGAAAAGTATAATGTTTGAGTTTATACATCCATGTAATAAGTGTGGAACATTCATTCCATATATAAGATACATTTTTAGGCAAGCATTCGCGTAAAGGGTATTTTGTCATTTCGTTCTCCAGTATTTATTGAGTGACTGATATGTAGATGGTGCTATGTATATTAGGTGTTAAGGTGTTAGGGTTTTGGAGTTGGGGATTTAGTAGAAGAGAGTGGAACTGGTGCCTGCCCTCAAGGAGTTTATAATCTAGTGAGGTAGAGAAATGCTCAACTAAGAATGAGACACATAAGTTAGTGTTAGAACTCTGGTAAGTGGTGTGAGAGTTATCTGATGTTATAAAATCATGTGACCCTGTATAAGGAGATGAACTTTCAAGTTGAACTGAGAGTAGAAGGCAGAGATGATAATGAGGCAGAGTGATCTAAGTAGAGAAAACGGATGTGTAACATCCCTAAGGAGAGGGAACTAGAACTCAAAGGCTTATCATTACTGCCAAAATGTAATTTGTCATAGTTGTGTCATTTCAATTGTCTTCTTTAAATATTAATTATTTTAATAAAAGTTTTATATAAGTGCATTTTAATATTTAATCTACACAAAGATGAGACACTTTTATTAATTTCTCTAAATGTTTCAGAACATTATTTTTTCTGTGATTTTAAATATTTGCGAAAACTCTTTCAACCTGTCTTTCAGGAAGACTCGGCTCTCATCTACATACTTGCCAACAGAAATAGTGTTTTCACGTTAAGGAAACAAACTTCAAACTTAGGAGGTACCATCATGTTAACTGCTGCCTTGTAATGGTTATTTATTGTCATTTTGTTTGTTGACAGTGATTAGAATCACACTAGCAGTATGATCAACATGATCATTATAAAAGATAGTGAGGCTTTTTTCTCTTTCTTTCTTTTCTTTTCTTTTTTCTTTTTTTTTTTTTTTAAGATAATGAAGTCTTGCATTACTGCCCTGACTGGAGTGTAATGGCGCGATCTCAGCTCACTGTAACCTCCGCTTCCCGGGTTCAAGCACTTCTCCTGCCTCAGCCTCCTGAGTAGCTGGGATTACAGGCACCCGCCATCACCCCTGGCTAATTTTTTTATATTTTTAGTAGAGACAGGATTTCACTATGTTGGTCAGGCTGGTCTCCAACTCCTGACCTCATGACTCACCTGCCTCGGCCTCCCAAAGTGCTGGGATTACAGGTGTGAGCCACCGCGCCTGGCTGAGGCTTCTTTTCTTTTAAACAGAAGAATTACACTTCCAATTCAACACAATTTCCTCTAGAAGAGAATTGGATATTCAAAGAAGTATGAAGTTTTTATTTTACCCTATACTTATGCAGAACATTAGAGAATTCCCCAAATCTCTAAATCTTCATTTTCCAACTAACTGAATGGCAGTGACATAATTTCCTGTCTAAGCAAATTATTTCTCACCATAGATGTTCTCTATATGTGAATCTTGCATTTTGAGCCTAATGTTGTAAGACACCAGGTCTGATATGCATAGTTTTTATTAATCTGTTGTTTACCTTGTTAGATAAAGAGTGAGCAGATTAGCTACCTGGGCGAATTGGTTTGAATGGAGACAGAATTGTTACACATAGGTTAATTTGATAGCGCCTTCAAGGCCCAATTCAAAGGAGACCTAATTTACCCTCATTTCCAGTCATCTGCTTTTGTTAGTGGTGCATGCAGAAGCTATCAGGTTTCATTCTCAAAATCACCATATCCGCTTGCACGTGGAAAGTTGGAAGGAAGGCCTACGCAAGTGTCTGTTGAGGCATTTTCAGCTGGAGGTCTATCTTGATTTGTAGATGCACTTCCCTCTTTACTGAGTTTCAGCACTACAGTTCTAACATTTCTGTTCCTGTGACTTCAAACTCAGTTTGTAAAGAAGTGACCATTCAGTGAGGTCCTCATCCTCGCTAATGTTCAGAACTTCAAGAGTATTCTTTTTATTTATTTATTTATTTATTTATTTATTTTTATTATACTTTAAGTTCTAGGGTACATGTGCATAACGTGCAGGTTTGTTACATATGTATACTTGTGCCATGTTGGTGTGCTGCACCCATCAACTCGTCAGCACCCATCAATTCATCATTTATATCATGTATAACTCCCCAGTGCAATCCCTCCCCCCTCCCCCCTCCCCCCTCCCCCCCCCCATGATAGGCCCCAGTGTGTGATGTTCCCTTTCCCGAGTCCAAGTGATCTCATTGTTCAGTTCCCTCCTATGAGTGAGAACATGCGGTGTTTGGTTTTCTCTTCTTGTGATAGTTTGCTAAGAATGATGGTTTCCAGCTGCATCCATGTCCCTACAAAGGACGCAAACTCATCCTTTTTTATGGCTGCATAGTATTCCATGGTGTATATGTGCCACATTTTCTTAATCCAGTCTGTCACAGATGGACATTTGGGTTGATTCCAAGTCTTTGCTATTGTGAATAGTGCCGCAATAAACATACGTGTGCATGTGTCTTTAAGAGTATTCTTTGATTAGTTTTGGGAGTCCTCGGTTTGTCCCCCTTTCTGTGCCTCAGGATTTGTTATGTTTTCACACTCCTGAGTAGCTAGGAGTACAGATGTGTGCCACCATGCCTGGCTAATTTTTGTATTTTTTTGTAGAGACAGGGTTTCACCATGTTGGCCAGGCTGGTCTTGAACTCCTGAGCTCAAGAGAACCGCCCCGCTTGGCCTCCCAAAGTTCTGGGATTATAGGCGTGAGCCACAGAGCCTGGCCTCTGTGCTAACAAGCTATTAGTGACTTCAAAGGTGGGCAGCAAAAGTTAGCCCCCAAATAGCAGTAGTCCACTGTTATATAGTTTCCCCTGGTAATAGTCACCTGGAAGAAAATCTCCCATAGGTCAAGCATAAGTCCTCTTTTACTGATTTCAGTTTATCTAGTTTGAGACCTTTGAAAGTTGTCTTTTAATGCCCTTTCTATGACCTGTTGCAAGAAGATCATCGTCAGTCTGCTGTGCACTGTGGTTTAACAGCAAATATGGCTTTCTCTGGAAGGATAAAATCCTTGCCAGTGTTCCTCCCCGTGGTTCTTTGTAGATTCTTCCCCTTTTTGCCATTACCTTCTTCGCCCCATCCCTCTTTCACACTTGGAAATGGCCAAAGCCGAACTAATCTCTGAAGCTGAATACTGGAGCCCTGCTTAGAATCTTGGCCCATTTTTATCTGAGCTTTTTTCCTACCTCATTTTTGCTGGAAAATGCTTCCATTTGGCTTTTAATAGGGGTCATTTGTGAACAATATTTCCTAACCAGTTACAGATTTGAATGTTTTGCATGTGTATGATCATTTAGAGTCCAAGTACTTTTATACTGGAACGCCTTTTATGAATTCTGCTGCCTTTTCCCTGAAAGGAAACAGCTTTCCTGTTCCCATATTGCGGGCAAGGTTATTGAGGCAAATGGGCTGGTGAAAATGTGGAATCTGTTTTAAAAGGGTAGAACCATCTCACTGTGCAAGTAATAGAAACTCAAAGTAACTTTAACCAAAATAGGGATTATATGGGAAGGACACAAGTGTGTCTCTCGCTGCAGCAGAAAAGAGAGTGCAACAAAGCCTAACTAGGAGAGGCAAGCAAGAACTGCAATTGTGGTCGGAGTCTCTGCTTTGCTCTCCTTTTTCTCTGTTGCCTTCTGTGCTGGGGCCCCATGTCCCTGTGTGACATGGTTGCTTAGACCACTGAGTCTCTATCACCTGACTTCACTGGAACAACAGATACAAACTCATCCCATGAATTCTAATTCCAAATTCTCTGGACTGAGAATCTGATTGGCTGGCCCAGTGTAGTCAGATACACCTCCTCGGTCATTTTAGTTCTGGGGTTGTATGAGACCTGGTCATTTTCAGAGAAGGCTATGGGCCTAAATAGACAGTTAAAAGAATCTTCTAACCATCCCATGAGTTTACAACTAATTACAAGGTCAGCAAATGTTTACCCATAGGTGTGTAACTCCCCATTTTTTATGACCCGGAATGGCAATTTTTTAAATGAAGTTAGACATTTCTCCCTCAAAGTTCCTGTGACACTTATAGATTCCTTTCTTAAACTCTTATTTGTTTCAACATTTCTGTCTCCTTCACTAGACTGTGAGGTTCTTGAAGAAAATGACCCTGTGTTGTTCAATCTTCACATCCTCAATGCCTGGCACAGTGCTAGGATATTTTAAATGCTTAGCAAATGCTGGTTGAATGGAGAAACAGATAAAAGATTGACTACCTCAAAAGTTATTTCTTTGCACTCCTACATTTTTGAAATTTTTCTGCTTAAGTCAGATAGCTAAAAGATAACTGAGGCAGAAATACCTTCCTACAGTGATAAGCTGAAGCAACTTTTGTGTTCTCAGGAACTAGTACCCCATAGTGCAGCCATAACTCACTGGAAAATACCAAGCTTTTGCACAAGAACAGCCAGCAGGTGATTCAAGACAGTATAGCTTCTGGTCAGTAAAAGAAAACTATTTCAAATGGAAAGAAATTCTAGATTTCAAATGAATGTACAGGAAAATTCCAGTGATTGACTATTATCAACCAAAGGTTCCCAATAAGGTTAAAGAGAGAGAAAACTGAAAATATCTTGAGGGCTCATACTTATTCCTTGAGGTGTTCTTTTTAGTTCTTTTTTTTTACTTTGAAAGTTTTAAATTAATCATTTACTAGTTTTTGATGGCTTCCGTAACAGATTACTGAAAATGGAGTGACATAAAACAACAAAAATAAAACCATTTAACAACTTTGGAGGCCAGATGTCTTAAATGGCTCTATTTGGTCTAAAATCAAGATGTCAGCAGGGTTGTGTTCCCTCTGGAAACTCTAGTAGAGAATCTGTTTCTTTGACTTTTCCAGCTTCTCATGACCCCTTTCTCTATCTTTAAAGCCAGAAAGGGCAGGTTGACTTCTCAGTCTTCATCACTGTGACCTTCTCTTCAGCCTGCCTCTTCCATCTTTTAAGGACCCCTGTGATTACATTGGGCCCACCTAGATAATCCAGGATCATCTCCCTGCCTTAAGGCCAGTGGATTAGCAACCTTCATCATCTGCAACCTTAATGCCCCTTTGCCATGTCAGCATATTCAGACATTCTGAGTATTAGGACATGGACATCTATAGGTGGGCAGGATTCTGTCAACCACACCTATACCTACTGTGAACACAGATACTATGGAGGATATAAAAGTAAACTATATATAGCATTCTCAATCAAGGATGTGTACTGGCTAATGAAAAAGTCAACCTCAGATAATCTAAATAATATATAATTGCTAATTCTCTGTGTCAAAATTTCCCTTTCTTCTTACTCAAAAAAACATGGTCTCTGACTGTGCCAGTCCTAAGTCATGTTGCCTAGTCCAATTTTAGGGTTATAGCTATTGAGCAACTAGTTCTGTTAACACCTAAATGCAACACATTAGGATATATAGCCACAAACAAGACATCAGATTTTGAAGAGACAAATGAATTGCTATAAATGAATTATGCAATAAAGTAATTCCTCCAACACTGTTAGTAATCTAATCTGAGAATGAGAAGTGAAGATTGCAGATTATCCCAACGTTACATCATACTTAACATCCTCAGCCTAAATGCTATAGGAGATACAGATTATTCAGCATAAGAATATTATGTTAAAAATATAAAAGTTTAGACTACTTTTCAAGGAGTTGAAACTATAGGGTGTTAATGGCAGAAAAGCTTTTTGTAGTTACCTTGTTTGCCCATTTAGACTTCAAGGGCAAGTTTGAGGTTCTGTGAATGATATCCATAGTTTGCATTTAAATTTGAAGGTTATTTATTAAGTGACATTTTCAGTAAGATACAAAACCTACCTCCTGGTTAGTGATTGCACAAAGTCATTTTTAGTGTGTGTGAGAGAGCAGTGAATAAGAATATTTATAATTTAGCACTTTTAAAAATGTCCTTCAAATATGTGTGCACATAATAACTTCTTAGACTATCAAGTTCAAGTTTTACAAGATTTAGGCTAAATATCACACATCTTCAATAAATGGTTTTGTATTCATGTACATGGTGATCAACAATCTAGAAAATACATAATTCCAGAAAACTAATTTGTTAGCATTGGTCCTAGATCAGATATTTTTATTTACTTGAATTGGTCATTAGTAAATGCTTAAATATTTACTAAGCGAGTTAATGATGCATATGGTAGAAAATGCTAAGTGTGGAGGAATAGTCATATGTTAAGCACAAAATCTCAGACTGGGATTTTATAGCGGTAATTGGTATTGTGTGTGTTCAGAGGCCCATGGAGACCTAGGATAAACATGCTGCATCTTTTGAGGAGTTTTGCTTAGATATTTGAGAGCAAAGTTAAATACTTTACCTGCTGAGTAATTTAAAATATTTTTGTGTTATGACAAAAATCATATTATTGAAAACACAATTCATGTAACATTTTTTATAATAGCATAATTTTTCCATGCTATATTTTTATAAAGTATTTGAAAATTTTCATTATGCAATTTGCAAGCATTTCCCATTTATTGTATGTGTGTGTATATGTTACCTCACGTAGCCCTATAAGGCTTGTTACTAAAAAATAATTCAGAACCCCTACAGTGTCCCTTCCCCCTCTCCCTCACTTCTTTTAAACTGATTATTTTAGTATTTATCTGTGTATCTCTAAGTAATACATATACTTTTTTTTTTTTTTACATTTCAAGCTCTTTCTCTTGATTTTGCACAATGAAACAGAGAACATAACTAACATCGCTAATCTTCCCTTCACTTCTATTGCACACACTCTCCTTCTGTCCCTTCTTTATCTCAATGTAGTTTTACTGCAAATTTGATGAAATTAATATTCATATTAGTACACTATTGAAATGTCATCTAAAGCTGAACTGTGGAGTAAACTACCATCACCGTTTCTGTCCTTCCTGACTTTTGATTTCTCTGGATGTAATACTTATCTTGTTTTTTAATTTGCTTGGTTTTATAAATACTTATCACTGTCTCAGCCCCCAAAGTGTTCACTGGTTGTCTAAATACCTTCTCAAGGTGTTCATGCACTTGTGGTATTCTGTTAACTTCATCTTCCTGGAGACGTCTCTCCTGCAGCCCTGCTCTCTGATTTTGCTGGTGTACTCTATGTCGGAGACCCTCTATTTTACTCTCTACAGGAACAAAGCTTAAGTCACTGGCCAGGATGAGGAGGTGTGGCAGTCTCCCAGCTATCAGGAGTGAGAGATGGGATCTGAGGATCCAACTCCTTCTTACTCCTTTCCCTTCCCCCGGTTGAACATCTTTAGTGAAATACAATATATGTAGCATACCATTCACCCATTTAAAGTGTATATTCTGTGGTTTTCGGAACATTCTCAGAGTTGTGAAACCATCACCATAGTGATTTTTAGACCATTTTCATCATCTCCAAAAGAAACCCAGATGCATTAGTGGTCATTTCCGTTTCCCCTGAAGCCCCCCTCCACAGTCCTGGGCATTATGATTCCATTTTTTGTTTTTATATCTTGGCCTCTTCTGGGCATTTCCTATAAAGGAAATCACACAATTGTGGTCTTTTGTGACTGGCTTCTTTCAGCTAGAATAATGTTTTCACAGTTCATCATGCTGTAATGTGTCTTGGTACTTTTTTTATTGCTTATAATATTCCATTGTATGTGTGTACTACATTATTTAACTTTTCATCAATCAATGGAAATTGGGGTGTTTCCACTTTTAGGCTTTTATGGATGATGCTGTTACAAACATTCATATACAACTTTTGTGTGGACATATGTTTTCATTTCTCTTGGTTATATAACTAGGAGTGGAATTGCTGGGTAATATATGTACCTTTATGTACACTACCTTTTTGTATATAATAAATTAGATGGATCATTTTACATCATCACTTGCAGGATGTAAGGGTTCTGATTTCCCCCCATCATTATTAATTGTGGTTTTAGTTATTGGTGACCTTCTGGGTGCCAAATGGTGACTCATGGTGTTTAGACCACCATTTCTCTGATGGCTGGTAATGCTGAGTATCTTTTCTTTTTCTTTTTCTTTTCTTTTTCTTTTTTTTTTTTAATTATACTTTAAGTTCTAGGGTACATGTGCACAACGTGCAGGTTTGTTACATATGTATACATGTGCCATGTTGGTGTGCTGTACCCATTAACTTGTCATTTACATTAGGTATATCTTCTAATGCTATCCCTCCCCCACCCCCTCCCCACAATAGGACCCATTGTGTGATGTTCCCCTTCCTGTGTCCAAGTGATCTCATTGTTCAGTTCCCACCTATGAGTGAGAACATGCGGTATGTGGTTTTCTGTTCTTGTGATAGTTTGCTGAGAATGATGGTTTCCAGCTGCATCCATGTCCCTACAAAGGACACGAACTCATCCTTTTTTATGGCTGCATAGTGTTTCGTGGTGTATATGTGCCACATTTTCTTAATCCAGTCTGTCACTGATGGACATTTGGGTTGATTCAGTCTTTGCTATTGTGAATAGTGCTGCAATAAACATACGTGTGCATGTGTCTTTATAGCAGCATGACTTACAATCCTTTGGGTATATCCCCAGTAATGGGATGGCTGGGTCAAATGGTATTTCTAGTTCTAGATCCTTGAGGAATCACCACACTGTTTTCCACAATGGTTGAACTAGTTTACAGTCCCACCAATAGTGTAAAAGTGTTCCTATTTCTCCACATCCTCTCCAGCACCTGTTGTTTCCTGATTTTTTAATGATTGCCATTCTAACTGGTGTGAGATGGTATCTCATTGTGGTTTTGATTTTCATTTCTCTGATGGCCAGTGATGATGAGCATTTTTTCATGTGTCTGTTGACTGTATGAATGTCTTCTTTTGAGAAATGTCTGTTCATATCCTTTGCCCACTTTTTGATGGGGTTGTTTTTTTCTTGTAAATTTGATTGAGTTCTTTATAGATTCTGGATATTAGCCCTTTGTCAAATGAGTAGATTGCAAAAATTTTCTCCCATTCTGTAGGTTGCCTGTTCACTCTGATGGTAGTTTCTTTTGCTGTGCAGAAGCTCTTTAGTTTAATTAGATTCCATTTGTCAATTTTGGCTTTTGTTGCCATTGCTTTTGGTGTTTTAGACATGAAGTCCTTGCCCATGCCTATGTCCTGAATGGTATTGCCTAGGTTTTCTTCTAGGGTTTTTATGGTTTTAGGTCTAACATTTAAGTCTTTAATCCATCTTGAATTAATTTTCATATAAGGAGTAAGGAAAAGATCCAGTTTCAGCTTTCTACTTATGGCTAGCCAATTTTCCCAGCACCATTTATTAAATAGGGAATACTTTTCCCATTTCTTGTTTTTCTCAGGTTTGTCAAAGATCAGATGGCTGTAGATGTGTGGTATTATTTCTGAGGGCTGTGTTCTGTTCCATTGGTCTATATCTCTGTTTTGGTAGCAGTACCATGCTATTTTGGTTACTGTAGCCTTGTAATATAGTTTGAAGTCAGGTAGCATGATGTCTCCAGCTTTGTTCTTTTGGCTTAGGATTGTCTTGGCAACGCGAAGGTCTTTTTTGATTCCATATGAACTTTAAAGCAATTTTTTCCAATTCTGTGAAGAAAGTCATTGGTAGCTTAATGGGGATGACATTGAATCTATAAATTACCTTGGGCAGTATGGCCATTTTCACAATATTGATTCTTCCTATCCATGAGCAAAGTATGTTATTCCATTTGTTTGTGTCCTCTTATATTTCACAGAGCAGTGGTTTGTAGTTCTCCTTGAAGAGGTCCTTTATATCCCTTGTAAGTTGGATTCCTAGGTATTTTATTCTCTTTGAAGCAATTGTGAATGGAAGTTCATTCATGATTTGGCTCTCTGTTTGTCTATTACTGGTATGTAAGAATGCTTGTGATTTTTGCACACTGATTTTGTAACCTGAGACTTTGCTGAAGTTGCTTATCAGCTTAAGGAGATTTTGGGCTGAGATGATGGGGTTTTCTAAATATACAGTCATGTCGTCTGCAAACAGGGACAATTTGACTTCTTCTTTTCCTAACTGAATACCCTTTATTTCTTTCTCTTGCCTGATTGCCCTAGCCAAAACTTCCAACACTATGTTGAATAGGAGTGGTGAGAGAGGGCATCCCTGTCTTGTGCCAGTTTTCAAAGGGAATGCTTCCCGTTTTTGCCCATTCAGTATGATATTGGCTGTGAGTTTGTCATAAATAGCTCTTATTATTTTGAGATATGTTCCCTCAATACCGAATTTATTGAGAGTTTTTAGCATGAAGGGCTGTTGAATTTTGTCAAAGGCCTTTTCTGCGTCTATTGATATAATCATGTGGTTTTTGTCTTTGGTTCTGTTTATATGCTGGATTACGTTTATTGATTTGCATATGTTGAACCAGCCTTGCGTCCCAGGGATGAAGCCCACTTGATCATGGTGGATAAGCTTTTTGATGTGCTGCTGGATTCAGTTTGCCAGTATTTTATTGAGGATTTTTGCTTCATAACAGTATTAACCTTAAATGTAAATTGACTAAATGGTCCAATTAAAAGACACAGACTAGCAAACTGGATAAAGAGTCAAGACCCATCAGTTTGCTGTATTCAGGAGACCCATCTCACATGCAGAGACACACATAGGCTCAAAATAAAGGGATGGAGGAAGATCTACCAAGCAAATGGAAAACAAAAAATAGCAGGGGTTGCAAACCTAGTCTCTGATAAAATAGACTTTAAGCCATCAAAGATCAAAAGAGACAAGGCCATTACATAATGGTAAAGGGATCAATTCATCAGGAAGAGCTAACTATCCTAAATATATATGCACCCAATACAGGAGCACCCAGATTCATAAACCAAGTCCTTAGAGACTTACAAAGAGACTTAGACTCCCATATAATAATAATGGGAGACTCTAACACCCCACTAGTCAACATTAGACAGATCAACGAGACAGAAAGTTAACAAGGATATCCAGGAATTGAACTCAACTCTGCACCAAGTGGACCTGATAAGACATCTACAGAACTCTCCACCCCAAATCAACAGAATATACATTCTTCTCAGCACCACATCGCACTTATTCCAAAATTGACCACATAGTTGGAAGTAAAGCACTCCTCAGCAAATGTAAAAAACATAAATTATAACAAACTGTCTCTCAGACCACAGTGCAATTAAGCTAGAACTCAGGAGTAAGAAACTCAATCAAAACCGCTCAACTACATGGAAACTGGACAGTCTACTCCTGAATGACTACTGGGTACATAACGAAATGAAGGCAGAAATAAAAATGTTCTTTGAAACCAATGGGAACAAAGATACAATATGCCAGAATCTCTGGGACACATTTAAAGCAGTGTGTAGAGGGAAATTTATAGCACTAAATGCCCACAAGAGAGAGCAGGAAAGATCTAAAATTGACACCCTAACATCACAATTAAAAGAACTAGAGAAGCAAGAGCAAACATTCAAAAGCTAGCAGAAGAGAAGAAATAACTAAAATCAGAGCAGAACTGAAGGAGATAGAGACACAAAAAACCCTCCAAAAAATCAATGAATCCAGGAGCTGGTGTTTCGAAAAGATCAACAAAATTGATAGACCACTAGCAAGACTAATAAGAAAAGAGGGAAGAATCAAATAGATGCAATAAAAAATAATAAAGGGGATATCACCACGGACCCCACAGAAATACAAACTACCATCAGAGAATACTATAAACACCTCTATGCAAATAAACTATAAAACCTAGAAGAAATGGATAATTTCCTGGACACTTACACTCTCCCAAGACTAAACCAGGAAGAAGTTGAATCCCTGAATAGACCAATAGCAGGCTCTGAAATTGAGGCAATAATTAATAGCCTACCAACCAAAAAAAGTGCAGGACCAGACAGATTCACAGCCGAATTCTACCAGAAGTACAAGGAGGAGTTGGTACCATTCCTTCTGAAACTATTCCAATCAATAGAAAAAGAAGAAATCCTCCCTAACTCATTTTGCGAGGCCAACATCATCCTGATACCAAAGCCTGACAGAGATACAGCAACAAAAAAAAGAATTTTAGACCAATATCCCTGATGAACATCGATGCTGAGTATCTTTTCATTTGTGTATTGGCTGTTTGTGTATCTTGTTTGGAGAAATGTCTTTTTAGAACCTTTACCCATTTAAAAAATTTGAATCAGCTATTTATTATTGAGTTGAAAAAGTTATTTATATATTCTAGATACAAGTCCCTTCTCAGATACATGATTTGCGTATATTTTCTCCCATTCCTCTTTGATTGTCTTCTCACTTTATTAATAATGTCATTCAAAATACAGACTTTTACATTTTGATGAAGTCTAATTTATATATTGTGTTTCTTTGTTGTGTCTGTCATTGCTTGTGCTTGTGGTGACATAGCTAAGAGACCCGTGTCTCATCCATGCTCATGAAAGTTTACATGTACGTTTTCATCTAAGTTTTATAGTTTAAACTCTTAGGTCTTTGATCTATTTTGAGTTAATTTTTATATATGCTATGAAGTAGGAGCCTTTCACTCTTTTGTGTGTAGATATCCACTTTTCCAAGGACCATCTGTTAAAAAGACTACTCTTTCTCTGTTCACTTAATGTTTTAAGATACCAGAGCTCAAATACATTTCCTGCTGTGCTAAATATGTCTACATATGGTTTTTATTTTCGGCATGTATGTTCCTTCTCCACTGTCACTGTGTACTTAAGCAGAAATGTTTGGAAAAACTTGGTATAAAGAAAACAAACTTTAATAGATATGCTGCAACCAAGAAGGCTCTGGGATGTAGACTTTTTGTTGAAAGAAGCCCTTGAAGATAAACAGGAGAGGTTCATATTAAGCTAGAGGTCCAGGTTAGGTCATGCATTCTCAGCGGTAGTGATATCACTCCCAAGCTGGTGAAAATTAATTATTGGGAGCAATAAAAAGTCTTCTTCTTTTTATGTGTAAAGCACAGACATAGAGACGATACATATAAAGATACAAAGAAAATCTATGGTATTAAAATTTCAGAGAGCAGTTAGAAAAGTCTCCTTGCAGGGATGATGATGAAAAAAAGATTGAGAAACAGTGAGGTGAAAGTAGCATTTCATCAAAATGTCCTTAAAAATTCCTTCCTTAAGTGGATCATTAATGTGTACATGGTTTTGATATATTGATATGTACTTGAACATTTGAGAACCACTGAAATAAAAGAAAGGAGAAAAGGAGAGTCCACATTCAACTCTCTGGGTTTTGAAGCCATTCCTAGTAGAGACTTCTGAAGGACTTCTAAATGCTCTACATGCAGTGTTTGCTCTATTGTGCTTTTATATTAACTCTCTTAGTATATTTATTGTTAGTGTTATTAGGATTAAATAAGATAATAGAACCTGTGGCCGGGTGCGGTGGCTCAAGCCTGTAATCCCAGCACTTTGGGAAGCCGAGACCGGTGGATCACGAGGTCAGGAGATCGAGACCATCCTGGTAACACGGTGAAACCCCGTCTCTACTAAAAAAAATACAAAACACTAGCCGGGCAAGGTGGCGGGCGCCTGTAGTCCCAGCTACTCGGGAGGCTGAGGCAGGAGAATGGCGTAAACCCGGGAGGCGGAGCTTGCAGTGAGCTGAGATCCGGCCACTGCGCTCCAGCCCAGGCAACAGAGCGAGACTCCGTCACAAAAAAAAAAAAAAAAAAATAGAACTTGTATCTTATAGTGATAAAGTACTGTGTGTACAGAAGAGGTTTTCAAGTCTTTTCTTAAATTGAGTATCTCTTATGATAATTTTCCACTGTGATAATTTTTTCTTTTAAGCTTTAGCTATTGGTCTTATTATGTGTAATATGGGCTGAACTATTGGTAAGAAGACTTTATCAGTGACTGCATGGCTAAATGTATTTGAAATCCTTTTATGACTTGGATCTATCCATAGTTTTGACTTTGCTGCTTTATCATGTCTGTACTTGAGAAGTATTATGTTTGCTCATCATGCTACTCCTACCCACAGAGGAGTCCTCAGAGAACATTTTCTTCTGGAGTTTAAGTAATGAAAAGCAAGGCTGAATGGAGATCTTGGCGAAAGGCTTTCTCTTTGGATCCATCTCTAATATTTTTCTCCCCTACTTTGGGGAATACAGTAGAAGCTGACGCCACATACTTTGTTGATGGTACCCTTAGTCAACTACCTCAGGACACAATGAGTTTAATTTCAACAGATCAAATAGATTCAAAGGGAAAATGTTTAAGATGGTTCGTACAATTCCCAACATAAACCTAAAATCTCTTCATTAAAAAAATGAAACAACTCACTTTCTCCACACCAGTTTCCTAGGAGACTGCCAGTTATTCTAGTGTGATCAGCTAGATTGCAAATGAAGAACTTGTTGAAAGATACATTTAAGCTAAAGACTGTATTTCTTTAGTTTTAATTTTTTGATATCATTTATATACAACAACACATGAAATTTTTGTACACCATGGATTGCTGTAGAATACTGTCCTCAAATCAAAAAGTTTCTTCACACAGTTTTGCATTCCACCTCCTCCCTACCACCCCTGGCCTCAGGCATCCACTGATCTGCTTTGTGATGCGATAGATTAGGTTTGGCTTTTTAAGTATTTTGTATAAATGGAATCATGTAGCATGTATCTTTTTGTGCCTGGGGCCTTTTCTCCTTCTTGTTACTGCATGTATCAATAGTTCATTCCTTTTCATTGCTGAGTAGTATTGTTGTATGATTATACTACAGTCTGTTGAGTCATCTGATAATGAACATTTATGTTATCTACTTTATGGCTATTATGAAGAAAGCTATAATTTTTCATAGATGAGTCTTTTGGAGAATATGTTTGCATTTTTCTTGGATACATACCTAAAAGTGGAATTACTGAGTCACATACTATATTTAAAGTTAAATTTACAAGGAATTGCCAGTGGTATTCTAAAATGGTTATATCAGCTTTCACTCTACCATCAACATTTGGAAGTTCTTAATTGCTGCCAGTCCTTGTCAACACTTGATATTGTCAATCTTTTTTATTTTAGCCATTCTATTTAGCTGTGTAGCAGTATCTCATTTGGGTTTTAATTGGCATTTTCCTAATGACTAATGATAAGCATTTTTTTCCTGTAATTATGTCTTCTTTTGTACAATGTCATTTTTGGTACTTTGCCCAGTTTTAATTGGGTTTACTATCTTACTACTGAGATATGAGTGATTTTTTATTCTAGATATAAGTCATTTATCAAGTATTTGCATTAAAAATATGTTCTTCTAGTCTGTGACTTGGCTTTTTATTTCCTAAACTGCCTTTCAAAGAACTAAAGTTCTTCATTCTTCAAATCCAAGTCTTTTTTTTTTCTTTTTTTGTTTGTACTTTATAGTTACTAAGTTATATAAAGTACCTGACCACATAAAGAGTTTATTAGATTAACTCTTTACGTAAGAGATTTACAGCTGAGATTATTTGGCAGTTGGGGAATTTCAGTCAGTTAGCTGAACAGGAAATGTTTATTTCAGCATCTAGCAGTTTCAGGAGTAAAAAGAGTTCTAATCTTAGCTAATCAATCCTGAGCCAAAGAGTCGGAAATTGGCTAGAGATAAAAAGGGTTGGGTCTCTTTCTGGCCTTGTTACAGGTAAACAAAAGGGGTGGTCTGCACATTTTGTGAAAATTATGATAGAGTAAGAATAGTCATAGCTAAGTCATTTGGGGAAGGTTAGTTCTCTTCAGCAGCCATTTCCCAGAACCAAAAAGGGTGGGGATGTTTTGCCTTCAGTCTTCAAAAGATTTGTAGGGGTGGTTGTTAACCATCACTTTTCTGCAAGCACGGGGCTCAGGTAAAGTTTGACATTGTCAGGGCCTATTTGTACTTAGATTCTTTAATTCTTTTTGTATGAATACACTGTGCTACTGGTTTCCTCATTAAGAAATTAATTTTGATATGTTTGCTTTATATTCATCTAAAAGCAATGTTCATAACTTTTAAAAAATTATACTTTGACATGCTTTGGATCTTCATAGATGCTGTAGGGGACAAAAGATTTTTCATCTGTCACTAGCCTCATGACTGAGACACTATGACAAAAGACAGATTTACCAGAGAGAAACATACAACTTTGTTTAACATAAGTTTTATGTGACACATAAGCATTCCAAAATGAAGACCCAAAGACATAGGGAAATCTGTGTGTTTTAAGGTTCAGTGTGATAAAGTGGATGGTAGGGGAGAAATACGAGTGGAGGACAGAAGGTTATCATCTAATGGTAATAAACTGGGCTGGCTTAGGAAGGTCTGTTTGTTCAGATTCTTCTGTGTCCCTGTGTCTTCAGAGAGACAGAGATGTTCCTTTTCTTCAGGTACAGGGAGAGAACCTCTGAAATGAGAGTCTTATGATGCACTGCAGAGGTCAGAGAATTATTGTATAGTCAGCTTCAGAGGAGAAGGGCAGGAAGAAGGTCCAAGAGACCTTCTTGCTTCTGCTGTTTCCTCCAGTGCCAAAGTGGGGTGTCCTGAACCTCATTAGTAACATACATATTGGTCAGGAAGGCACATGTACAAAGTCAAGCTTATCTATTAAATATTTCCTCAATTTAATTTACCATGAGGATAGTTTTTATGCTGAAGAGGATCTGACATCAGTCTGGTTTCTTTTTAGTATACCTTGAAGTTTATTCTTTCTTGACTTGTGAAAATCAACAGGGCCTCTTACAAATAGACTCCCTTACCATAAACTCCTGAATTTTTGACAGTACAAGAAATTTATCAACAGGGCTCATGAAGGTGATAATTATATTGTATTTTATTGATTCTAATATTCACCATCTCTGAAATTAATATGTTCTTTGCAATTGGTACCATCTTAGGTGGGATGTAATATGGTATGTATGTCTTTTGTTTTTCTTTTCTCACCTGTCATGGATATGTTACTGGGAAGGGGTCCCAATCCAAACCCCAATAAAGGGTTCTTGGACCTCACGCAAGGAAGAATTCAGGGTGAGTCCAAAGAGTAAAATGAAAGCAACTTTATTAGGAAAGTAAAGGAATAAGTAATTTTGTATTCCAAAATACTTTTTTATTCCAAAAAGTAAAGTGAAAGCAAGTTTATTTGAAAAGTAGTTTGGGCTGCTTGACTGAAAATACTTATAATTATTTCTTGATTATATGCTGAACAAGGGGTGGATTATTCATGACTTTCCTGGGAATGGGGTAGGCAATTCCAGGAGCTGAGGGTGGTTGGGTTCCTCCTCTTTTTAGACCATATAGTGTAACTTCTGGACTTTGCCATGGCATTTGTAAACTGTCATGGAGCTGGTAGCAGTGTGTTTTAGTACACTGATGCATTATAATTATCATGTAATGAGGAGTGAGGACAACCAGAGGTCACTTTTATCACCATCTTGGTTTTGATGGGTTTTGGCCAGCTTCTTTACGCATCCACATCCTGTTTTATCAGCAAGATCTTTGTGATTTGCACCTTGTGTCAACCTTCTGTCTCATCTGTGACTTAGAATGCCTAACCTCCTGGAAATACAGCCTAGTAGGTCTCAGCCTTATTTTACCCAGCCCCTATTCAAGATCGAGTTGCTCTGGTTCATACACCTCTGACAGATACAAGAAAAAAATAGCATAATATATTTTATTGGAATTCATAAAGGTTATAGAGGCATTTATTTGCAAAAACTTTGTGTTAAGTCTAAAATCCCAACAATCATTTTCTTTTCACTTTTGTGTTCTATTGTTTTACTAGAAGTTTTCAAACTTCTAAACAATAGTTTTTACACTTACACCAAATTTTAACACTTACACCTTGCAGGAAGAAAAATAAGTTCCATATTTTACACTTTGTTTCTCCTGACACCATTTCTTTCTTTTCTTTTTTTTTTTTTTTTTTTAATTTAGTGGAGAGAGAAGTCTCCTGCAGTGGCAGTAATCCAGTAACTGAGGCTTTCAAATATCTAGCTGTGTTATTCACTGGTGTGCTGCAGTCATCATACTTAATTGGCACACCCTGAAGTGTGAACCAACCTCCCACACCCTCAAAGGCCCTTAGAACTGGAAGGATGTTTTTGCTAGATCTTCCCTAAGAACGCTAACATTTTTTTCTCTTCTAACTTGTAGTGGTTAGATGCACAGAATTCAGACTTGAGTGTTCACTGGCATTTAAGGGTGTTTTTAAAATTGCCCTAAAGCAAATCCTTTCTGACCTTGTGGTTATGGAGGAACTTGAGCTTGTGGTTGTATTCTACTCTATTCTCATTCATTTTTTTGCTCTGGAAGGGGCCCGGTGACCAGCCTCTTGCTTTGCCTCCCCTTGAAGTATTTCCTTGTCTTTCCATGGCCAGAGTGAAGTTCACATTCCCTGAGTTGGCATAGGAAATCTGACCCACTCTTTACTCTTTCTCCACCTCACTCTAGATTCCAATTTATATTGGATACCCTTTCTAGAAAACCCATGGTAACAGGACTTGGGGTGCATTATTCCAACATGATTTTGAGTTGGGCAGCCTAGCTACTTACTGTCTACAAGTCCCTGGGCAAGTTAATTAACCTCTCTGAGGCTGTGTTGCTTTTTATGTTAAGTGGGGATAATAATAGTACTTAGTTCCTAGAGTTACTGTAAGAATTAAGCAAGGTAATGAATGTAAATTACTAAGCTTAGTTCCTGCATATTTTAAGATACTCCCGTAAAACAAACGTAAGCCATTATTATTTGCAGTTGCCATAACTTAAGGTCTTCCCATCCTGTGTTCAGAATGTTTTGTTTTGTAGCTTTCCAGTCCTGAAGGTCTCTCCACACCCACTACTCATCTTCTTCCTTTTCATCTTATCTCTGGTTTGGATTTCAAAGTTTTAATCAAGATTCCATAGCTTTCGCCTGAACAGATTGTATAACTAGTACCCAGCCTCTCATCTGCTATGTCTGAGCAACAGTTGTTGAAAGAAAGATCGAATGAAAACTAGTGTCTATTTCCAGTAGTTTTAGGTTTCAGATACTTTAAGGGTGATAGGAAAGGTCTCTGCCTACTTCTTCCTGTTTCTCTACCTCAGCAATTCCTGGCCTGCTGCAGAGATTCCTATGTAGTTTTGATGGCTATAACTTTGGTAGTCATTTTAAATGGGGACAGGTGAAAAAAATCTTTCAGAATCATGTCAAGGTTGGATTTTTTTTTTTTAACTGAACAGTGTTCAGGACACATGATTTCAAAATATGGCATCTTGATATTTGAGAAGATAACAGAAGCAGGAAGGTCTCTCTTACCTTGGAATTCCCATTCCCCTTCTCAAAAGAGCCTCATTCAAGAGGTACCCTCCTTAGATCTGGAGAAAGGGAACATCCTTATCTCTGAAGATAAAGGGACACAAACAAGATTTAGCAAGCAGGCCTTCCAAAGCCCCTCCCAACTTATTACCATTAGATCATACTTTTTAATGCAATAATACTTTTTCATTACTATCCACTTTTCCATGAAACCAACATAGAAAAACACACAGGCTTCCCTATTTTGAGGGTTTTCATTTTCCTGTGAAGGCTCCCATGTCACATAAAATTCATTGAATAGATTTATATGCTTTTTCCTTGTTGATCTACCTTTTGTTATAGGTGCCTCCCCCATGAACTTAGTGATGAGTGAGGAAAATATATTTTTCCCCTATACTGTTATGCCCAGACCCACGATGTCCCAGAAGCAACCACCAGAGACCAGAGTCAAAGCCAAGCGGCAGGGTTCGCTTTATTTCGAGTTCGAACTCGGTTCTCTCCAGCTAGGCTCTAGTTCCCAGGGAGAGACCCCGAGTTCGGGGTTTCAGCCGTTTTTATAGTCCAGCACAAACAAGTTACAGAGAATCTGGGGAATTTTGCAGTTGTAAGTTTATAATTGGCTGACATTTAAAGTTATACATTAGTCAGTTGTTCATTGGTTCCCGCCCTTTGGCCATATCATAAACGGCCGTTCCCGCCCTTTGGCAAAACCACAAACGGCCGTGATGCATTTAGGGACTTTCCACATAACCTTGTTGTTTCAGCATTAAGGGGGGGGGGGGGGGGGGGGGTGGTTTCTTGCCACCTCTGATTTCCAGTACTTTTCCACTTAGCATTTTTAGTTTTTCTCTTTCTATCACATTTCCCTCTCTCTCTGGTATCTCAAGAGCCAATCTTGGGTCTTATGTGTCAGACTCGAAGGCCTCATTGACTGCAGGTTGGTACTGGGCTCTCAGGACCATAAGCTGAACAGTGTTGAGTCTCTCTTTTATGAAGTTTGTTAGTTTGTTTATCATGCATGGTCCTATAGTAAGAAGAAGAAGTATACTTATGAACGGTCCTATGAGGGGCACTAAGAGGGAGTACATAGATGAATTCCACCAGCTGTTGGTGGCGGAAGTGAATTGTTGTTTCTTCAACTCTAAGCTAAGTTTATGTAGCTGCTGAACCCGTGTTTCTACGAGTCCAGATTCATTTATATAGAAACAACAATCTTCTTTGAGGAAAAGGCAGGCCCCTCCTTTTTCGGCCGTTAATAGGTCTAGTGCACGGTGATTTTGTAAGGTAACTTGGGCAAGGGAAGTTAACTGTCTCTGTAATGAGGCAAGGGATTTGGCGGAAGCCTCCATAGCTATGGAGAATTGTTGAGAGAGTTTTGCAGTGCTGATAAGGGAGTGCCCCAGAGCTCCCCCGGCTAGGCCTGCAGCAACTAGAGATGTAGTGAGTGAGACTCTGGCTACTAGGGGAAGGAATACAGCTCATTTTGATCTAGGGGAAGGGGCGGAGTCCCATTTTGAAAATTCTGCAGGAGTACGCAAGGTTAATTGGGGGACTAGCGTGACAGGGAGACACAGTAGGGTCCTAGTGGCCTGAGTGGAAAGGTTTTTGGACAGGGTTCCGTTGCACCAGAAAAAAGAACTGGGAGGGGCGAAGAGGGTTGAGTTAGGAGTAGAAGTTGCATTATAAAGGTCAGAGCCAGCGTTTGAATAACAAAAGGGGACCTGTGTCTGTCCGGGGTTCAGGAATAAGGGGACGTCAGGGATTGGTATTTGGCTGTTGTTGGGACTGAGAGAAGTGTTAGAAGGGCCTGGAAGCGGGACTGCTGTTAGCGGTGGTCGCCCTAAAGCTGCGCAGAAGAAGCAGGCAGAGAGGTTGCCTAAGCCAGTAGCGTTTGCAATTTCTAACCCTTCTTTTAGTAGGGATAACCAGGAAAAGGAGCGGGTAGAAGTTAAAGTTGAAAGCTGGACATTTAATTCCCTTTCCTGGTTCTGTATAGCTGTGTGGAGGGTGGTCTGGATCTGGACAAGGGAGTGCCAGAGAAAGAGACGGCTGCTGGGCCAGGTAGTCCCTGAAGTTAAGTACATGGCTCCTTTCTGCTGGGAGGTCCATTGGGAATCCCAGGGGTCCCAAATGACCCAGGTGTAGCCTAATGTAGTTTTAAAAAAATTATGTGACTGCCATTTTTGATTGGCTAGGGACTCAGAAGCCTTTAGGATTTTAACAGTATGGATTCTGCAGGACCTATATGGACAGCCGACACTTTGTTCTACCCATGAATTATTACAATAAGAGAGTGTCTGATCAAAAAGAAAACAAATTGCAGGTGCTGCTTTTCCTGGGTGGTTTTTAAAGTCAGTGAAATTTAGATAGATGGGGGAGCTGCAACCCCCGGGGGGGCAATCAGCAGTGCCTAATAGATAGCCCTTTTGTTCTGTCTGAGCATAATTGGTCCAGTTTTCAGTCAGGAAGAAACGCCAGGTGAAGGGGGATGTGGCTGGGTTTGCCCGAGTCTCCCAACAGGGGGTCCATAAGAGTAAAAGAGCTATAAGAGAAATAAGTGTCAGAGTTACAGTTTGGGTTGTTGACGGCACAGAACAAGCTTTAAAGGGTTTTTTTGGTCCGATCAACTGTCCAGGTCCCTGTCTCGCCCGTTGAGGATCCAACAAGGTCCGAGAATGGGTCTACAGGCTTGGCGTGGGTGTGATGGATCCAGGCGACGATACCTTCTACTTTGAGGGCTGTAGGCGTAGTCAGGATCACCTGGAATGGTCCTTTCCACCGGGGTTCTAGGGTCTCCTGTCGGTGACGCTTGATGAGGACCCAGTCTCCCGGTTTATATTGATGTGGAATGGGTGGAGGCCCAGCTTCATATAGTTCTTTTAATTTGGGCCAAACTTCTTCATGAACTTTCTGTAGGGCTTGGAAGGAAAACAAAAGTTCAAGACCATTATCTGTGTCAGCTTTGAGGAGGTTGTCTTTTAGGTTGGGGATAATAGGGAGTGGTTTGCCAAACATTATTTCATAAGGGGTAAGTCCTAGTTTATAGGGAGAGTTACGTGCCCTGTACAGAGCGTAGGGGAGGAGGACTACCCAGTTAGCGCCAGTCTCCATGGGCAATTTAGTTAGGGTCTCTTTTAACGTTTTATTTATTCTTTCTACCTGTCCTGAGCTTTGGGGTCGATAGGCACAATGTAGTTTCTAATTAGCCCCAAGGATGGAAGCCAGTTCCTGACTTACCTTTGCAACGAAGGCCGGCCCGTTATCCGACCCTATCATGACTGGAAAGCTGTACCTGGGCAGGATCTCTTTTAGGATCTTTTTGGTTACAATCTGTGCAGTTTCTTTTTTTTGTCGGGAAAGCTTCCGCCCATCCTGAAAAGGTATCTATAAAACCTAGTAAGTATTTGTATCCATACCTTCCTGGTTTTATTTCAGTAAAGTCAATTTCCCAATATATCCCAGGTCTATCTCCCCTTTGTCTCTTTCCCGCAGTGTGGGTCCCGTGTCTGGCGTTATTGAGTTGGCACACTACACAGTTCTTAACCGTGGCGTCTATTTTTTCAGAGGCATTTTTGATTTTTAGTCCAGTATGTTGAATTAAATCTAGCATCCGTCGCATGCCTAGATGAGTGCTTCGATGGATGTGTTCTATTACCCGCTGCCCTAGCTTTTCTGGGAGGATAGTATTGTTGTTAGTCTTTCCACCACAGATTACTGACCTGTGTTCCGGGGAGCTTACTTATCCACTGGAGGTCGTCCTCTGAGTAGTCTGGGTGAGACGGCAATTCTCTGGGGCTGGGGTCGGGCAGCTGGAGGGTCAATAGCCGAGAAGTGATTTTGGCCACTTCTTTTGCAGTCTGATCAGCCAGGTTGTTACCTCGGGCGACCGGGTTGGTGGCCTTCTGATGTCCCGGACAGTGGACGATAGCCAGCTTTTTGGGTTCCCAAAGGGCAGCCAGAAGATTTAAGATTTCTTCTTTGTTTTTAATGTCTTTTCCTTCAGCTGTGAGAAGCCCCCTCTCTTTGTATATAGCACCGTGGATGTGGGCGGTGGCAAAGGCGTACCGGCTGTCAGTATATACCGTCAGTTTACAGCCCTTGCCCAGTTTTAGGGCTTGTGCCAAGGCAATTAACTCAGCTCTCTGAGCCGATGTTCCTGGAGGTAATGGCTCAGCCCAAATTATTTCAGTCTCTGAGGTTACTGCTGCCCCTGCATACCTCTGTCCTTGGTGAACGAAGCTGCTTCCGTCAGTGAACCAGGTGAGGTCTGTATCTGGCAGCGGCCGGTCCTGGAGGTCTTCTCTGACTCCATGTACCTCGGCTAGTATTTCAGTGAGGTTGTGGAGCGGCTTACTTAGGTCTGGGTCTGGCAGTAACAATGCTGGGTTTAGGGCCGTCGGGGGTTTGAATGTTATTCTGAGGGGGTTCAGCAACAGCCCCTGGTAATGGGTAAGCCGAGCATTACTGAGCCATCAGTCAGGGAGCTGTCTAAGGATGCTTTCGACAGCGTGGGGGGTGGTGACTTGTAATTCTTGGCCCATGGCCAGTTTATCAGCATCTTTGACCATCAGGGCTGTTGCTGCAATCATCCGGAGGCAAGGAGGCCATCCTGCAGCCACCGGGTCCAGTCTCTTTGAGAGGTATGCAACTGGCCTGCACCACGGACCCAAATTTTGAGTTAGAACTGCTTTTGCTATGCCCCGGCTTTCGTCTACGTATAAGTGAAAAGGCTTAGAGACATCCGGAAGACCCAGTGCAGGGGCTGAGAGCAGAGCAGTTTTAATTTGCTGGAAAGCTTGCTCAGCCTCTTCAGTCCAATTGAAGGGCTGTTGCTCTTTGGTAGCCTGATAGAGGGGTTTTGCCAGTTCAGTGAAGCCAGGTATCCAAAGCCTGCAGAACCCTGCAGATCCCAGGAACTCTCTTACCTGTCGTGTTGACTGTGGTCTTGGGATCTGTAGGACAGTTTCTTTTCGGGCATTTGTTAGCCAACGCTGTCCCCCTCTCAGTAGATATCCCAAATAGGTTACTTCTGGCTTGCAGATTTGGGCCTTTTTAGCTGAGGCTCGATAACCTAGGTCTCCCAGGGTTTTTAGGAGGTCTTTGGTTCCTTGGATGCAAGCCTCTGGGGACTTTGCCGCCATTAAGAGATCATCAACATACTGCAAGAGAGTTATACTGGGGTGTTGGCGCCGGTAGTCACCCAAGTCTTCATGTAGGGCTTCATCCAACAGAGTTGGGGAGTTCTTGAATCCTTGTGGCAATCTGGTCCATGTCAGTTGGCCATTTATACCCCTTTCAGAGTCTGTCCACTCGAAGGCAAAAATTTCTTGGCTTTTAGGGGCTAAAGGCAGGCTGAAAAAGGCATCTTTTAGGTCTAGGACAGTATACCATTGATTTTCAGGGCTCAAAGTGCTCAGGAGGGTGTATGGGTTTGGCACTGTCGGGTGTATATCTATTACCCTTTGGTTGACCTCTCTTAAGTCTTGTACCGGCCTGTATTCTTTACTGTTAGGTTTTCGTATTGGTAACAGCGGAGTGTTCCATGGTGAGTGGCAGGGGCGCAGGACTCCATGATCTAGGAGTCGGCGTATGTTTGGCATAATCCCCTCTCTGGCTTCTAGGGCCATTGGGTATTGGCACACCCGAACAGGGTCCATCCTGGGCTTGAGCTCAACAAAAATGGTGGGACGGTGTTTTGCTAGCCCTAGACCTCCTGTTTCCACCCAGGCCTCTGGGAAATTTTGGAGCCAGGAGTCCATATTTTGGTTAGGAGGTGTCAACTCCTGATGAAGCCGATATTCCTCCTCTAGAGTCACCGTAAGGACAGATAGTGGCTTATTTTGGGAGTCAGTCACTTTGGGCCCTTCCAGTTGAAAGTGGATCTGGGCCCCCATTTTTGTTAACAGATCTCTTCCCAACAGAGGACAAGGGCTTTCAGGGATGACCAGGAAGGTGTGGGACACTTTCCCGGTTCCCTAGTCCACTGTTCTCTGAGTTGTCCACGGATATTTCTTGACTCTTGTGGCCCCTTGAACCCAGGAGGAGTTGGAAGATAACTTTCCATAGGGCTTGACTAGGACCGAATGTTGTGCCCCAGTATCGACCAGGAACTGGACTGGGGACCCCTCTACTTGTAAAGTTACCCTAGGTTCGGGGAGGGGGTCCGAACCCCGTCTTCCCTATTCCGTATCTTGAGTAACCAATATCGGCATGGGTTTGGGCTGCCATTGTCCTTGGCCTGGCTGGCGCTGTTTCTTTTTGGGGCAGTCTTTAATCCAGTGGCCAATTTCTTTACAGTAAGCACACTGATCTTTGTTTAGGTTGCATCCAGGGGCACGCATGGATTGGGTACCGTCCGGCGGAGGTTGTTCCTTTTGGACGACTGCCGCTAGGACCTTGGTCATTTTCTCAGTGGCCCTAATTTGTCTTTCCTCTGGAGCATCCCTGTTGTTATAAACCCTCTGCGCTATGCAAAGAAGGTCTTGGACCTGTTTTCCTTCTAAATCTCCTAATTTTTGTAATTTTTTCTTAATATCTGGGGCCGCCTGATTGACAAAGGACATAACAACTGCTGCCTGATTCTCGGAGGCTTCTGGATCTATAGGTGTATATTATCTAAAGGCTTCCATTAGTCTTTCTAGATAAACAGCGGGACTTTCTGTTTTTCCCTGTAAAACAGAGTATACCTTAGCCAAATTAGTGGGTTTGCGAGCTGCAGCCCGGAGACCCGCCATTAGAGTCTGGCGATAAACGAGTAGTTTTCCCCTACCTTCTGCTGTATTGTAGTCCCACGCGGGCCTGGTCAGGGGAAATGCGGCATTAATGAGGTCAGGGTTTGCAGTTGGTTGACCGTCATCTCCGGGAACCAGCTTTCTTGCCTCTACCTGTATTCTTTCTCGTTCCTCCGTTGTGAACAGAATTCGGAGGAGCTGTTGGCAGTCATCCCAGGTGGGCTGATGAGTGAACATGACACTGTCTAGAAGGGCTGTTAGGTCTTTGGGGTTGTCAGAGAACCGGGCATTCTGGGTTTTCCAGTTGTACAGGTCACTGGTAGAGAATGGCCAATACTGGAGTCTAGGGTTACCCGTGTCATTGGGGGGTCCTACTTCCCTTAAGGGGAGCGCTACAGTGGAGTCGGGAACTCGCGATGGGTACGCCCGCGCGTTCATCCCGCCGGCCCTCCCGAACCATGCTCGCTTTCAGTTTCCCCCAACGCAGCAGCCGCTTCTCGACCCTCATGGCTTTCTGGGGGTGCGACCGGTGGGACTTGGGGCCGGGGTCCAGGGGGATGATAAGGCGGGGGTTCCAGGGATATGGGGTCTTGGCTATCAGGCAGTACAGGGGGCAAGGGGGCAGTTGGGGTTTTTGGTTTTTGGGTGGTCCCAGTTGGCCGCGCGACTAAGGTTTTACAAGGTTCAGAAGTCAACAGAAAGGGAGCTAGCCACAGGGGCGGATTTTCCACGAGATCTTGCCATACCAAAATGTAGGGGATTTGGTCTGGATGTCCCGTATGGCCCAGCAGGAAAACTCTTGATTTTACCTTAAGGATGATGGGGAGACAAAAAGTTCCCTCGGCTGGCCAGCCAATGCCAAAGGTGGGCCACTCAGAGCGGCAGAGGGTTATTAATTTTCCCTTTATAAGTTCTACACTGAGATCATGTCCTCTTGCTCTTACATCTCTAAAATTATTGACAAGGAGAGAAAGTGGTGTGGTCTGAGAGTTGCCCATTTCAAGGAATTCCTGTTGGTAAAAGATGGGTGGTGAGGGATGTTAGTGTCTGGTCCGGAACTGGCTCCGAAACGGCTCCTGTAAATCAAGGTAAATTAGAAGGAGGCACACAACAGAGAACAACCAGCAAATAAGATAATTTTGATCGCTAGTGTGCCTCGGGCGTAGTACCCGATCAGATTCAGACGGGCCATGGAATACAGAGCCCCAGATGAGTACCGGAGGACGTCTCCCACCGGTCTCTACTGACTGTCCTATAGCGCGTCCGCCAGGAGTAGATCAGTCTCAAATACAGACCCCGCAGGATTGTTCAGAGGCAGACAGACAACATACGGACTGAGCCGGCTTACTTACTTTTGCGATGACCCGTTGGCCTGGGGTCTGGTGGGCTTAGGGGCAATCCCGGACGAGCCCCCAAATGTTATGCCCAGACCCACGATGTCCCAAAAGCAACCACCAGAGACCAGAGTCAAAGCCAAGCTGCAGGGTTCGCTTTATTTTGAGTTCGAACTCGGTTCTCTCCAGCTAGGCACTAGTTCCCAGGGAGAGACCCCGAGCTCGGGGTTTCAGCCATTTTTATAGTCTGGCACAAACAAGTTACAGAGAATCTGGGGAATTTTGCAGTTGTAAGTTTATAATTGGCTGACATTTAAAGTTATACATTAGTCAGTTGTTCATTGGTTCCCGCCCTTTGGCCATATCATAAACGGCCGTTCCCGCCCTTTGGCAAAACCACAAACGGCCGTGACGCATTTAGGGACTTTCCACATAACCTTGTTGTTTCAGCATTAAGGGGGGCGGTGGTTTCTTGCCGCCTCTGATTTCCAGTACTTTTCCACTTAGCATTTTTAGTTTTTCTCTTTCTATCACAATACTACTATCACAATTTAAGATTTTAAAGTAATAATCTTAAGAAGCACCACATAAAATCATGGACTTTTCAAAGAAGGGATGCCATGTGTCAAAAATATAATGCAATGGACAGTTAAGGAGGTGATTTTATTTAGGATACTGCTACAGGGAGAGCATTAATTACAGTAGAACATCTTGAAGAAGAGGAAGTGGGCCTGGAGTTTGAGAGAGGCCAGTAAACAACGGAATCCTGAGGAAGCATGGAGGTGGAATCTTACAGAAAGGATTGAGGATTTCTTAATTCTGGTTTTCTGGGAGCACAGGGCTCAGGTAAAGTTGAACATTGTCACAGAGTGTTTCGTGGGACGTACAATGCCACAGACTAGTCACCTAAACTGGAAGGGAAATTTTATTGTAATATTTGGAGGTGGTCGTATGATTTTTCACAAAAGCCCCTGCTGATATATGATGGAGTGTGTTCAAAATCTACAGAGGGGTGTGTGTGTGTGTGTGTGTGTGTGTTTAATTTCCAACTTTTAAGTTCAGGGTTAATGTGCAGGATTACATGTGCAGGATTGCAGGTTTACATGTGCAGGATTGCAGGTTTGTTACATAGGTAAGCATGTGCCATGGTGGTTTTCTGCATAGATCAACCCATCATCCAAGTATTAAGCCCAGCATCCATTAGCTCTTCTTCCTGATGTCCTCTTTCATGCCCCCTGACCCTCTGACAGGCCTCAGTTTGTTTTGCTCCTGCCATGTGTCTATGTGTTCTCATCATTCAGCTCCCACTTATAAGTGAGAACATGTGGTATCCAGTTTTCTGTTCCTGAGTTAGTTTGCTAAGGATAATGACCTCTAGTTTCATCCATGTCCCTCCAAAGGACATGATCTTGTTCCTTTTTAATCTGCATATATTTTTAAGATAAAGCGTGAGACATCAAAGAAATTTCTGCTTGTAGCAGTCTACTTTACCTCCACCTTTCTTGACCTCCTCTTGCTCCCCTACTTTAGTGAAGTTGTTACTTCATTCATTACATTAACAAAAATGTTAATCCCTATGCCGTATTACTACTGTGAAAAGTTTGAGAAGCATGGGGTAGGGCATCCACAGCAGCTATTATGTTGAACACTCTAGGAAAAGCCACAATCCAGGGTGAAAGAGTAGCATCAGCAGAGGAAGAAAACTGGGAGAGTGAAATGTGTGGCACCCATGGAGTTTCTTTTATTGTCCATGCAGGATGTGAATGGACAAGCAGTGTAATATATGACTGACAGAGTAGATGAGACTGTTAGTTTTGAATTCCAGAGTAATGTTTCTGGATTTAATTCATTTGGCAACTGGTGTCCATTGAAGGTTTCAGAGCAAGAACCTGTTAGGAGCTAAACATTTTAGAAGATCATTTTCAGCAATGGGTTAAGTCATGACTCTCAGACAGATACAGAAGTGAACCTGTGTTAAAGATTTTATTTAATTCACAAGGGAAGCTGCAGACGATATGACTGGTTTAAAAGATAATCCAAACAACAGGCATGTTTATAAAACAGGAATATTGAAATGAGTGTGAAAATGGAGGCAAAGCTGTTTTCTTCCTGCAGGTGGCAGGAAGGAAGGAGGTTAAAGTAAACCTCTATCAAACAGGAAATAATTTGCATGACTTAATATTTTGTGTTGCTATTAGTTACCTGTAACATAACAGAGTTGTAAAATATCTTAAAGGCACTGAACAGAGCTAAACATTGCATATGTGCCACACATTTTTCTTTTCTGAAGAACATGTTGGGAGCTGAATGTTAGTAAGATTGTAGAGTGTGGAAATCTGGATTGGAGAGAAAGAAACTAGAAACATTAAGGAGGTTAGGAGACTATTGCACCTGACCAATCATACTGAAAGGTATGATTAGAATTATGATGCTGCTGGGATAGCATAAGGGGTGGACGCAAGGTACTAAACCAAGGTGGGATCTACTAAAGTTATCAATTGATTACAAGTGGGAGATGAGAAAGGAGAGCCTGGTGGCTAATGCTTGACTGGTATTTGGATTCCGTATCTGCCTAGTTGTGTAACCTCAGGCAAATTACCTGTCCTCTTTTAGGGTTAGTTAGCTCATCGACAAAATGGCATAACAATAGGATCTGTCTTCTAAATTAAGCAAGATAACATTTTGCCTCAGTCAGTTCCAGCTTCTATAACGAAATACCTTAGCCTGGGTGATTTAGAAACAACAAATATTTATTGCTTACAGTTCTGGATTCTGAGAAATCTTAAAAGGCTTGAGAAAAATGGGTAAATTTAGTGAGAGCAGGGAAGTTTGGGGAGCTTGAGGTTGATGATGAGAAACATGGGAAGATGAGATATCCAATGCTGCAATGAAATTGAAGCATACGGAGGCCAGGAAGTGGCACTCGTTCTTAAACTTTGCTCATTTCAGTTACTAATGACTTTCAAGAGGCATGAATTGGGAATAGGCACGATGGGGAATTTAAGGGAGAGTCAAGAAGACAAATAAAATGAGAGCTAGTTGAGCAGTAGTAAGATCAGTGGAGGTTACAGAGCTCCAGAACATCTCACATAGGTATAAAGGTGGGGCACATAAGAATTCATGCAGGTTTCTGGGTTTCACCATGATACATTTTTGAAAATCAAGCTTGAAAGCAGACCCAGTTTACTAATTTCAAGTGTTTCACTTAGGGGCTGAGTTCCCCCTCAAGGACAGGGCATGAAAGAAACCATAGCACTAACCATGAATGCCAGTTTTTTTTTTTTTTTTTTTTTTTTTTTTTTTTTTTTGAGATGGAGTTTCGCTCTGTTGCCCAGGCTGGAGTGCAGTGGCGCGATCTTGGCTCACTGCATCCTCCGCCTCCCAGGTCCATGAGCGCCAGTTATAGACCTCCATTTAATGTTGCAGACTAATGTCTCATGGTTCTCCCTGGAGGCCACTAACTGTTTTCTTTAGTCCTCATTTATTTTTATTTTTTCTTTAAGAAAATATAAAATAGCCACCGAAATTTTTATTGGGACATTTCACATAGAAAAGTTAGATTTGGGGCAGCTTTTGGAAAATAAGTGATTCCGGGTACTCAGGGCCTTCATTCCATTCCTGAAAGCAGTTGGTGAGATGCTGAGTCTTTCGTCCCGAGTGGTGCTTGCCCTGTCCAGTTGGTTGCAATTCCCACTACTCCCTATTATCCTCTGAGCAAGTCTACTTTACTCGTTTTCAGTACCTGCCAGGCCCCTAAAACATCTGTCTTTGCAACCCCTGTGCCATCCTGTGCAGTTATTGTCGAAGGTTTGGAGTTGTCTCTGCGTGGTTTCGTCTTTAAACCCTGGAAAATCCCTTTACCCTAGGTAGAGAGTATTGAAATGTATTCCCACATCTCATTATACTCATCTGAGGTGTGACAGAGTTGTTTACACCCCAATGAGAAAAACAAACATATCTATTAAATGCATTAACTTTATAGAAAAGTTAGGTAGGAGGAGAATTCTCATGACACTTTATTCTTAACCTAAATCATAAGGAAAAGTTATTATAATTCTGCCATCTGTTCAAGTCTTTAAAGCCATTTTGGTAAACTTAATGCTAATGCAAAATACATGCCTTAGCACTAATTAACGAAAAAAATCTGTTTCATTCTTCTCAGATAATGAAAAAATATGTCAAGGACATGATTTCTTAAAGAATATCTAATTTATGGTGCTCAGGCCTTTAAACCATCCTTGTGATGTGCTCATGAGCACAATCATAAGAATAACAAAAAGTCACATCAAATACTCCCATTAGGAAAATCCCCAGACTACAAGTTTTAGACATTTACAATTGCAATTTAGATTCCTATTTCCACTTAAAGATTCCTGTCCTTTCTGTCTGATATAAAGCTTTGGTATTGATTTTTGGATAGGGGAGTGGATTGTAATGGAGGACTGAAGAACACGGGAAGTATCTGTAAGGCCAGTATTGATTTCATGTCCAAGTCCAAATACCACATTACTCCTGTAGAAACCTAATTAATTGAAATATATGTGATTTAAGTATGTTATATTAAATATTGTTGGCTGATGACTTTTCAAACCCTTTTAGTTATATTTTGTTAGAGGAATAGAGCAAGTCCAGTTATATTATATATATATTTTGCTAGTACTCTAGGTGTTTTAAACTTGCCTGATTTTCCTGCTACCACTCTCTTGTCTCTGCTGTGCCTTTGATATAGTATCTCTAATTTATGTTGGGAAAAATCATTTTATTTGATTACAAGCCCACTCACAAATCTTCAGCACTTCATTTCTTATTAGATAAAATATAGAGTTATTAGGGTCTTTGCCACCTGTCTTTCCAGTTGTAGTTCTCACCATTCATTGCAGTGGGAACTCATCACTCCAGAGAAATGATTTTACTCAAGATACTGATTAAACCTCACACAAGGGTTAGGTCTTGCTTTGGTCTGCAGGATGCCGTGACTTTTCACCTTGTTTTCTAGAATACACAAACCATTGTGTCCTAAGAAGCAATTGGACAAATGATGATATTGCTGAGTGTGTGCCTATATGTGTGTCTGTGTGTGTAAAAGAGAGAAAGCAGATATGATAAAACCTTAACAGTTGAAGTAGGGTATTGCGAGTATTCATTGTACTATCTTGCAGTCAATTATAGGTTTGGGTTATTTTGAAATACAATGTGGTAAAGAAAAATACTTGAGAATAGTTGAGTCTCTCACAAGTGAGTGATGTCCAATTTAAGGCTATGTACTAATCAAATGTATTTAATTCTTGATAATGTTTAGAAATTTTCTGTGCATTCTGGAGAAGGATAGCACGTTTTGTCCTGGTCTTTTGTTTCACTAGTTTTTCCAGTGCTGCTCCTTGAAGCAGGACATATTGGCTGATAAGAAGGTGGATTAGTTTTCAGAATGAAATTGTGACTTCCTTCCTTCCTTGTTTCCATAGTTAATAGTCATATAATAAGTATTGGACAGTGGGCTTTGTCTAAAGATCCAGAGAAGAACCTCAGGTAATCTCTGTCCTGGGAAGTCTACAGTATTGGAGAATACAAATGAGAAAGTCATTGACTGCAAAGCAGAGAGAAAGGTGTGATGGTTTGTTCTTATGTTTTTTCCATGCCATTTGCAATTTTGACTATCTGTAGACATTTGATATTATATCCTTACTGGCACATTTTTATAATTGTTGCCAACTGATCACCACACTGAATACAATAAGTGATTTCATTTGTTTCATTTCACATCATCCCAAGTTGCTGTTCAAAAGAGTTGTTCTTAATAATTGGAAACATGCCAGAATACTTTCCATCCATATATTTTCTCCTTTTTACAATGTCGATTCAGAATATCATGACAGATCTTCCTTTTCTGTCATTAATTGATGATATACTAATGATAGCCTTCATTGTAAGTAAAAATGTATTAATTTTGAGTCTTTTTGGCAGTAGGTATTTTGATTTGCTCACTCGAGTGTAGAATGGAAGTAAAAACTTAAAAAAATGTAAGTAGCAATGAATACTTCAACATTCTGTGCTCTTTTGATGGTATGTTACAGTAGAAACTCCATGAGGCCACAGTCTTTTTTATTATCTATTTATTAAATAATGGTTATTTGCTCTTTCCCAGGTATAGTACTAGCTGCTGGAATAAAGGTGTCTGCTACCATAATACCCTTTGAGCACATGTTTATTTCCTTCTATTTTTTTTTTTTCTTTTTGAGGCAGAGTCTCACTGTCACCCAGGTTAAAGTGCAGTAGCATGATCGTGCTTCATTGCAGCCTCGACGCCCCCATGCTTAAGTGATCCTCCCACCTCAGCCTTTCTAGTAGCACTTGCCATTATGACCTGCTAATTTTTAAATTTTTTTTAGAGACAGGATTTTGCTATGTTGCCTGGGCTGGTCTTCAACTCCTGGATTCAAGCAATCTTCCCACTTTGGTCTCCCAAAGTTCTGGGATTACAGGTTCCTTCTGTTTGTTAATCTCCAATATAAAGCACTGCTATTGCTTTGTCCACTTGTGTAGACTTTATTTCCTCTGCACTGATTCATCTTTGTGTTGCTTGCATCAAGTATCTAACACAGCACCTTTAACAATAGAGCTGTTGCAAAAATATTTTTGAATTAATAGATTAATATGCTTGCATTCATATTTTGTCATACAGCCACTGATTAAGTTAGGCTTATATGGAAATACTTGGCACACGTTCAGTACTCATGACCTAAAATTTTTCCCCAGTTATTCTAGTTAGTTATCTTCGGAATGCATTTTCCAGAGTTAGTTGGAATTTTGGCCATTCTGGAAGTGCATTGGAATGGCTTCATAAACTGTGAAACCCTATTACCTGCCTCGTATTATTATGGAATAAATAACAGAGAGGCTACATCTGTCACACTGCTGTGTTTGTCATGTCTTGCACATAGTTAGCTCACAATAAATACTTGTGGAATGAAGAAGTACCAGGGCTTTGACTTGTAAGCAAGATTTCCATAGGTAGAAATGGGAGGGGGAAAAAAGGTACACTGTGTAGAAGAAATGGCATGAGCAGTGGCCCAGATGCTGGACAAGGATAACATCAGTTGAAAGATTAACTAGAAGTGCCTGTACTGGGTCAAGAATGATTTTAGATACACACACACACACACACACACACACACACACACACACACAACATGCAAGGGGTGTATCTTATTATGAGTCAGAAACTGGCATAACAATTCCCAAAGATACTTTTCAACACTGGAAGTACAATTTTTAAATGTAAACTTTGGAATTGGAAAGATGAGGTTTTCAAATTTTAGGTTTTTCTCTTGAGCTGGATGATCACAGACCAGATAACTACTTATAATTATTTTTCCCTCTCCTTTTGAGCAATTGAAGCTGTCAGTATTTTTTTCTCAGGGTGGTTGGGTGCTTGCGTAGCAAGCCATCACTTAAGAGTGGTTGATGGTAGTAGGTGTCATCATGTTCCTCACTCCCTATATACTCCCTTCCCAGAGAGAGCCAAGACATTCCATAAAATCAACATGATCTGTTGTAGCTTCTCTTGGGAATATATGATACTCAAGTGCTGTTGACGTAGTACTTAAAAACCTCTGGCTGTTTTTTGTGGATGGTGTACTTTGTTGCCCACAGTAAATACAATTGGAATAGCTTAATCCAGTGAAAGCTCTTTCCCCTCGATTGCATAAGGCTCAAAAGGTGTGTCTTCATAAAATCTGTGTGGGTGAAGCATATGTGAAAACCCACAAGGCAGTAATAGGGTTTGTTTGTACATCTCCCAGGGATACTTACAAACCAGGTGGGTAAAGGATGCTTGGCAATCATAATTTCAACTCTTTCAGTTTTGATCACCCACTCAGACAATGAGTTTTTGGGATTATCTGGGTTTGGTGAGGGCGGTGGGAGTTTTAAAACATCTCGTTGAAGCAACTCATTTAGAGATTGCTGTACACATCACAATTCATCACTTAGCAGACAGCAAAACCCAGTCTCATTGTTGATTGAAAATCAGGTGGTCTTTTTTTTTTTTTTTTTCTTTCCTTCTTCTTAAGGAATTTACCTTGGAGTCATGGGTAGTTGCAAAGCCTGAAGAAGAAAATTGTAATAAAAATGAAAAGAAGGAGATTACTTAATTACAACATGTTCCTCCAGAAATCTTTAAGATGAATGAGAAAATTTAGCAGAGCTCTTAAATGCCACTGTAATTTAGCCCCATGCCCCGGAAATTCTAAATTGTAATTGACCCTAATTATATCAATACCCACTGGTGAGAAAAGATCTGTTTTTTAGGAAGCTTTACTGCTGCTGAACTTTGCTAACAAGTCACTCATGACTTCAACAGATGTTTTGTACTTTTCTGGCCGAGGGGGTCCTTAGGAACCAACTTTCCTCTCCATTCGGCAGCAAATGATGCAATAATGTTCTTGAAGTGTCAGTATATGAGGTAAAAAAAAATGTGCTCCTTTAGTCATTGCTCAGACTATTTTTATCTTGCCTGTTAGCGTGTTAGGATAATTTCACTAGTAAGCAACTAAAAATGTGACCCATTCTAGCTTAAGCAGACAATAGAATTTATTGGCTAGGATGATTGGAAAGTATCTTGCTTAGCTGTAGGTGTGACTTTATCTAGTGCATGTATGGCCTCTCTTCATCTACCTTTCCTTCTCTTTCTTTTCTCTTTCCCCCTTTGTCTCTCTCTGTTTTTCTCTGATATGGTTTGGTTGTGTCCCCACCCAGATCTCGCCTTCAATAACAATAATCTCCATGTGTCAAGGGCAGGGACAGGTGGAGAAAATTAAATCATGGGGGCAGTTTTCCCATACTGTTCTTGTGGTAGTGAGTAAGTCTCACAAGATCTGATGGTTGTATAAATGGGATTTTCTCTATACAAGCTCTCCTGCCTGCTGCCATGTGAGATGTGACTTTGCTCTTCATTCACCTGCCATGATTGTGAGGCCTCCCCAGACATGTGGAACTGTGAGTCCACTAAATCTCTTTTCTTTGTAAATTGCCCAGTCTCAGATATGTCTTAATGAGCAGTGTGAGAGCAGACTAATACACTCTCCCTCTCCCTCTTATTCTTTCACCCTTCTCCCCTTTGTGTGTGTGTGTGTGTGTGTGTGTGTGTGTCTTGGTTGTATTTCCTTAATATTGTGCCCAGTTTCCAGAAGACTCTCAGATCATGCTTCTCATGTGGTCACTCCTGACACTGGGCCTTTCTAATTTGTCCGTTCATGTCCTGTAGGAAAATGGAAAACCTCTTCTGATAACTGTTGAAAAAATAATCCTTCATCCTTGTTGGTCCAACTTTTGTCTCTGGCTCATCTTCTGAACCAATCAAATAAACATGGTGATGGGATTTTGCCAGTTGTCCTCACCAGAACTGTGGCTTATTCTTATAGCCCAAGTGATGGAATTAGCCTCCCTCAGAGCACATGGGTTTTGTGGAGGAGGAGAAGATGCTGTTTCCAAGAAAAGTGTAAATAGATATTTGGTGTGTCAATTGAGAAAAACAGAATTTTGCCTTCCAAGTTTTTTAGTAATAGTTCATTCCCCCAACTTTTGTTCATAAAAATTGTCAGACATACGGAAAGTTTCAAGAATACAAAAATGAACACCTTGTGGGGAAGGCAAAAATTCTACCCCTGCCTTGTTAGAGTTTTTTGGCTGGACCTGAGTTTTAAACTGATGTAAAACAGATTAACAGAAGAAAAGCATGCAAATATATTTAATAGAAGTTTTATGGAGCCCTCATTAGGAAATGAAGACGTACAGAAATGGCAAAACCTAGATGCTTTTATATTCAATTGACTAAAAAGATGCAATTGTGGAAAAGTAAGTGAACTCTGTAGGCAGGCTAAAGGAAGATAATAATTATTTTAACAAGGTATCTTTGTGCAGAATTCTCCAGGTCTCACCTTTCCATCCTTGATGATAAAAATGTGACTTTCCTTCTGCTATAGAGAGGACATCTTCTGTATGGGGGTTTTATCCCTGCGTTCGGGAAGAAAAAGGGGTGAGTCACAGCACCCTTCTAGCACCTGCTGTTTTTTAAGTGCCTTTAGTTCAAAATAATCCTTATGCTAAAGTGGCATATGTAGGGGTGGCATATTCTGCCACCCTTCAACCTGAATACTAACCATTTAGGTTGAACAATTGTTAGTGTTTTTTGGCACCCTATCTTAAGTGGCAGGCTATATCATTTTTCTTACTCCCTCCTGACAAATTTCTCAGAGTTTCTTCAAATGAAGATTTTAAAAGTTCAGTACTTTAGAATTCAAATGGAAACGAAATGTCATTTCCATGGTGCTGTGTCCTTTACCTGCCTTTTCTCCTTTGTTCTCTTTCTGAATAGAGCCAAGAATCATTCCATTTTCCAACAAGCTGTCTCATACACCCTAAAGGGGGAATATTATACAATTAAATGCAGGCTAGTGTTCCTCTAGCAAGGTAAATGCTTATTTCAGAGATCCTCAGTTGATCTCTTAAATGTAATTCCCTGATAATATGAAAGTTCTGAATTATTTATCACTTCATATTAGATCAGGAATATTATTTCTGAAAACAAATTTGTTATCATCAGCAAATCAGCTTTTGAAGGTTTTTGTACCAAAGAATAAACCTAGGGAGTAGATTTTGAACTCTTAGGGGGAAGAAGTAAAATTACTTTGAGGACGTTTTACAGCATTTTTACAGCGAGGCAGCATCAAATGCAGATGAAGAACCATGCACTGAAGAATGACAATTTTTAGTTCTGGTTATAAGTCATTCCTCTAGCCTGGTAAAATTCTACACTGAAGTAATGAATTTCAAACCTTACATATTCATTTTTGAAGGTGTCATGTTTTCTCCTCGGAGCCTCCATGTGCTTATTGATTTAAAAAATTACTTGTAGTTCCCCTTTGCATTAAGTTGTAGCTAGTCATAACAAAAAGAGTAAACATTTCTTTACTGTGTGCTAAGCACTTCACTGAGATCCTAACTGCCTTCTTTCATTTAATTGTCACAACTCAGTGAAGTAGACACCATTAATTTCTCTCATTTTAGAGATGAGGAAACTGAGGCATAAGATGTTATGAAACTTGCCTAAAATCAAGCAAGTGGCGAGCTATGGCACTTGGACATTAACTTATGTTACTATGAAATGCCATTGGTTCAATTCATAAAAATTTGCCTGAATGTGACAGACTCATAATTTGAGAGCCAGAGCCTGGGCATATATGATTATTATGAACTTTAAGATAAGGTTACTGCTGTTTTTGAGCAAGAATGCCAAATGTTTAATTTTGTAAACCCAAAACATTTCATGACAGAAAAGCTTTAAAGAATATGTATCTATGTATAAGTGATTTTTAAGTTTCTCTTCTTCTCCTCCTCCTCCTCCTTCTCTTCCTCCTCCTCCTTCTCCTCCTCCTTCTCCTCCTCCTCCTCCTTCTCCTTCTCCTCCTCCTTCTCCTTCTCCTTCTTCTCCTTCTTCTTTTTCTCCTCCTCCTCCCTCCTCCATCCTCCATCCTCCATCCTCCCTCTTTCCTCTTCCCTCCTTCTTTCTTCTGTTTTTAGATGCGAGGTCTTGTGATATTGCCCAGGCTGGGCACAAGTGATCCTCCTGCCTCAGATTCCCAAGTAGCTAGGATTACAGGTACACACCACCATACCCAGCTCTGAGTACTTTTTAATAGGCCTTACTTGGTAGAACAGTTTTAGGTTTATAACAAAATTTAGCAGAAGGTACAGAGTCATCCCATATACTCCCTCCCCTTCCACGTATACATATTAATATCCCCTATCAGAGTGTTACATTTGTTACAATTGATGAGCTGACACATCATTGTCACCCAAAGTCCATAGTTTCTATTAGGGTTCACTCTTAGTGATGTGTGTTTGATGAGTTTGGACAAATATGTACTTACATGTAATCTACCATTAGTGTATCATACAGAGTAGTTTCAAGGCACTGAAAATCCTCTGTGTTCCACTTTTATAAGCCCTATATTGTCATTCTAACTTAAAATACGTAATCAACTGTTTAAGAGAATCATTTTGAAAACTCAGTAAGAGAAACAGGAACATTTGGCAGGTCAAGAATTTGCCTCAACTGCAGCAGAGAGGATTGTAGACTGTGTGGAGAATGTCAATATGAAGAATGTCAATAATTTGTCATTGGTAAATTGCAACCAAAGCTGAAGAGCAAACCAATTCATGTTAAATAGGAGTAAATATAATTCAGAAAAGCTGAACACAGAGCTTGAACTCCACTCAAGCTCTAATCCAACTGGAGACAGTTATGCTCTCACCCTTAAAATTTGTTCTGTAGGTCAGATCTGTGTTTTTTGGCAGCAGACAGAGATGTGGCTAATATTCACCTTGTGCCTCTCAGCCACCTGTTCTTCCTAATTAAAGACTCCCATTTTCTGCTCTGCTGGCCTCATAATTTGCAAATAAAATCCACAGGACATTTGATAGGAATGTTAAGAAACCTGAGAACTATTTGTTTCTAGTTTGTAAAGTGAAAGAGAGATCCTTCCCCTTCCCCTTTTCTCTCCTGCCATTTTAAGAGGAAACTTTTTCCCCTCCTTCTTCTGGAAATAAAAGATCACTGTTGAAATGATTTGGTTTTCTTCCTTTAAAGATAACTATATCTTTATATATGTATTTATATATATACATTTGCTGGAGGTAGACTTTTTATTTTAGTATAACTGTTCTAAAAAGAATTCATTTATCTGCCTTTTATAATTTTGTTTTTCTCCACATTTCCATTTCTACCTCATTTGCCTGTATTACTGCAATGTCTCTTTACTGGTCTGTCTCATTCCATACTTCTGATCTATTTCCTAAAGCACAGCCAGGGTAAATAATATAAAAATAAACATTTTTAAGCAGAAAATTATGAAGGGAATTAAACAGTTTACTTTAGCATAAGCACAGGCAAATTAAATAAAATATTTTTATTTTTTATATCTTTTGATTTTACAATTATTCATTGTATAAAAATGAATTTATTCCACATTTATTGTCCAATGGCTTGTTTTAGTTTTGTCACATAGAACATACATACAGTTTTTTTCCAATTCTTCTTAATGGCCAGATAATTGTCCATTGTATGGTTACCATAGTTTCTGGATCAGTTCCCAATGTTGCTTTATATTTTTAAAAATTTTCCTGATATTAAAAATTTCTTCAATAGACATCTTTGTACATAAAGTTTTGCCCACATGTGTAATTCGACTAAAATTGGAAGTTCTGGATCAAGGGCTGGGAATATCATATATATTGCTTAATTATCTTTACAAACGACTATATCATCCTCATCATCACTAGTTTCTTTTTTCAATTAACAAAAAGGTTTTTCCCCTAATATCATAAGTGAAAATAATGTTGTAATGAAATTGTAATGTTCAGTTAGTCACTTGTTGGTAAGGTTGATTAACTTTATGAGCTTATTGGCCATTTTGTATTTCTCCATGATAGAAGGTAATTATGAGTGATTACTTTGAATATTGAACCCTAAAGTTTAGAACTTTGATGGGATCAACTGATTCTTAGAACATTTCTAGCCTCCTTATAAGCTCAGCTTATGCTATGGACCCTCTGATAAAAGCTGTGTGCATTGATGGTTGACAATATGTATGTTAAAGGATTTTTTTGCTACATTGAAATGCAAAATTATTAGCTGCAAGGAAATTAAAAGTGAGGCAACATTCAGATAATTTTAGATATAAAGTACGTTTCGGTACTGATTTATTGTGGTTATTTTCGTTATATTCATTAAATGAAGCTCATGACTTCTTGAATTCATATCTATATTCTCTATGCTAGGGGATCTCACTGCTGATACAGGCTGTATTTCTGTCAACCATAGTGGATTAGTTGCAGTTTTTACCTTTTAATTAAACAGCTGCTGCCGCTAAACACAATTTTGAATTATTTAATAGTCCATATTACTTTAGTCAATGCACACTGCTTGAATGTTTTAATTATATGAAGCTATACATTTTTTATGATATAGCTTTTCTAAAAATGCATTGACAGACAGTAATAATTTGTTCTTTTGAGATGTCAGGAATATCTTAGCATATTTTTAAATAATTATAACTAAAATTAAAAGCCAAGCTGATCAAATGTAAGATCTTTTGCTTTAAAATATAAATGTGAAACATCTAGAATTTTGAATAAAGGTCCCATTCAAGATGATTGTAGTCTCTGTCTCATAAACAAGTAACACATGTGGTAAATACTGTTGAGCACAATTCAGAACACTCAAGATCCTAAAAATCAAACTTCTCATTGAGGCCTCAATTCAGAAATTCATTGCTTTCCCATTTTGTGGCTTCTGTGGCAACAAAGTTTGTTTAGGCGATGTTGTCATTTGGAAGCAGAAATCAGTCAGTAAAAAGCTATTTACTGTTAATCAACATGAAATCTTGTAAAGGCTCATGATTATCTTGTTACGTTATTTTGAGTTATATTCAGAGGTATTCCTTAAATTTCTGGTTATAATAAGTTTAAATGAATAATTTACTGCAGCTCTGAGAAATTATAGATCCTGGGAAATTATTTTTAGAAAGTGACAATGGTGTGACCTTTTATCCTTCTCTCTTTATTTAATGGAAATTCCATCCCTCCCCCCATACATCTATGTGTATATATGCATGTGTGTATCCTATAGACTCCTAAAGCCTTTCCTTGCCATTTATAGGGAAAAATATGAAATATAATAACTGAAGTATTAAACATTAGAATGAATAGTTGAAAATTTGTCAGATTATATTTTTAGGCTTATCACTACACCTAAACTGCCTGAGAATTGCTATGATCAGAAAAGCCACTTTTAATATACTGACTTGATGGGAACTGGTATCTTTAACCTCAGCCTTTGATTGAATTTCTATAAGTCGTATAGGAGTAAAGGAGAAAAGGAGTCGTATAAGTAAAGGAGAATGGTGTAAGACCTGTCTGAGTTTTTCAGCTATACAAACCATTTAACTGAGTGTAGATGATGGTAACGTCAGGATTCCTGGAATAAATTATTTCTGTTCTCCCTGCTGACTCTTAGAGAACATAATTTAGAGAGTACATCTGGTATTTTTTGTCTGTTCTGTGTTGACCTCACATCGATTCTTTATCTCCTCTCCTGGCTCTAAAAAATGGAAAAGTTTTTTAGAACTGGGTGTTGGAATAATATGATAAAACAATGTAAAGCATCACTTGCACTGTCGTACTGATTATATCTTCAAAGTTTAAGAAGGTGGTTATCATTCCTCATGGTTATAGATGTTACCCTGTTCAAGATAATAGTTTCTGCTGTTGAACTGTCTTGAGATTCAATAAGAGCCATTGCCTCTATCTTCTAAAGGGCTTCAGTAGCTTAAAGTTTGGAGCTTAAAGCATGGTGGAATTTGGTCAAAAGATGTAGCCATCTGTTGAGCTTAAAGTCGTGATTTTAAGCTGAGGGTCAAGCTCTCTCCATCACCTCTCCATGGCAAGTAGTTCTTGACATTACCAATTTGTCAGTAGTGTTAAATTCTCTGAAGAAACCAATTGACTGTGGTTTGTTGATGTTATTTGTTTCTTTGTTTGCCCCACTAGAATGTTAGCTTTATGAGTGTGGGGATCATGTCCCTGTTGTTCAGTTGTTGAATTAATGACGATATAACATTCATTGAGTGTTAAGTCTTTTCCCATCTGTGAATACCACTTAACCAGGTAGTCATCCAAGTGAGCAAAATGAAGCTGCTTAGAGGTAACCCTGTATTTCTGTTTAAATGTAGACCACCCTCCCAAAGGCAAACATTCCATTTGCTTCATATTCAATGTTAAATGTGAGTGGCCCATATCTAATTTTTTTTTTAGTTTTGAACTGAATATTGACATTACAGTGATAAAATGAGAAAGCTGATTCAAGGTCATTGTGGTTCACTTGAAAATGTGCCTATCAATTCAAGTAAAGATCTAGTGGCTTGGAGATTAGACTAATATTTACTTCTCTTAGTGTGTTAATATGCTGACAAAAAGGAAGGAGATGAAGAAGCTTGAGGAGGTGTTCGTGTGTGTGTGTGTGTGTGTATGAACATACGTGTTTGTATGGGGAGGAAGGACTGAAAGCAGTGTGTGTGTGTGTGTGTATATATATATATATATATATATGAACATACGTGTTTGTATGAGGAGGAAGGACTGAAAGCAGTGCTGTCTAATAGAGTTTTCAGCCATTATGACCATCTTCTAACCAACAGAAAGAATGGAAGAAGAAGGGGCAAAAGCAGTCAACTTGAGATTGGAAGATGCGGTCTTTATTTCGGGGAGCCATGTGCTCAGCTAAAAATAAAGAGTATAGTTACTGATGGGAAGAGGTGAAGAGGTCTTAAGAGTTATCTAAGCAGTTAACTTTGCCTCAAGTACCTGTTCTCTGCAAGGCATTGTTCTAAGTGTTGAAGCTATAGATAGTAGTGAAGAAGGCAATGTAATTTATCTCATGAAGATTACATGGATTCTGGAGAAGCGAGCATACATACACATGAATATAGAACATGCCTGGAAATAATATGTACTTTGCAGAAAAATAAGGACCCAAATGGGTTTTGTGAAAATGTTAATGAAAAAAGGATGTAAGTATGTACTGAGAAACGGTTTGGGGTGAAACATATAGGGTTTGAAGCCAACATGAAATATTATAGGATTTTAAACAAATTTCCTTTGAAAATAAGTAAAATATAAATTTTATTTGAAATACACAGCTACAGATAAAAATCTATTTAATACCATATGATGCTGTAAGATTGTTTTTGTTAACATCCTCTTGTATACATTCTTATTAATACTGGAGAAGCTAGGAAGAAATAAAATGTGAAAGATATACATATTTTTAGTTACCCAATATTAATAATGGCCTAAATCAATGAAGTTTTAGTATAATTACATACACACCCTGTTTTTATAATGATTGCATTGTGATTTTCATTTTCCTAACCAATAATTGTGATTAGTCATTTGATTGTTACCACAATTTTTCTCTACCTAGGAGCTAAAGAACATATTAAAATCTTTGGAAACTTAGGTAAATTACTGTAATGAATTACAAAATTACTAGAGGTGATGATGATCAAGAGAATAATAAAGAGTAATTAGAGTAAGCTCTACTTCTTCCTCTTTTATAGCAGTCCCTTTGTTCTTAGAGTAAAATTAAAAAACAGAAGCAAGATAAACTAACTCCTACTTAGTCATGAATATAACTCATCTGTTCTCTCTTTGTATGTAGGAATAGGCGGTACCTATCTGGGAATGGATCCACAGAAACAGCATATTTAACTCTTTCCGGGCAATTCCCTGACATTTCAGAACTTGTTTCTCTACCATTTATCTGTTTGCCTGTATCCCCACCTGTAATCCGTTGCTTTTCTCTTTCTTTCAACCCTTACAGAAAAAAAGCTAAAAAAACTACAGATTAATAGGAGGATAGTACCTTTATACAGAAATAGTTTCTTGGCCCATTGTAATAAATGCATGTAAATAAATGTATTGTTTTCACACTCATGAGCATGCTTATTAATGGAAAATTAGGGGACAGTAGTTAAAATTCCTAGAAAATTCAAGATTTTTAATATAAATTTGACTTAAAACATGGGGGAGAAGGAATGCTCTTTAGAGTGGGTCAGTATATCCAATCTTATTTGATAAATTTTCTGGTGTTTTGTTTGTGATCCCTGTTATGTTTCCTTGGCATGTAATAAAGAATGATAATTCCCTTGATACTATCTTAGGAAATTATGACAGAATTTAGGAAGAAGTTTCAGGGGAGTCTTTTAAGAAACTGAATCCACAGAGAAATAAATATGTCTTTCAACTTCTTCAGTGAACTGATTCCCCATTCCAGCCCCATTCCCTAAAAACTGTTGCAACTGCATTCCTAGTGTTAGTATTTAAAAGGTACTCACTGTGATAAGTTTGCATAAAGGAACATTTACTTCTAAATTCTTACAAATCTGTTTTTATTAACAAGTCCTCTTAAGTTCTGAAATAGTTTCCTTAATTCCTCTTGTGTGAGAAATCCATGGCATATTTTAATCACATTAAACATTTTTTTTCCCTCCAGAAGAAATGATTTATTCCCTATTTCCTGGTTTATTTCAAAGCAGGTACAGCTCTTGGATCTGAGGGTTGCTAATAGGTTTTGAAGCTAACTGCAAAGTCATCAGCATTCTACTTCCTGCTATCTGCCAGCTGTTTAGGACTTTGTCTCCACAAACAAAGGAGTGCAGGTTGAACCCTCCTTTTCCATCCCAGTTATTGTAGAACAGGCTTCTCTTCCAAGTCCTCTGCATTTATCATCCCTCTTCCTTCTCTTTCTTTGTTCTATGGCATTTGAATTGTATAAAAATGAAATTATACTTGGACCAAGGCAAAGTGCTGTTTTATGAGATAGTTTATTTGTGCTTCCATGATGATTTTTCTCATTATGTGTGAGCTCAAACAACAGAACACATTCCTATTGAAATTAAGGGTCATAATCCTGATATTGAAATCTTCATCAGGTGCTTTGCATCCTCTGTAGCATATGTTGTAGTTCGATCTGCTCTGATGATGGAATTTTAAGGGTTTTGTTATCAGTTTATTTATTTTAAATTGCAAGCTGTAACTTAATAGCTACATAACTGGCCCTTAATAGGTATCAGGAACAGAAATATAAATTTGAAGCTAAGCCTTTTTCCCCATTCTCTCCTACTAATGCTCTGATTTTCTATTAGAAGAATCAGAAAGCAGTCCAATGGCTTTTGTTGACTGGAACCCATCTTATAGTTTCCAGTAATTGTAGCTGTCTCTGTCCTGCTGTGGTAGAGAGATGCATATTGATACTGAACACCTAACTTGATGAGCAAGAATGAATAATTATTATGCCATTTGCTTGTTTACATTATATTATATAATTTTTACAATTTTTTTCATGTTGTTTTATTTAATCCCATGAGCGCAGTCCTGTGCGTTTGCTCTGTCATTTGCTAATATTCCCATTTTCTCTATGAGAAACTGAAACTTAGGGAGGTGAACTGACCAACTTGTAGTCATAAGGCCAATAAGAGGGAGAGTAGAATAGAGAACCAAGGTCTCAACTTCTTAGATGTTGTATCTATAGATTTGACTTCCCTTCTTGAGCCTAAATTAAAATCAGTTCATCTAAGTCTATTAGTAAGGTAGTCTTTGATTTTCTTAAGTATTTTGTCTTCTTATGAATTAAATGAGAATTGGGCAAGGATGAGCTTTGTGGATCATTTTACTTTAAATATAGTTGAATCTGCGTGTGTTTGCATGCTTTAGGGAAACTTTTGCTTATCAGAAATCCAGTGGAGATCCTAGGAACTCTAAAGCCTCTTCACTTATTTTTCATGCCCAAAATAAAAAGATTCTGTTTTTTGTTTGTTTGCTTTATGAGTTGTGGTCTGTTGCCCAGGCTGTAATGCAGTGCTATGACCATGGTTCACTGCAGCCTTGAACTCCCGGGCATAAACCATACTCCTGCCTCAGCCCCCTGAGTAGCTAGGACTACAGGTATGTGCCACCATGCCCAGCCAAGTTTTTTATTTTTTAAAAGGCTGGGGTCCCCTTATGTTGCCCAGGGTGCTCTCAAATTGCTGGGCTCACCCAATCCTCCCACCTTAGCCTCCCAAGTCAAGTTAGTGGGACTACAGACATGAGCCTCTGCACCCGCCAAAAAGATCCTTTCAAAAAGAAGTACATTCAACTACCAAATTTTCAGAACGAAGCAGAAACAAGTATATAGCTTCCCTCTTTTTCGATCTTCCCATTTCAAAATGCAAATATGTACAAAAGAAAAAATGAAGGGCAAAAACTCTGGAAACAGGCTTTGCAAAAATATCTCTCAAGTTTATTTGACCTTTTGCTCACAAATACTCATGGCTGGAATGGCTGCAGTGTGCAACAGACCTGGGCTAAGTATATACATTCTTAGAAAAATGCCAGGGATGTTCCTAAATGTTTTCTTCAATTATCTGTGGAACTCCTTGGACCATGTTTTAGAAAATGGTTTTAATTTTCTTTGCGGGATTATCATAATTGAAAAGGTCACAGGAATCAGCTCCATTCCTAATGCATTTGTACTTGCCAAAGCTCAGTCATGGGGAATCTTTTTGGTTTTCATATTCAATACTTTTCTTTTTGCTTTGTTGTATGATAAGGGAGAAAAAAAGGATTGGCATGAAGGGGAAGTGAATCTGGTGCCAACTTTTTTTTGTTGTTCCTCAGCTCTGATCTTTGCTTTCCCTGAGCCTTGTCATCTGTCAGGAAAAGGAAGAGTGCCACTACACTACGGGTTTGAAAAATGAATCGATCATTCTATACTTTCAGAAAATATAGTCAGTAATCTTTAAAGCACCATTCTCATGTAGGCAAGAGCTTCAAGGTTCCAGCATAACATATGCATAGTGAAATGTTTTAACCTTTTATTTTATGCTTTTCAACATTTTAGAAAGCATCTTTTCTGTTCATTTTCCATGGTGCTAAACCGTGACTTTTTTTTTTTTTTTTTGCTTATTACAACTAGTTGAATGGTATAAATTTCTTAAGATAATAAAACTATGGCTTTCTTTTATTTCATTTTTAGATAGGATAGTTTTCAAATGTTTAATATTATTAAATATCGCTAAGGTAGAGTAAGTACAGTAGCCATTCACCTATACTGTACATTAATCCTTAAGGGCTTTATTATCTGACATTTTATGACTTGGTTTAGTTCTGGAAAAAACCTGAGGAACTCATTAAGAAAGGGAGGGGGTGTCCAATAACGTTTGTATTTGTTGCTGATATATAAATTCTTTTTTTTTTTTTTTTTTTTTTTGAGATGGAGTCTCGCTTGGTGCCAGGCTGGAGTGCAGTGGCGCGATCTCGGATCACTGCAACCTCTGCCTCCAAGGTTCAAGCGATTCTCCTGCCTCAGTCTCCCAAGTATCTGGGGTTACAGGCATGCACCACCATGCCTGGCTAATTTTTTAAAAATTATTTTTAGTAGAGACGGAGTTTCACCATGTTAGCCAGGCTAGTCTCAAACTCCTGACTTCAGGTGATCCACCTGCCTTGGCCTCCCAAAGTACTGGGATTACAGGCACGAGCCACCGCACCTGGCACACAAATTCTTAATTTCTACCTGCCTCTAACCAGCTGCCTCTCCCAGAAAAACTCAATATTTTCAAAGCCAGAGGTTTTCCTAAAATAATAGGTGGAGACATCTTCAATTTTTATATGGGTAATTACATTAGGCACCAAGAAGCAATAACAGTGGAAAACTGCAAAATGAATGCAAGGATGGGGCAGTTTGTTAATTTGGGGGCAATGGAGCACTTTGTGGAATCAAGTACAATCTTGTGATCTTGGGTAGCCTGCCTCACTGTGGTCAAACATAAAACAGGAATGAAAGTTTCTATTTCATAGGATTAGAAGAGGATTAAACAAGATAGTTTATGTGAAGACACTCATCAAGGTCCCTATCTTCTGATAATTAAACATGAATTCAGTGTGGACCCTGTTCATGTTACTGGGACGTAAACTGAAAGGAGTTAGCTAGGAGGCTGTTAGTGTTCACTTGGTATGTTTCACTTGAACCTGTTCCAGATACAACACACCAGAGTAGGTGTAAATATAGGCATTTCTCAACTGGTTTAGGTCATGTAGGAAATAGTTGCTATCATCAGATTAACCAAAAAAAAAAAAAAAAAAAAATTGAAAAACAAAACCTGTTAATATTCACCATTTGTAAGGATATGGAGAAATAAACAGTTCCATACTCTGGGAAGCCTGTCTATGCATACCTTTCAACCTAGTAATTCTATTTTTGAAAACTCTTGGTGCTTTTTCATAAAGAAATATATTCAAGGTTTTGTAAGAGTGAAAATGGAATATCAATATATTTTAGTCAACATGGGAATGATTAATACATTTTGGTATATCCAAAGTATGGAATCCTAGTACTTAAAAAGTTGAGGTATGTTCCTTATCTGGGACTGTCTATCTCTGAGATACATGGTTAATTGAAGGGAGAAGTTTATAAAACCTTATGATTCTACGTATGCATGAGACTCCTACCCAAACACAAAGCTTGTATGTGTGCACATGTAGCTAAATGCATAGAAAAAGATCTGAAACTGATAATAAAGATTGCTTTTGGGGAGGAAAGTAGATTAAAAGGAGTGATGAGGGAGTTTTTATGCTTTTCTATATGGTTTGATTTTTTTACAGTTAGAATATTTTCACATATTACTGTATAACTAAAAAAGGAAATAAAACACTCAATTGCCTTGCAAAACAAGACAGTAGCATCTAATAGATGGATACATGAACATATACATTCACAAAGAAAGGCAACTGGTCTCTAAAACATATGTGAGTATGAACTACTGCTTACAGATGAATTATTCAGTAGAAAAACCCATTGTGCCACAGCACTTCAGTCTTCAGCGATGATTACCATGAAATTTTAACAGTGTTTAAGACTGTTTAAGAAAAATTCTACTGGGGATAGAATGGAAGGGTAGTAGTGGGGATTAGAAGCAAACTGGGAGTTGAAGGGTACTGTTGGCTTGCTTCATCATTCCTTTATTTATTTGTTTGTTTCATTCAACATTTTCTGAGGAGCAAGGCTCTGGGAACACAGACCCAAATGAGATGCTATCTTTGTCCTTAAGGGCCTCATCCAGTAGGTACTGTACACATAGAAAGTAAATTACTATTTATTGTTACAATCACAGGAATTAAAGCATGGACCCAGCAAGGTCAAACCACTTAAAACGATGGAATTGATTTGAAAATGAGGTACTATTCATGGAAATGGAAGGCTTTCTGAAAGAAGTTGCATTCAACTTGGATCTTGAAAGATAGAGAAGATGCATTTGGGCAGGCAGCAAACTCATGAGTCTTGAGGGATGAGAACTACATGCAGCAGAAGAGTATGTCTGGGGAATTATAAGCAGACCCAGATAGCCAGAGGCAAAATACAAGAAGTCCTGGGTTTTTTAGCAAAAGGAGCTCTCGTCTAACAATACCCTATGAACACTGGAGCCAACTGAAAAGTCTAGTGACAAAGTGACCTCTATTTTTTAAATTCAAAGAGTGGGAGGATCTCCGTTGTGAGTTTTTGCTTTTTGCTTCTATTTATTGAACCTTCCTGTGAGAACTAACCTGTTTATGAAACATACTACACCCTCTTTAATCAAAGCAAGCATGACAACTCTCTTTCTGTTGTGACGTTTTCCAGACTTTCCTTTATAAAACTGGCATCACACTGGGCCCCACTTACCATTTAGATCATGTAACAGGAGACTGATAATGGTGTTGCTGCTTATGTTCACACTGAGGTTAAGTATGAGTCTGTATACAATGTTTCCTTCTTGAGTTTCTCAAACATCTGGGAAGGAAAAGCATAGATACGGCCGGGCACGGTGGCTCACGCCTGTAATCCCAGCACTTTGGGGGCTGAGGCAGGCAGATCACACGAGGTCAGGAGTTTGAGACCAAACTGACCACCATGGTGAAACCCTGTTTCTACTAAAAAAATACAAAAATTAGCCGGGCTTAGTATCAGGCGCCTGTAGTCCCAGCTATTCAGGAGGTTGAGGCAGGAGAATCATCTGAACCTGGGAGGCAGAGATTGCAGTGAGCCGAGACCAAGCCATTGCACTCCAGCCTGGGTGACAGAGTGAGACTCTGTCTCAAAAAAAAAAAAAAAAAAAAAACAAAAAAACAAACAAACAAAAACAACAACAACAACAAAAAAAAACAGATATTTAAAAATGCATAGAATCTCCTTAACAGAGAAAGGTTTTGGCCATTGTTGAAAGATGTAATATCCCATGTTTTAGTTGTTTTTGGAGAGAGAGAGATGGGAAAGGACCTTCGAAATGATGTTTGAGTTTGGATGTGATTTTTTAATCTCTCTCTTATTCCATGTAACACTTGAGAAGTTACACCTTGTTCGAAACTGCTCCTGACGCTCTTGGGTCCTCTACATAGCCCTAGGGTAAATTTGTACTTGGGAAAGTAGGTATACTAACTACAGTTATCCTCGACTGTGATACTAAACCATCAGTATTAAACAACATCTCAGAGAAGGATTAAAGCCTACCAGTCAATGTCCTATCACTAATACTTTTGTGTTTCTCCTGAGATACATAATGAAGCAAGCTCTGAAGGTGACATCTGAACAAAGGCCGGGGAATGTAAGCTCAGTTTGGATCTTTGAGATTAAGAAGAGCTATCTCTTCTTCACAGCCTTATAGGTCAATGGGAAAACCTTCAAAATCAATTCTTTCAGCAGCCAGGAACATCTGAAAGGAAATCAAAACTTGCTTATTATGCTGACATGGTTTAACACCAGCTAAGACTCTTAGAAATGAATTTTAAAATCTAAGCTCTGGCAACAATACATTTAGCAAAATCTCCTGCTCAAGATATAGCAATCATAAACTGTCATATTCCTTACATATAAGCCAACAATTATCTTATATATTTGGTATCAGAATAATGAAATAAAGACTGTGTGTGTATATGCACATACTGTATATGGATATATTGAATGTAATTCAGAGAAAACTCACAGGTATTAATTATTCATTAATTGTGTTAATATGTGTAAATATTCATTATGTTGACATATGTTTAATTCAAGTGAAGTCCATTAGGATTAACTATTCATTAATACTACAGATATATACATGTAAGGATAATTTCACTTTCCAAGGCATTATTATTATTTTTGTTGTTGTTCATGTACTATGTACACAGCTTTAATTGTCTGGTCTGATTCAAAGGATTTGTTTAATGTGTACAGGAAGCATGCAAGTGAACTGGACAGACAAGGTCCCAATGATCTCAGAGCATGTATTCTAGTATGGGGAGGATACTGACAATAAATGACTTGTGTGTTAGTCTGTTCTCATGCTGCTAATAAAGATGTACCTGAGATGTGGTAATTTATAAAGGAAGGAGGTTTAATGGATTTACAGTTCCACGTGGTTGGGGAGGCATCACACTCATGGTGGAAGATAAAGGTGCAAAGGCACATCTTACATGGTGGCAGGCAAGAGGGGCATGTACGGGGGACTCCCCTTCATAAAACTATCAGATCTTGTGAGACTTACTATCACGAGAACAGCATGGGAAAGACCTGCCCCCGTGATTCAATTACCTGCCACCGGGTCCCTCCCATGACACATGGAAATCATGGGAGATACAATTCAAGATGAGATTTGAGTGGGAACACAGCCAAACCATAGTTTATGTTTTAAAAAGGCTTAAGAAAAAAGATGATTTCAAAAATTAATAAGGATTATGAAGAAAGAACAATGAAAGAAAGTAGGAGGTAGAGTGGGAAGGGTGCAGAGGGGTGGGCAGGAGGACAGCGGGGAGGGAAGATGCCTTAGGTAGCATGGTGGAGGAGGCCCTCTCTGAGGAGTGTGTTGGAGTGAACACCTGAAGGAGAAGGAGCCAACACTGGGCACATCTGGCACATCTTGGGGAGGAACCTCTAAGGCTGAAAAGAGCCTGTCTGAAGGCCCTATGGCGGCAAAGGGCTCAGCATGGTGAAGGCACGGGGTGGCTGTTACAGCTGTTTGGCAGTTAGTGGACAAAGCTGGGTACTGGATAAAATCAAGGATTTCCAGGCATCAGTGAGATCATAAAGTACCTTTTGAGCCATACAGGTTCTTAAGATTTTACCGTCTAAGTGCAGTCAGGAGTCATTGGGGATTTAATAGTTTTTTTTTTTATTATTATAAAAATTTTATACAGATACAAAAATAGAAAAGTATAGTGACTCCCGACGTACCTATTGCCGAATTTCAATGATTATCAGCTCATGGTTTATCTTATTTTACCTATCCCTTCTCTCCAACTGCACCCCTCCCCAGTCACCACCACCGCACAGTGTTATTTGAAGGAGACATGGTGTCATTTGTCACCATAGATCTCTAGAACATCAGAACTCTTTTTAAAACCATAGCCATAGTATCATTATCACTAGTAAAAGTTTACAGTGATTCCTTAGTATCATCACATATGTAGTCTCATTTGGAATTTTATGCAGGAGAGTGATATTATTAAATTTGCAGCTTTAAAAAGAGCTCTCTGTTGTATATGACATGGCTTTAGAGGGGCAGGAGCGGAACCTGGGAGATCACTCAGGCCTCCTTGGGTTTAGCAGAGTGTGGTCAGAACAAGGGTGCTTATGATGGAGATGGAGATAAGATGTTAGCTTTGGGATATTCCTGGAGGCAGAACTGACTTGCTGATCACTACTGAGTTTGGCCCAGGAAACCCAGCGAATGTGGCACACTAATAATTGAGATGGAGAAGACTTGAGGAGGAAGTCTTGAGGGTTGGAAGAGAAAACTAAGAATTCCATTTAATTTCACTTCCGAAAATGGAAAATCCTTAAAATCAGCCTTAAATAGGAAAAGAGAAGACAAATGATAATATGCATCCATACTCACCAAGACTTCCCTTCAGTCCTGCTCAATGATATATGTTAAGGGGGATATGATAATGGAAGAAATTGCTTCCATTCTTAAAAAATCTCCTAGGTTTACTTGAGATCTGTTTAGATCCGCTCAAGAGAAGCCTTTCACTGAGTCTCCTTTGAAAGATGAGTAAATCTGAAAAGTCTGGCTGTCCAAAAACACCTCCATCACCCTACCATGGATGGAGTGACCTTATTTTTCCCAACTTGAATTCTGATGCAGGACTTGAAAAATGAGAGTATTCTTACAGGGACAGTGTGCATGAACAAATGACATCAGGGCTGGCTTGAAAAATAACATGGCGCATAACATATTTACCACAAGTTCCTATATAAGAATGAACTGAAGACACTTGTCTTTGAGTTGGTGTGACATCTATTATTGGCATGTATAAGTTAATGGATGATTGTTGCTCATGGTTATCTGCTCCAGAAAAAGTGCCCCCTTCCCTCCTTGTTTTCTGTTCCCTGTCTCCTGTAAGCTTCAGCCCTGTATTTAAGGCCTTCAATTGATTAAATCAGGTCCACTCAGGATAATCTCCCTAATTTAAAGTCAAATGATTAGAGACTTGAATTACATCTGCAAAATCCTTTTACAGGAACACCTAGATTAGTATGTAATGGAATAAGTGGGAACTATAGCCTCGCCAATTTTACACATCAATGTCCTCATCTATTTCACAGGGATAATAATAATACTTTACTGATAAGCTTGTTTGGGGGAATTAAAGGAGTTAAGGCATGTAAAGCACTTGACACATAATATGTGCTCAGTAAGGATTAGTTACTCTATAAAGCAGGAAAGCATTAAATGGCTGCCTTGTGGTAACAGGGAGCATCTGTCAAAACTAGATGGTGTCTTGTTCAGTGATAGAAGCTAGACAAAAAAGAGTGACACATGCATAAAGTGTGGAAACTGTCAAAGTTCACCAATGGTGCTAGAAGTCAGGATGTTAGTTACCCTTGAGGAAGAGGTACCTGGAAGGCTGTGGCAGGTAGGCTCTGAGGTGTTGATAATACTGTATTTCTGGATCTGGGAGTTGGTTACATGAAAGTGTTCAGACTGTAAAATAATTAGTTGAATTTATATGTATATATGTGTCAGTTATACTCAAATAAAAACTTAAGTACTGGATGATAGATATCAACTTCTGTCGGATGTATGTGTGCTTCTGTGTGTGTATGTGTACACACATACACACATATATATCTGCAAAGAAGGAGAGTAATATATCTGCAAAGAAGGAGAAAAATTTTTCCTCCCATTTCACAAATATGAGCATGGCTCAGAGGCAAGATAGGAGAGGAACTCTATTGGCATATTTGACCAAACCTCATAAGATTATTTTATTTCTGAGTTGTTGCCACTACCATGTCTGCTCAAATTAGAATGGTTATTGAAATATTTTGAGGCCAGGAGTAGTGGCTCATGCCTGCAATCCCAGCACTTTGGGAGGTCAAGGAGGGCAGATCACTTGAGGCCAAAAGTTCGAGACCAGCCTGGCCAACATGGCAAAACCTCATCTCTACTAAAAATCCAAAAATTAGCCAGGTGTGGTGGTTTGTGGCTGTAATCCCAGCTACTTAGGAGGCTGAGGCAGGAGAATTGCTTGAACCCAGGATGGGGAGGTCATAGTCAGCCAAGATCATGCCACTGCACTCCATCCTTAGCAGACAGAGTGAGACTCAACCTCAAAAAACACAAACAAAAATAATAACATTTTGAGAATTCTTTGGACAAAAAGGCATTCTACTCATAAGACTACTAACTCAGAGACCAGAGCAACTGAGTTTTCCCCGATGTCCTGAACTTTTCTTTTCAAGACCAATGAATTGTATCCATTTCAAAACTGAGATGAAGTGAGCTTACGTGTTCATTATCTGTTTGTCTATGCTATCTGCGATTTTTAAAAATAAAAGGTAGTCTAGGAAAGTGATTTTTTTTTTCCGGAAAATCTTTACACCAGAGCAATATGATCAGATAATGTTATTTTTAAAGTGTAAATAAGAAATTATAATGTCATCTTACAACTTAGGTGAGCATTTATAGTAGTTCCAGGTATTCACTTGGATACCAAATCTATTTTTAGGATATGAAATAAAGTGTTGCATTTTCTCTTATTATTTGACTGTGAATGATGTGATTTTATATTTAGATTAGTGCTATCCCATAAAACTTTCTGCAGTGAAGGACATGCTCTATTATCTGGGCTGTCCAATATGGCAGCCAGTGGCCACATGTGGCTCTTGCGAGCAAGAAATGTGGTGGTATGAACTGAGGAACCAAAATTTTCATATTATTTAATTTTAATATATTTAAATTTAGCTACATGTGGCTAGTGGCCACGGTATAGAACAATGAGATTTGAAATCTTAAGTAAAATATAGTATTTGGCATAGAGGTGAGCGGCTGATTACGCTTAATTCTTGTTTTCTTTTTTAGAGATAGGGTCTTGTGCTATTGGCCAGGCTGGAGTGCAGTGGCACAATCATAGCTCACTGCAGCCTCAAAGTCTTGGGCTCAAGCTGTCCTGCCACAGCCTCTTGAGAAGCTGGGATTATAGGCATGCGTCACCATGCCCGGCTAACTTTTAAAAAGTCCTTTTGGAGATAGGGTCTTGCTATGTCACCCAAGCCAGTCTTCAATGCCTGGCCACGATCCTCTCACCTTGGCCTCCCACAGTGCTGGGATTATAAGTAAGTGTGAGCCACAGCATTCAGCCTCTTAACTGTTTTCTTAGAAACTCTCCAAAGTTCATCTACATATTGTTCTTTTCTCAGCCCAGTTACTCTGGGTTTTCCCTGATAGGCAAGTCACCTTCTGAAGACAGAAGGTTCTGAATCACATGATAAAAATATCTACTTTTATGCTTTTACTGTGTTCACCTGTTTCTTAATTTCCTTAATCCCTGGGCACTGTTGTTCTTCTCCCATCTTGGGTAATGGCTTGCTTTGCTTTGCTTTTTTCTTTTCTTTTCTTTTCTTTTCTTTCTTTTTTTTTTTTTGAGATGGTGTCTCACTCACTTTGTTGTTCAAGCTGGAGTGCAGGGGCGCAAGCTTGGCTCACTGCAACTTCTGCCTCCCTGGTTCAAGTGATTCTCCTGCCTCAGCCTCCCAAGCAGCTGGGATTACAGATGCTCACCGCCATACCTGGCTAATTTTTATATTTTTAGTAGAGGCAGGGTTTCACCATGCTGCCCAGGCTGGTCTCAGACTCCTGGCCTCAAGTAATCTGCCCACCTTGGCCTCCCAAAGTACTGGGATTACAGGCATGAGCCACTGCAACTGGCCAGGTAATGGCTTTCTTGAGGGCAGTGTCCCTGAGTTTCTGTAACATAGTAAGAAGTCAGTAAGCAGTTCGTGCTATATGCTGGGTTATTAATATGTGAGTCAGGAGGGAGTGATGTGTCACTCAAGAGTATGAGGCTCCATTCTGACATTTCTCAAATCTCACCTCTGCCACTTAGTGGCTCTGCAACTTCAGCAACTTCCTTGCCCTTTACAGATGTTTCTTCTTCTCTAAAATCAGTAATATTCTATGTATTTTGTAGAACTATTATAGAGATTAAATAATAATAACAGGAAAATTTATGGGGTGCTCATGTAGGGAACCAGTCCCCTTCATTCTGCAGATACAATGACTTAAGCTTAGAGACCAGGAGTGGCTCTTCTCAAATCAAAAAACGAGTTGTAAGATTTTTTTTTTTTTTTTTTTTGAGATGGAGTCTCGCTCTGTCACCCAGACTGTAGTGCAGTGGTGCAATCTTGGCTCACTGCAAGCTCTGCCTTCCGGGTTCACGCCATTCTCCTGCCTCAGCCTCCCGAGTAGCTGGGACTACAGGCGCCTGCCACCGTGCTCGGCTAATTTTTTGTATTTTTGGTAGAGACGGGGTTTCACCGTGGTCTCCATCTCCTGACCTCGTTATCTGCCAGCCTCAGCCTCCCAAAGTGCTGGGATTACAGGCATGAGCCACCGTGCCCGGCCAGAATATATTTAAACACGCTATAAATTGGCCTTTGTACCTAAAAGTCATAGCATTATTCAGTCCTCTAATTTCCCTGTGAGGTGTTTATTATTTCTCTCATTTTATGCATGTAGAAACTTAGGTTTAGAAAAGCTGAGAAGTGGTAGGGCTGGGATTTGAACCTGGGCAATCTCCATCCAGAGCCATGGTTGTGTGTTTTATTTTTTTTAATTTTATCTTTTTAGTAGATATAATTCATATACCAAAAAAAATCACCGTTTGAAAGTATGCAATTCAGTGGTTTTTTAAGTGTGTGCCCAAGGTCATACAATCATAACTACTCCTGTATATTAATAGCTCCAGAACATTTTCATCTTCCCAAAAGAAAGCCCTATGCTGGTTAAGAAGTCACCCCCATTCTCCTGTGCATAATGTCCCTGGCAACCACTCATCTTCTTTCCTGTCTCTACAGATTTGTTTATTCTGGACATTTTACATAAATGGGATCAATACAGCACATCAGGGCCAGTGGTTTCATGCCTTTATACTCCTTCCAGTAATGAGATAAAGGTCTGCCGTACAGTGGGAGTTCAAAAATTAAAAGCTTGTATTATTGTTGTTTTGCCATTATGAAGGACAATCTGGAGTGACATGGTCATCTGTTTTTTTGTTTATTGTAAGGCAAGAGGCTTGGAGGAAAAAGTTAAATGGTAGTAAAAGAAAAAGGAAATCTAATGGATCTCCTTCTTGCAACCATCTCCACCTCTCCTGCAGTTCTTAAAAAATGTCTAATAACTGCTTTTTAAAATGGCTCCCTTTTTGATAAAATCCATCAAGAAAAGGAAGCAGAAATGAAGAACAATCATTAACCCCCAAACAGCTCTGTCTGAGTGTCAATACAGCATTCCAGAAATTCTTGGAGTTGGAAGCTATGTGGGGAGTCAGTCACTTTCATTCTGTAGATGAGATGACATAAGCTGAGAGACCATAAATGGCTCTTCCCAAATCAGAGCACTGATTGATATCTAATACTTGTTTTTGTCCAATGGCCTTATAAGAATATTTTTCAACAGTGATCCATGGTTTACCTCATTGGAGGTATGTGTGGTATAGATTAAATCAGCGTTCGTTGATTGTTCATTTCAGCCATGTTCTTCCTTCTTCCAGGAAACACTGAACAGAAGTACCTGAAAAAAACAAAACAAAACAAAACAAAACAGATGTCACAAAATTTGAAGACAGCCCTCACATTCCAAGGGAAATGTAAATAATGAAAACGTAACACACTTGAATCAAGCTATTTAGCTGGCAAGAGTCAGGAAACTTTCATTTCCTCACTTCCTCTGACTTGGGTAATGAAAATATTTTCAGGGGTGGGATGGTGGTCCTTTGGGGACTCCCACCTCACTCGTAGACAGAGTTAAGGTATTAGAGTTCTGAAATGCATGCCAAAAATCTAATAATGTATGAAACAGGCAAAGATGTTCATTTTATTAAGAATCTTGGTAAATGTCATTTTCCAGAGCCAGTGCGGTTCTGTGAAACTGGTGGGGAGAGGTTAGGGACTCCTTTGAATCAGTAGTGGTCACAGCTCATTGCCCCAACCCATCTTTCTAATATGTGTTAGGTTATGTGGTTTAGGCCAGGAAGAAAGCTTACTTTGGCTTTATTCCATTATACAAATGGGGAGAATTTTGATTTGCTACATACCTCTGAGCCCTTGTAGATTTTCCCATCATCCTAACTGCTAGTTTATTGAGATTAAGTGCTTTCTTATGTCAGTGCATGGAAATGACTTTTGATTTTTCTTTAAATTAAAATTGATTCATTTACTACGTTAGGTAGATAGATGTTCTAGCCAGAGGAGAAGATAACGGCTCACATTCACATAGAGAAATGGTGTGACAAGAGACAAGATGGGATATCAGTGTCCACAGATAGATGCATGTTCCAAAACCAGCAGTTCTCAAGGCCAAAGGGCTGTATGATTATTTGCTTCTCATTCTTATCCCTAAACACATGCACATGCCCCCATAAGTCCCCTTCCTGACTCTCCCACCTTTCTCTATATCTTGTCTCCAGAGACAACCAACTGTTGTTTTCCCTCCATACTTCCTTTCAGCCTGGATGCTTTCCCAGTTTTTCATTTTCCCAAAGTGCTTTAATCCTGCAATCATTGTGTGCAGCAGACAAAGTAAAGGCTTAGGGTAAAGGAGAGGGATTACAGAATTTGTTAGTATAGTGCAGGCAGTGTTTTTGGTTTTTGGTTTTTGATTTTTTTTTTTTTTTTTGAGATGGAGTTTCACTCTTGTTGCCCAGGCTGAAGTGCAATGGCGCAATCTCGGCTGACCACAACCTCCACGTCCTGGGTTCAAGTGATTCTCCTGCCTGAGCCTCCTGAGTAGCTGGGATGACAGGCATGTGCCACTATGCCCAGCTAATTTTGTATTTTTAGTAGAGACAGGGTTTCTCCCTGTTGGTCAGGCTGGTCTCGAACTCCCGACCTCCGGTGGTCCTCCCATCTCAGCCTCCCAAAGTGCTGGGATTACAGGTATGAGCCACCACGCCCAGCCAACAATGCTTTTTAGTTGAACAGAAGACAGCTCTGTTGTACAAGTCCTCTGGTCCTTCTTCCTCAAATGCATTCCCCTGAGACCATTTGTTAACATCTCCTCACCCTTTCCCTCCCTGTGGGGCTGTCCCATTGCTGCTCTGCTAAATAGCTTTGTCCCATGATTGGTATTATGTTTTGTAAACAGAGCACCCAGACTCCCTGGGTCCCTTCAGCACAGGGACCCACAGAAATGTTGAAATGACTGTTTTCCCTTTAGTATGATCACATTCCTGGTCAGGACTTGGTCCTCTGCAGTTCTGTAGATCTGTTGAGGGAAGTGCAAAAGTGGAGAGAGAGAATGCTGTATTCTGTCTCAGCCTCGAATAAGCTGTCCTGAGGTCTTCTATTTGCTCCCCTGTCTGTCTGTTATCTTCAGTTACAATGCAGTTTGGATGATCCCAAAGTCACTGTTTTAAGAGGGCAAGTTTTGCATCAAATGCTTATTTACTGTTGCTCTGGTATTTAACAGAACTGCCTGCTGAGAAGTAAACGTCTACTCAAATCTCCCTTCTGATTTTAAACTTCAGCCATCAGGAGCCACACAAGCTACTCACACCATTCTGCGTGCAGACTCTCTTGTATCTGCCCTGTATTTTCCTTCTTCCTGGGAGGTTCTCTCAACTGTCTCCCATCCCTAACACCCAGACATTTATACCTAGAGAACACCTCCTAGTCCTTTAACCCTGTTTCTAAACTTTCTCCTGTTCTCCAGGTGCAGACAGATACTCTGTCTTCTTTCTTCCAGCACCTGTTGTATCACTGATCTCACAACTCTCAAATTTTCTCTTCCATTGGCAAAAGGACAGTAAGAGTTTGCATGCAAAATGAGGACATCAAAAGAATATTGAGTTCAGTTGGTCAGCATATAGTTAATCACATCACTGGATAAACTAACCAAGTATCTAGGGATACAGAGATTATTGGAGACTCAGGCTTGCCATGAAAGCATGGCGTGTATGGTCTGTGAACTATTAAAGTTGGCATGTGATAATTTCTGTAAGAGAGACCAACACAGAATGCTGTGAAGGACTTAGCAATGGCGAAATTCTACCTAGCCTAGGGGGAAGACTACTTAGCAAGCACTATTCTAGTACTGATTTAAAATCGGAAAATCTTGGCTGGGCGCAGTGGCTCATTCCTGTAATCCCAGCACTTTGGGAGGCCTAGGCGAATGGATCCCTTATGGTCAGGAGTTCGAGACCAGCCTGGCCAACATGGTGAAACCCCGTCTCTAATAAAAATTCAAAAATTAGCCAGGTGTGGTGGTGTGTGCCTGTAATTCCAGCTACTAGAAAGGCTGAGGCAAGAGAATTGCTTGAACCTGGAAGCCACAGGTTTCAGCCAAGATCACACCACTGCACTCCAGCTTGGGTGACAGAGCAAGACCCTGTCTCAATAAAATAAAATAAAGTAAAATAAAATAAAATAAAATAAAGAAAATCCTGGTGAGAGATAAAAACGAGAATAAGATACAGCCCTGCCCTCATAGACATTATGGTTTGGGTGGTCATATAATTTGTTGTCCAAAAGAGGATGCTTTAGAGAGTGATCATCAGTATGTCAGGCAGCTTCAGTGAACTGGGCCTTCATGGGTACCCTCATGGATGGCTTAGGGGAGGGATATGAGCATAAGGAGAAACTTTGTGAAGGGAGCATTTCAGAGATTCCCTGATGGACAAGTGAAAGACATACAGGAACAGATTATAGGTCTTGAAAGGAAGCATCTTCCTTCTTGAATTTTTTTCACAACTTAAATTAATTATCTTCTCTTTCTCTTTTACTCTAAAAATCTATCTACTGTCTGTTATTTGCCATCATTTTGCATCAGGATCAGGTTGGGACAGTTTTCACAGGAAGGATAGTGGGTAGTGGCTCTTTAGAGTAGGGACTCTGGAACCAGGAAGAATGGGTTCTCCTCTGTGAACCTCAGTGTTCTCTTCTGGAAGATAGGGAAGGGAAATAAAATTAGTACTCCTCCACAGGGAGGTTTGCTCATTTTTGTTTGTTTTTTACGAAATAAATTTGTTGAGGGGCTTTGATGTGGAGACTGATAGGAACTCGATAAGAGTTTGCTGTTATTGTTAATGTTTAAATTATATATATAGTTCACACTATATGGAGGGGAGGAGGAAACATACAAGTTTGTTTCAAAGCCACTACAGTTTAGTTGCTTTAACCTTAGGATCAAGCATCACAACCAAGCATTGAGAGAGAACGGGAGGCAGCATGGGCACAGAACTGACTTGACCCCACTTTGAGAATGAGGAGATGAGACTTGTGGGGCAGAACCAAGTCAGCCACGGAGTGCTGTGACCATTGTGCTAAGGGCTACTGAAGGGGCGAAAAACCCAGGGGCCTATTGTAGGTAGTGAAATCCAAAGGTTCAGAGAATAACCAGTGGTGCTAAGAAAGCAATTAGCACCTGAATGTAGGAATGAAGACTTGGCAGGGGGCTTTGGAAGAAGCCCATGGCAGCCTATAATTATGAAAATAAAAGTCTAATGGTATAAAAGACAGTGATTAGACTAGCGACACTTAAAAATCACTGAGTAATGAAAAGAAGGCTCCGCTTGTTTTCAGTAGGGTTTTTCAACAAGCTTGTTACTTGGGAATATTGAAGGGAAGCTGTGTGTGTGCAGTTTTTAGATTAGTAACGAAAAGAAGTAAATAAAAGCTCTTGCATTACTACCTTAGGAAAGAAGGGTATTGTAAAACAAAGCACGGATCACTTATGCATTGCAAAGATGTATGATTCAGTGGTTCCAAGAATGGATCTGGTGCCCAGATGGACCTGAATTTGAATATGACTTCTGCCTTTTGCTAGCTATGTGACCTTGACCTATTGACTGAAACTCCCTGTACCTGGGTCCTCCCCTGCAAAACACATGTGAATACCTCCTCAAAGGGGTATTGTAATAAATAAAGCACAGAGCGTGACACCATTGAGTGCCTAGTAAAAACTAGGAGCCCTCCAGGGACACTGGCATGTCATGCTGCCTGAGAGGAGCTTCTATCCCTGGAAGAAAGTCTCCCTTCATCTCTAATCCAGTTTTCCCAAATGTTGGAAGAGACTATTAGATGGAAAAATATGTGAAAATGTATACCTATGGGTATGTGTTTTAATAGCCAAAGAGCAATTATAATATAATTCGGGAAAAACTATCCTAGCAAACTCTTTATCTTAAAGTTATTACTGTTAGGCTGGTGCAAAAGTAATTGCGGTTTTTGCCATTACTTTTTGTTTTTGTTTTTGTTTTTGTTTTGACATGGAGTCTCGCTCTGTCATCCAGGCTGGAGTGCAGTGGCATGATCTTGGCTCACTGCAACCTCTGCCTCCCGGGTTCAAGTAATTCTCCTGCCTCAGCCTCCTGAGTAGCTGGGATTATAGGCGTGTGCCACCACACCCAGCTCATTTTTGTATTTTTAGTAGAGACAGGGTTTCACCATGTTGGCCAGGCTGGTCTCAAACTCCTGACATCATGATCTGCCCATCTCGACCTCCCAAAGTGCTGAGATTACAGGCGTAAGCCACCATGTCTGGCCTTTGCCATTACTTTTGATGGCAAGAACCACAATTACTTTTGCACCAACCTAATACTTAGTGTGAGCCTACTGTAAAAAGGTGAAAAGAGCATTGTGTGAAAGTTGGTACCTGTTATACACTGAAATGGCAGAAACCATACCAGAGGGTGGGTGAGTGACTGAAGTTGAAGAACATGCGAGGGAAGGTAGAAGAATATAATTTCTTCTCGAGAGCTTACAGTTTTTCTGCCCTATTAAGAGGGACTAGGACTTGAATACTGGCCCAGAATGAATGAATGAATAAATGAATGAATGAATGAATGAATGAATAAATAAATAAATAAATAAATAAATAAATAAATAAATAAATAAGAGAGAATGATTTCCTGTGTTGTTAGATGTAATTTCAAACAGTTGAGTTGAATATATTCCCAAGTTGAGCTCCCTTGATTGTCTTCTGGATGGAAATACTTAACTAGCAGGTTCGTTTGTCCATGCCAGATAATTTTTTGAGCACTCACTGCCTACCAGTATCTGTTCCAGGTACTGGGGAGGTGATAATAGGAAAGATAGATAAGGCCATGCTCCTAATGGAATGCGAATTTCTGTGTGTGTATGCATGTGTGTGCATACCCATATTTATATAGGGATAGTCAAGAAATGCTAAAAAAAAAAACCAACTATTTTCACTATACTAGGCCTAATTAAAAAAAAAAAAACAACTTAAATAGGACAGCAATAGAGAATTGGGAAGAAATGGATGCTACAGATAGGGTAGTCTCTGAGGAGGTGACTTTTAGGCAGAATTCTGAAGAAGCAGAAGAAGCCAGTCATTAAAAGATCTATGAAAAGGTATTCCAGGCTGAGGGTCCATGAAATGTCAAAAGTGTGGAATGACTATGAGCTGACATGTTTCAGGTTTAGTAATGAGAATGGTACAAAGAGAAGTTGCAGAGATAAGTAGGCAGCCACTGCATGAAGGAGCCTTGTGGGCAATGACTAGAAGTTTGCATTTTATTCTAAGCACATATCGAACCCACTGGAATACTTTAAGCTGAAGACTAATGTGATATGATCTGATAGTTTTCACAGATGACTGTAGTTGCTGACTGGAGAATGGGCTGTAGGAGAGTGAATAGAGGCAGGTATCTCTGTTAGGGGGACCCTTATAGTAGCTTAGGCAGGTGGTACTGGGGAGACACTGGCCTTCCTGTGGTACTGAACTGCTGTTCTCCTGGTGAAGTTGTCTACTGTTAAGAGTTGTTCTGCTCGTCTAAAAAAAAAAAAAAAAAAACACACAGAAAAAAGGTCTGAAAACAGAACAATCTGTTGGTTATAACATATGCCATGTTAGTTGATGAAAAAGGAAGAAAACTAGACACAGCAGTTACTCAGAACTACTTTTAGGAGATGTTTTGCTTTCCATTTAGCATTTGGGACCAGCCAAATACACACTTACGTGATTCTTCTGAGCTGTAAGGCACATTAAGAATAATAAGGAGACTAGCTAAATGCTTTAGGCATTATAAAGCCATAATATACCAAATGTGTTATTGTTAATTCATGTTGCTAGCCCACCCTTTTAATAGCCGCCAGGAGCCATAATGACACATGCTGTGAATATATATTAAAACAATCCCCACAAGTTGCTCCAGTGGTATTGGGTAATTAGATATTTCTCTGTACCCAGAAAGGCTTAGATGCAGCTAGATGGAAATGGCATTGACTGTGGCTTTTCTAATACTGCTGTGAAGAAATGAATGTAGGTTCTAAATGTATAATCTGTGCTTCCTCAGTCTGTGCTCCATCCTGGAAAACAAGATATTTGGTGCCATGATCCCTGAATTTTTCTTACCACCATGCATGAATTTGAGCAGGTTCTATTTTCTTGTCCTTCTTTAGCCAAACCATCAACATAATGTCTGCTACTGAAGTTATATTTAAAGGTGGTAGGAAATGTTATTTAAAATAAAATTTGTGCTTACTCTTTTCTGCTGAATATTGAAAAATACTGCATACCATAATAAATAATTTGAATTCATCTTAGAGTTTATGATATTAATCATTTAAAATAAAAGTTAAAACATACTATGAATGCTATTATGTCAGTTGATTTATTTATTTTTTAATAATTAGTATCTCTTGGGCATTATTTCCATAATTTGAGGACTAATAATAATAAGCTTTAATAAAAAGCTTTTGGGCTTGCCTAAATTTAACTTAGGTGGGGACAGGCAGGCCTTGGAAATGAGTGAAGGGAGACAGGTAGGAAATATATTCAGGCCAGAGCACTTATACCCAGTTTTATCAGGTCTGATTTTTGACACCTGAATTTTTATATAAAATCTTCCCCAAACCAAACATTTTAAAGTTACATTTCTAAATTATTCAGACTAATTTAGGACTAGAGGCCTCCACTTTGTCTCTGATATGGATCTACCTTATTATTGTTTTTCATCTAATTACCTATTGATAGAAATTTAGATCTAAAATTCGTGTTTACCATCTATCCAGACTTGTAATTCTTTGCCAATTTCTTGCCAAAATAAGATTTTGTATCCAGGGGACTGATGTCTATGAGCCACTCCAAAGGATTTTCCTTGGCTGCAAGTACAGAGAAACAAAAATATGAGCAGTAATTGCAAGTTGACTGAAATATTTACAACTCTGGTAAGGCAGATCCAGGTTGGGTAGCATCTGAATCTTACGCAATTTTTATCCTCTTTAGGACAAAGCCTACACAGTTGTAACCACACATTTAGATATAAGATCTTAGAAGGGGTGTTAGCATAAGAAGCCCTAAAGCTTTTATTTCATTAGCTTCTGGGTGAAGACAAGAAGAAATGGAGTGAGGAGAACAAAGCTTTGAGGAGAAACATATAGTTTCTTTTCCCTAGATTAATGAAGGGACAGGGAGGTATCACTGACATCATTAACATTTCAGCAAAAGTAAACGTATTCTGTCAGATGAACTTACAGCCTTCTGTTTAATTATATATTTTAAAGTGATGTTTCTCTAAAATTTTGACTATGTTCAAAGTTCCTTACTCAATAATCAGTTTACATTTTAATCAGGAGGATGTCAGACCCAGTAACTCAATTCATTTTGAGAATACAAACTACCTTTTGTTTAACATAAATACATTGACCTTGGGTAGAATTTCCTTTCAATTACTGGAGACTCCCAACTTTTATTATTTATCATATTTGTTGCACAGATGAAATAGATATTGAACAAAGTATAGGGTTATTACAAAGCAAAGATTTCACAGCATTAGCTTCCCAGTGGCCTAGGAACATTAGTATTTCACATTGAATGTCCACAGAAGAATTACGAGGGGCAGAAATCCAGAATTTGCCAGAAAAATCTTCAAGAACAATGAAAACCCAAAATAAGCAAAGCCAGGTGTAATAGGAAATTAGATAATTTGTGAACAAAATAAGAGTAATGTGGGTAGATAGACCCTAGCTAAATAAATATTAAGTTCTAAATTATTTGATTCAGCTTTGGTTAAAATGGCAGTAAAATTCAGTGATTTCCAGTTTCACCAGTGCTTCATGGGAGCCTTTGAAGAAGCTCTAGGAAAGAGTATTGGGAGAACACAAAGCATTGATTGGGTAGCCCTTACCTTTGTTTAGAAGCAGAATAAGAAAAGTTAATTTATACATATGTATGTATGTATGTATGTATGTATGTATGTATGTAGGCAGGCAGTATAGAGTTAAGAACTCAGACTCTGGATTCAAACCTCACTTATGTCACTTATTTAGCTGTCAGATGTGGGGTAAGTTACATATCCTTGGGCTAATAATAATAGTAACTAAGGCTGATTAATAAGTTAAAAAATAAGTTTACATTTAATAAGTTAAATTTAGGAAGGATTTAATTTGTTGTAAGTTGTGAAGCTGTTAGGAAAGTACCATATATGGGTTTGTTGATATCACAGTCATCATGACAGTAATTAGTATTGAGCACATATTCACCATCTTGTCATTGCAAAATTATTTATTACTCTTCTGTTAAGAACTTTTCTGTAAGATCAAAAGGTTTGTTTTAATTATGATTTTCAAGAATCTTTGCCTTGAAAGTTTAAAGGCCATATGTGTTTGTTATTAAAGATAACATTTGTTAGAATGCTTTCAAAGAAAAAATTGTTCATTTAAATCTGTAAACTATGTTTGTCATAGGAAGCTGAACTTTCTTATCAACTCTTTTATAATTGACATATTGCTTATGACCTAGCTGAACAATCCTGTTATAATTCTCTTAGCAGTATATAAGAATTAAGCATTTTCTTTCTAAGGTAGCAACATTACATGAAAGCTTTGTTTCCTACATAAAATGTAGTTAAGTACAATTTTAAGTATTCCTAAAGGATTTAAAATGCAGTATCTCATAATTTCACAAGCCATAGTTTAATTTCTTATTCAGTGGTTCTTAAAATATTTGAACTCAGAATCCTTTTATACTCCTAAAAATTATTGATGACCAAAAGAAGTTTTGCTTATGTTGTTAAATCTATTGATATTTGCCATATTAGAAATTAAACTTTTTAAAAAATACTCTATTTAAAACAATAATTCACATTTTGCACATTAAGATAACATTTTTAAACAAAAATTAACTATAATTCAAAACCAAAAATCGAGAATGGCATTGCTTTATAGTTTTGCAAATCTCTTTAATGTCTGACTTAATATGTTAATTAAATACAGTTGTCAAAAGTGCTACTAAGAAAAATTCCGTGATCTCATGAGAGATATAAAAGGATACCTAACACATTGCTGTTGATTGCAGAATAATTCCTTGAGGAAGTGACATATAAATTGAGATCTGAACCATGGGCAGGAGGGAGCCAGGCAAAGAGAAAAGCACTAAAGCAGACCTTAGGAATGGGAGAAATTTGATGCATCTGGATATAATGGAGGCAAGGCCACTGTGGTTTGAATATGTTGAGTGAGAGGGAGACAGGCTCCTGATGAAGCCAGAGAGAAGCTGGGACAAGAGTTATGCAAAGCTTTAGGGTCCATGTGGACTAGTGTAGCTTTTATTCTACAAGGAAGGGGGACCATTGATTGGATTTAGAAAGGGGATAGTGGGGTGATATGACCCAATTTGCACTTCAAAAAAAAATCACTCTGGCTGCTTGTGGAGAATAGACTGAAGTAGAGGGAAGAATGGATATAGGAAAACAGTTTAAGAAAGCAGTGTAGCAGAATATGCAAGAGATGATACATATTTAGGAAGCAGCACAAAGTGGAACTGGTGATTGATGGGATATGGCAGTGAGCTCAAGGAAAGTGACTCATGTTTTGTCTTTTCTTCGACTCATCTGTCTTCATCTAACACACATGTTCTTGTTCTTAAATCTAGTAAACAAAACATCAAATTAGGCCATGAAGCAGAAATCCTATGTTTGAGCTATGGGCTTGGATGTGTTGTCATTACCTGGATAGAAATTTAGGAAGCCTGTAATTGTGTATTCTTTCAGAATCATTGCATTTTAACATTCTGTATCATTTTACAGATGTCACAAAATTGGACTTTTAAAAGAAATTTATTCAACATGCTAATACTTTAATACGGTCATTACTTGAACTAGTATTTGTGTAGCTGGTGAAACTATTACACTCCTCCTCCTTTTGCTCATTTTTATATTCTCGGAGCTGGGTAGTTGGATAAAATGGAATCTGTCCATCATAACAGTAGCCATCCTGAGTATCCAGATGTCAGGGAGTTTCTGCCAGGAAGGGAAGACAGCTGTTTGGAATGGGAAAGGAGTAGAAGATACTGCAAAACATGTCAAGAGTTTTATCAGGGGAGTGAGATGACAGTTGGTAGCAGGAAAGGGTAAGCAGACACTGGAACATGTCTGGAAAAATCAATTTTGTTTGTGGCTTAGGTGATAGCCTAAGACATTTAAAACTGCTCTGTTATGGAACCCTGCATTTGTCTGGATTATCTATCCAACCAGCCTTGTTTAAGTGCAAGCTATAGGATTAGCAGATTGTAAACATACTCTAAGCAGTCAATGTATTTCAGCCCAGTATTAGGTAGACAGTACAATGAATCATTTTCTAAATGGCTTGTGAGCATTTTTGTCTCTAACTTCAGTATATTTGGGACACTCAGATATTCTACCTTACCCCAGTGAAGAAACAGAACATGACCTATCACTGTTAAAAAGAACTTTAGACAGGTAATGAAATAAAACGTCTTCTGGGTTTTAGCTTTTTCACTGAATTGGTATTTTAGTTTTAGCTCTTATCTGTATTAGTATTTGACGCTTATCTTGGAAACAAACAGATCTGACTCCTAGAATTGCATGCAGCTGTCCTAGACTGTCTTTAGATCAGTCTTCTAAGATTATACCAACGAACTTCCTCAAACTGTCACAGTTTCTATATAAATTATCTTTGTTTTTGAAATGTATTAAAACCTAATGTAGTATGCAATCTTGTGGGCAACTGGCCAGCACTGCTTCTCTTTCCTGGTCAAAGCTTTTGGTGGCATTCTGAAATACAGTTTCAGTGCTGATCTCCCTTTGATCACTGTGGACCAGAGTGAAAAATATTTTCTTATTGCCATCTTGACCTACAAAGATGTGCTTGATAGGGGTGTGTTCATTTTACTATAATTACGTGTGCCAAATACTTGCAGTGTATGTCTTTATTTATAATGGTAATTATAAATTAGGCCTTTAAAAAGTCATTTAGTTTTGGAAAATAGATTCAAAATTAATTCAAAAATTATTCTTCTTAAGTGTAAAATCTTTAAGTGTTCTCTCATAGATTATTGGAAATTTTGTGTTACTAAGCCGTGTACATGTTTTGTGTACGGAAGGGAAGAGAAATTCTGTAGAATAAGCATTAACTATTATTTGCTCCTGATTCTGAATGTTGTCAACCAAGGTGATTGCTAAAGCTATTCATTTTAATTAAGTAGCCTATTGCAGGCATTTATTAGATAGATTCATTGACATTTCAGCAGAGGCGTAGGTAGATATTTCTTCTTCTATCCACATTTGATGCTTGTGTGGCATTTTATTTTATTTTTTTATTTCATTTTATTTTTTTGAGATGGAGTATCGCTCTGTCGCCCAGGCTAGAGTGCAGTGGCACAATCTCAGCTCACTGCAAACTCTGCCTCCCAGGTTCGAGCGATTCTCCTGCCTCAGCCTCCCCAGTAGCTGGGATTACAGGTGTGCACCACCATGCCCAGCTCATTTTTGTATTTTCAGTTTCACCATATTGGCCATCTGGTCTCGAACTCCTGACCTCATGATCCACCTGTCTTGGCCTCCCAAAGTGCTGGGATTACAGCTATGAGCCACCGCATCTGGCCCATTTTTTTTTAATTGAATAAATTACTTTTATCTTCTTTTATTTTAGATTCCAGGGGTGTGCATGCAGGTTTGTTACATGGGTAAATTGAGTGTTGCTGAAGCTTGGTGGATGAATGATTCTGTCACCCAGGTAGTGAGTATAGTACATGACTGGCAGGCTTTGAATCCATGTCCCCCTCCTCATCTCCCTCCTCAAGCAGTCCCCAGTGTCTCTTGTTCCCATCTTTGTGTCCATATGTATTCAATGTTTAGCTCCCCCTTATAAGTGAGAATGAGCATGTGTTGTATTTGGTTTCCTGTTCCTGTGTTAGTTTGCTTAGGATAATGGCCTCCAGCTGCATCCATGTTGCTGCAAAGGACATAATTGCATTCATTTTAAAGCTGCATAGTATTCTATGGTGTATATGTACCATGTTTTCTTTATCCAGTTCACTGTTGATGGGCATCTTCGTTGATTCCATGTCTTTGCTGTTGTGAATAGTACTGCGATGAACATAGGAATGTACATGTCTTTTTTTGTAGAAAGATATATTTTCCTTTGGTTATATACCCAGTAGTGGGATTGCTGGTTCGAATGGTAGTTCTGTTATTAAGATCTTTGAGAAATTTCCACACTGCTTTCCACAGTGACTGAACTAATTTACATTTCTACCAGCAGTATGTAAGTGTTCCCTTTGCTCTGCAGCCTCACCAGCATGGTATGGCTTTTAGAAGTTTTGAGAGTTCAGGGAGGCTTTTCAGAATTCTAAAATTCTGATAAGCACAGCCTAAATATTTATGTGTAGTCTAAGAACTCAAGCATATGCTTTTTTAGTTGTAGTTTTAGTTTTTTTTAAAAAAGCTTTCCTTTGTAAAATCAAATTAAGAAAGGCAGCCTGGTGAAGTAAAAGGATAGCTGTGTTGAAATTTGAATGACAGCAAGTTTAGGATCTGTATTTAGGAACTGTTTCATCTGTAGTATAAAGAGGTGATTAGACTAATACAATTTTTTGGCTGTTTGTATGTTTTTTGGTTTGCCAGTACAATTGCGTTTCCAAAAAATCCTAATGTGAAGCTCTCAAATAAGAAAGAGGATGAAAGCTTGGACCTTCTGCTTGTAGTAAGGGTAGGGCCTGGAATCATATCTACTTAGCTCTCCCCCTTGCACTAGTCATGACCATTCTCTGAACTTCTTATTACATGAGATTATTCTGCGCAACACCTGTGTTCCACACATCACAGCTGCAGGATCCTTAGGCTACCTGAACCATCCCATTTTTCAGGTATAAAAATCTTTAGTAGTACATTCAATGCTTTCCATTTATGACTTAGAGATTGGAGATGTAGGTAGACATGCTTTCTAAGGATGGCATTTTCAAATTGACATATCCTTGTCTCTCTTATGCTCCTGATACTCTGAATAGATTTCATGTGCTGATTAGGTGATCACAATCAGCTAATGGAATATTGAAGGAATGTGTTTGCAATCTGTGAAAATAATTTATTGATGATGTGTACAATAAAAATTCTGGTTTCCATTTGTTTAATTATGAAGCATATATTTAGGAGATGTTATGGTAAAGTATGGAAAAGGCCAAAAGTATTTGAGATGGCCATGCCCTTGGAGGAAAAATCGTCTTATTGGAAGGATAGTGGGAAAAATCTGTTGTTGGGATTCATTGGAAAAAACAACTCTTTCCCCATCCTGTGTGGTTGTGCTGGGAATGGCCAGTGTAGTGGCCTGTGGGAGCTTGACTTGGGTCTGTCCAATGTCTGAGTCACAGGAATATGCCCCAGTGATTGTTCCAGGAAGCTGAAGCATCTCCTACGTGGCTCTCAGTAAGATTCCTTTGGTGAAATCTGATCTACGTAGAGAGAAGACTTGATATAAAAAAGCTGTGGGTTTGGGGTTTCAGAGCCTGCTCATGGAAGAAGAATATGAGGCCAAAAGCTGATCAGAGACAAACAGAATTGGGAGATGGAAAGAAAAGGAGATGGGGGGAGAGAGAGCAAGAAAGGGTATGTGCCTTGATCTAGATTTGTCTGATATTCTCTCTATCATTGGAATACCTAGTTATATAAGCCAATTCTCTTTCTAGTTGAGGCTAGTTTGATTTGTGTTCTTGTCATCGTCAGCCAAGGAATCTTGAATAATCAACACAAGAAACCAATGAAACTATCATAAAGTACTAGGTACTTTGAGAGAGAAAGAGAGAGAGAGAGATCCCTCTCTTGCTTTTCTTTCAGGTGGAATGAAAGCGTCTCGGTATTAAACATTCCCTGGGCACTAGGCTAATGGCTTCTGGGGTTAGCAAAATCCTTGAGATAGACAGCTGCTCCACTTGGAACAGTCCTCAGGCACCTGGATCTCCTGGTTTCTTAGAAAATCATTAGTGCCCAGGATTGCTCCGCCATGTCCTTTTTTCTGTGTCTAATCTGAATTCTCACATCTTCCATTTCATCCTGTTTTTCTCATATCCGGTCCCAGTCCTAGTATTATTTCCTGTCCTCTGTCCCAGTAATATTTCACCTATGTTGAAAACCATATTTATTTTCCCAAACTAAATAATATTCCTCTCCCCATAGATTTTTTTCTTATCTGACTAATTCATTAGATTGTTATTTTACTGCTTAAACAACACTTAGTTGTCTTCAGAGATCTTTCTACTTACTTATATGTCTCCCGTTATGGTAAAGAGATATGTGTTTTGGAGAAAATGTCTTATATTATCCCCAAAATAGATATTAGTATTATTTCAAGAGATGTGTTCTATCTGAAGCTCTGTTACAGACGTTTTGGGAGTCTTTCTTCTGATACTTTGAGGTCTGCTGTCATGTACATTAGCTAAACCTTTAAAATTCAACAAATACCCTAACGTTGTTTTTATACTAAGGTGTTTTTGATTCTTTCTACCAAAAGATACCACATGGCTTCCTGGGAGTGCCTCAGAGGCTTGTTTTCTGAAATTAAGGGTGTGGCTGGAGCCAGTCCTTGTTTTAAACACGCTCCATACCTTAAATTGGTTTTCACTGGGAGCATCAAAATTCATATTGATGAGTGAAAGCTAGAAATACAACGCAAGTTTGAGGAGAAGTGTTTTCTGCCAAGTGACTGCAAGGAGCCAGCAGCTTAAAACAAGTAGGTGGGAAAGAATGCGAGGTCTGATGCTGGGCATGGCAGATTCGGCCACAGTCAACTCGGAAGAATTTAACTAGTGTACTATTATTTCAAATCAGAAATGTGATCAATGCATGAGAACATGCTATCTAAATAAGTTTATGTGTGTATATACATGTAAATGTACTTTAATATTTGTGTATATATTGACCTCATCATATGAAAAACAAACACTAAAAGACGTCATGACAATAGCTTTAGAAACAGAAGCCTGGAGAATCAGCTAAGGCAACTTGTAAGCTCGTCTTTGGGAGTGTGATTTTCTCCAGTCAGAATGCCTTACCCCATTGATCTCGTATCTTTATGTCATTTCAGCCACACTCTCCTTTCCCAACAAAAACCTCAGCATTTAATGATACCATCAAATGCTTTGATTTATTCACAGTACATGCACAAGAGTCTCAGAATATCAGTATCAATCCTACTACAAATAATATAATTACCATGAGCAGTTTAGACTTTTCCTTTAAATTGTTATGTATTTTAAATAAAATCGCTAGAAATAGCACCTCTGTGAGTACTTATGACAGCAACTGGATATGAAATTAGGTTTATTTTACTTCCAATTTATAGAGATTGCTTTTTTAGATTTAATTTTGCATTATAATTATGTAGAATATTTATGATTTCAAAATCAATCTATAAAACCAGTATGTTCAAAGTAGTATAACTTCTATATCTCTCTCATACCCTATTTCTTCCTTCCCCAAATTTTTAATACTTAGTTTATTAAATATAAATACAATATATACATAAGGTTGCATATATATATGGATATACATACACTTTTGTATATAAATACATTTATATTTGTGTTCCATCCTTTCTTTGAAAAGTTATATATACCCTATACATTTTTCTTCAACTTTCTTTTGTTCCTTAGAAAAATAGACTGGAGAGTATGCAGTTGCACTTTCTAGAATGATTTCTTTTCTTCTTCTTCTTCTTCTTCCTCCTCCTCCTCCTCCTCCTCTTCCTCCTCTTCTTCTTCTTTTTTTTTTTTTTTTTTTTTACGGTTTTATGGTACTCCATCATGGGGATGTACCATGTTTTTTTCTCACTCCATCTCCTATTTATAAACATTTTTATTTTCAATACCTTGTTATTATAAATAATGCTGTAGTGAATTGCTTTGTGCAAACATATATTTTATCTTTGCCAGTGTGTCTTTTGGATAGACTCCCAGAAGTGGAATTCTGTGTCAAAGGATAAATACATACGTAATTTTGCTAGGTATTGATGAACATCCATCCATAGGGTTTGCGTACATCACTTTGTATTTATACCACAACTATATGAGAATTCCTAGTTCCCTAAGTCTGGTCAACATACTATATTGTTGAACTTTAAGATTTTTCTGTCAGATAGGTGAGGGATGGTATCTCAGTATTGTTTTAGATTGCATTTGTCTTATTAAAAGCACAGTCCAGTGTGTTTTCTGATGTGTAAGACCCATTTGCATTGATTTATGAGCTAATCAGTTCATATTTCTCACTCATTTTTCAGTGTGATTGTTGGCTCTTTTTCTTCTGATTTTGAAGCCCTTTGTATATTGGGGATTTTTATCTCTAGTAAAGCTTACAAATATGTTCTCCCAGTTTGTTTCTGGAATCTTTTATGTAATCACAGGTATCCATGTTTTTCTTTATTACTTTGAGATTTTAAATCATTGTTAGAAAAGTTTTCCCCGTTCCTAGATTATTGAGATGACATATTACCATGTTTTTTTTTTTTCTAGTCCTTAATTTTAGTTTTCATAGTTAAATAGTTGATCCATTTGGAATTTATCCTGGTTTAAAGTCTAAGGAATGGATCTGATTTTACCTTTCTTCATGTGACTATCCACTTGTCCCAACAGTTCCTATCAAAACTCCATCTTCTCCCCAATGATTTAAGGATAGCGTATTTATCATATGCCAAATTCTACATTCAGTGGGGTTTATCTTTTACCTCTTTTTGGAAAGAGTGAAGAAACTTTTTTTTGGTTTTTGTTTTTGGTTTTGGTTTTTTTTGGATTGACACTTTATTTTTTATTTTAGGTTCTGGATTACCTGCGCAGAATGTGCAGGTTGGTTACATAGGTATATATGTGCCATGGTGGTTTGCTCCCTCCCCACACCCCTCCACCCCCAACAGGCCCCAGTGTGTGTTGTTCCCCTCCCTGTGTCCATGTGTTCTCATTGTTCAACTCCCACTTATGAGTGAGAACATGTGGTGTTTGGTTTTCTGTTCCTGTGTTAGTTTGCTGAGGATGATGGCTTCCAGTTTCATCCGTGTCCCTGCAAATGACATGATCTCATTCCTTTTTATGGCTGTGTAGTTCATGGTGTATATGTACCACATTTTCTTTATCCAGTTCATCATCGATGGGCATTTGGATTGGTTCCATGTCTTTTTCAAAAGCCCTATTGAACCGTTTTTCCCTCACTTTCCTTGTTGGCTGAAACTGGGTCACACAACTTTGCTAAACAAATCCTTTGCAGAGGGAATGAGATTTCTACTATTGGCTCAACAACATTCTTGGCTCTGGAAGATGGGTGGATTGCCTGGACCAAATCAGGGGTAGGAATGTAAGAAAGATGGTGAGAGGAAGAGATTGAGAGGAATATCGCATAGTGAATGACACATTTGTCTGTCTTTCTGGACCATAAGCTTCTCAAGGTCACAGGGTTCTAACAGGTCATCATGTCATCATATCCCTAGCCACTATTACAGTGCCTAGACATAATATAGGTGTGCACATACTTGCTGAAGAGCACTGAGTTGGAATACTACTAAGTGTGGCTTTATAATAAACTAAATAAACCAAGTAGTTTGTTTCGTTATGTTTTACCATTTAGCTATAGTATAGCTGAAATAACGTATTAAAAATATGTTAATCACTAGGTTCGTAAGACCTGAATACGTTGGGCAAATGTTTTGGCATTTGTTTTTTAGGTTCTGTTTTGAAATTTGAATGATGTGTTTAGAGTACCCTTATTCTGGGACTTCCAGTATATTTGATAAATATTCTTTATGTCTGAGTCGAAGTGGATAGAAAGCAAATGGACTATAAATGTCCTTAAAGGCAAAACCAGTGTGTTCTCTGTCACATGTCTCTGTACTTGAAATATTGTGGATGTTTTCTTGATATTTATCAGATGAATGAATGAATGATATCTCAATTTTACAGGTAGTCATGGAAACTTAGCGCTAAATGGCTGTCTGATGTCATTCACCTAAAAAAAAGGTCTAAAATTTTTGCCCACACAGAAATCAATTGCCTGTCCTAGTGATTATATTCTTTCATATTCTCAGAGCTATACTTTTGTAGTCTGCAAACACAGAATTATACTGTTGAGAAACCAAGTTTTGTAAAAAATAATAACCAATGTTTTGAAAAGAGGATTATTTCTTAGCAAATATTGAAAATACATATGTTGGATATAAAGAATGAGTTGGTTCTTAACATGGGACTAATGCAGAATAGGGGCTAAATGCTAAGTGTAATGTTAAAATTACTCACCATATTGGCCTTTGCCTTAACTTCTTTTCTCATCATGTAGGCATTTAGGATTTTCAACTTCTCAGCCATCCTAGAAAAGTTTGACTTTTATATGATACTTAAATGTCAATATCTAATTTCAGAAAATGAATTTACAATTTGTGGGGAGGTGATTTCAGAGCACACTTTGCCTACGTCTGATTTGGCGAAGGATCAAGAAAATTTGTCAAGTTCTGAAAGTCTGCATCTTTTAGTAATCTTCTTCAATAAAAATGTGATTAAAATGTTTCATCAGGTTAAAGTGTTGCTTGTGGCGGTGGAAATTTCCTCCGCTTAACACGTCATCAGTATGACATGTCACGCTTGCCTTTATCAGCAGTTCTTGTACACACATTAAGTGTAAACACATTTAGAATGACAGATTTAAATGTATCTCAATAGCAGAGGAACCGCTGGTAATAGGTCATAAGTAAAGCGTTTCTAATAAAAGCGTTGCCGTCAAGTACTAACTGGCTCAGGTTGGTTGCCTCAGTGTTTGTTGGATATCTATACTCTTGTCTCATGCAGTTTGCTCTTACTAGCCTCCTCACCTTCCCAAACTGTAAAATTTAATCTAGTAAGAGATTACATTCTAAATTGCACACAGAAAATTTCAAATTTGTCTGCAGAAATGATGCAGCCTCTCTTCTAAGAATACATTGCTCCTACCATGCCCTTACCAGCCAATATCTTGAGTTTCCATGTTTTGTAAGCCTATAGATTTTTCACACATTCTCATGACAATATCAGAATGATCTTTTTATAGAAACAATGAGTGGATCTCACATATAGATTCTATAGGTTTCTACCTTTTTTTTTTTTTTTTTTTTTTTTTTTTGAGACGGAGTCTTGCTATCACCCAGGCTGGAGTGCAGTGGCTGGATCTCAGCTCACCGCAAGCTCCGCCTCCCAGGTTCACACCGTTCTCCTGCCTCAGCCTCCGGAGTAGCTAGGACTACAGGCGCCCGCCACGTTGCCCGGCTAGTTTTTTGTATTTTTTAGTAGAGACGGGGTTTCACCGTGTTAGCCAGGATGGTCTCGATCTACTGACCTCGTGATCCACCCGTCTCGGCCTCCCAAAGTGCTGGGATTACAGGCTTGAGCCACCGCGCCCGGCCTCCAGTTTCTGCCTTTTTAAAAAGCAAAGGTAGTCACATACGTTGTTCTCATCACCACCGTATTAAATAGTATGATTTGTCAGGGGAGGGACTGTGGGGTGGTGATTCTAAATTTGCTGTATACTCAGTACAGCTGGATCTAAGAAAAACATTTTAAAGTTTACCAGAAACTCAATATCATTCAGAACCTATAGGATTAGGGTTGGAAAAAAATATAGATATAGTAAGAAAAGTGACCCATATAGAAGCCTTTCGAGGTCTGTTGGAAGACCATTATTGAAAGGAAGGATAGGTGTAGGTTGTCAGTGGCGGCTGATTGCTGAATGACTAGACACGATTGTTGAGATGACTGTGTTACATTTTGTATACCAAAATAAAGCTTTCTAGAAATTTTCTTAACTAAAAGTAAATATTCTAATTTCTAAATTTTTATATTCACTTTTTCCCCTCTTTTTTCCTGGATGCTTCTTAGTACAGAGACACACACGGACACTGACACACTCCCTACTTATTTAACACATTTGAAATAGCACTTTGCTGGATGAGGAAGTAAATACAGTCTTCCTAGAAGTGTTCTGAGACTTTTTTCAAATGGTTTTTCCTTTATCCCACATCTCTAAAGCTCACTTTCATCCCACTTAGTTGTGTGTGTATGTTGTCACACACATATATTCTTTTGAGGTGGGTCTAATGGGAAGTATCTATTTTTACTCTTTTATTTTTTTTTCTTTTTTCTTTTTATTTTTGAGAGGGAGTCTCCCTCTGTCGCCCAGGCTGGAGTGCAGTGGCGCGCTCTCGGCTCACTGCAAGCTCCGCCTCCCGGGTTCACGCCATTCTCCTGCCTCAGCCTCCCAAGCAGCTGGGACTATAGGCGCCCGCCACCACGCCTGGCAAATTTTTTTTTTTTTTTTTTTTTTTTTTTTTTGTATTTTAGTAGAGACGGGGTTTCACCGTGTTAGCCAGGATGGTCTCAATCTCCTGACCTCGTGATCTGCCCATCTCGGCCTCCCAAAGTGCTGGGATTACAGGCGTGAGCCACCGCGCCTGGCCTATTTTTACTCTTTACTGAGGTAAGGGTTTCAATGAAATAATGCAAATATATGTGAAATTAAACTAGAGTAGTAATTGCAACTGGAGTGAACCAAAAAGTACAGTTGACACAAAATTAAATTAGTAAAAATACATGGTGTGGGGCTTTTTAAAGGGCAGCCTCTTTTATTATTACACACACGCACATTCAGCAATGTACTCTATTGAAATAGCCTGTCCACTTCGAAATGCTTAGCAAGTTGGCATTTTCTTTAAACAGGATAATTTAATGGTAGAACTGTCCACCTGTTTTGCATTCTTTAAATAATTAAGCTTAAAGGGGTCCTGCATTGCATGATTGATAAATTCGTTTTGCTGCAGCCCTTACCGCGTTTATGCCTTAGAGAGCTTAGCTATAATGGATTAGGTTTAATTCTTATAGTCCTGTGTTGTTCTTCTGGCATGCTAAGTCAAAACAAAAGAAAAAAATTGTGCTTTTGGCAATAAATCATGGCCTGCTGGGAAAGTCAACATCTACCCAGATTTGCCAGGTGGCTATTCAGAAACTCTCATAACTCTGAAGTCTGAAAGAGCTCCTTAACGTCTGAAGCTCAGACATACAGAATAACTTACATAGGGTGTGTTGGACTATGGTTTTCTTATCATAAGCACTGGATCTTAGAAGAGCAAAGGGAGAAATACGGTGCTCTCTTGATTTTAACAGCAGCAGGAACAAGAAATTCAAGGGAGAAATTACTGGAAGATCATTTACCTGGGCTTGTTTTGAAGGGTTTTTTGTTTTGTTTTGTTTTTGAGATGGAGTCTCCCTCTGTCGCCCAGGCTGGAGTGCAGTGGCGCACTCTCGGCTCACTGCAAGCTCCGCCTCCGGGGTTCACGCCATTTTCCTGCCTCAGCCTCCGGAGTAGCTGGGACTACAGGAGCCCGCCACCACGCCCAGCTAATACTCGGTTTTGTTTGTTTGTTTGTTTGTTTGTTTTTTGTGTTTTTAGTAGAGACAGTATTTTACCATGTTAGCCAGGATGATCTCCATCTCTTGGCCTCGTGATCCGCCTGCCTCAGCCTCCCAAAGTGCTGGGATTACAGGCGTGAGGCACCACGCCCAGTCTTAAGTGTTATTTTTTAAGACATAAAGTAAGTTTTAAAAACACAGTTTCACCAAAAATGCATAAATATGACCATGAAATTCAAGAATACACATATGTATTCATCTATGTACATGTATATATGTATATTTCTGAAATTTGGGTCCTTTTGTTGCCATGTTTTCACTCGGTACTATCCCATTCCCATTCACGTGACCCGCCTCATCCACCATGCTCTATCCTCCCTCTTCCTGGAGTGCTCCCAGAATCCTCCTTAGGCAACAACTTCCTTTCGAACTCCCCAGCTCCTTTGCTCAAATACTGCTTTTTAGGTGTCAGTATCCTTTGGCTCATCATTTCTGGTGATGAACAACCTTTATCTTTCCACCTCAGTGTTAGATAAAAGTTTTTATCTTATACTTGTGCCAGGATGCAGAATTTGGGACGTTCTCACCTGTGATTATACTTCCGTATTTGTCAGCCTGCTAATATGTTAATACATATGTGTATTTACACATACATATCTGGAGGGATTTTTCAGTCTTTGTTTTACAAAAATGGAGTCTTACTCATTCTTATATCTTTCAATAATTCTTTGAGGAAATCCCTTCCAGGCTACTGTAAAAATCTAATTCATTATGTCCAATGGCTGTAACATAATTTTAAAACTATTTTCTGCTGGTGGGATCCAGCCTTTGTGTGGTTTTGTTTTGTCTTATCACTGTACAAAATCTCATATGATTTTTTTTTTTTTTTTTGAGACAGAGTCTCACTCTCACACAAGCTGGAGAGCAGTGGCGCAATCTTGGCTCGCGGTAACCTCCGCCTCCCAGGCTCAAGCTATCTTCCCACCTCAGCCTCCTGAGTAGCTGAGACTACAGGTGCATGCCACCATGCCTGGCTACATTTTTTTTTTTTTTTTTTTTTGGTAGAAATGAGGTCTCACTAATAACCTACTTTTAATGGGTTAGATTGTCAGGCATGAAAGTACTAGATTTAAGAAAACGTACTTTTTAAATCTTTATAGATATTACTAGATTACCTTTCATAAAGCCTTAAAAGTAATATTTTAATCCACCATGTACCAGAATATCCATTTATCTAAATCCAGAGTAGGAGTTTCCCCTTATTTTCATTTGTATTAGTGCATTAGGTCTAAATGACATCTCATTGTTTTCTCTATTTAACATTTTCTGTCTTCTATTAAATTTGAGCATCTTTTCATTTTTATTGACTCTTTATATTGTTCCACCTTAAAAATACCTTTTCAGGCCGGGCAGGGTGGCTCACCCCTGTAATCCCAGCAGTTTGGGAGGCCGAGTCACGCAGATTGCTTGAGCCCAGGAGTTTGAGACCAGTCTGGGCAACATAGTGAAACCCCATCCCTACTAAAAAAAAAAAAAATGTATATGTGTGTGTGTGTGTATATATATATCTATTAGCCGGGCATGGTGATGCGTGCTTGTAATCCCAGCTACTCAGAAGGCTAAGGTGGGAGGATAGCTTGAGCCCAGGAGGTGGAGGCTGCGGTGAGCTGAGATCATGCTACTGCACTCCAGCCTGGGTGAGAGACTGAGACCTTGTCTCTAATAAAATAAATAAAATACCTCTTCATATCTTTGCCCATTTTTTAATTTCTAATTTTTTAGGATACATAGTAGGTATGCATATTAATGGAGTACATGAGCTATTTTGATACAGGCATGCAATGAGTAATAATCCCACCAAAGTAAATGGAGTATCCATCCCCCTAAGCAATTTTCCTTTGTGTTAGAAACAATCCAATTATACTCTTTTATTTTAAAATGTACAATTAAATTATTTACTACAATCACCTTGTGCTTTCAAACACTAGCTGTTATTCTTCATTCTTTCTATTTTTTGTGCTCACTAACTATTCACCCACCTCCCCACGATGCTTCCCAGCCTCTGTTAACCATCCTTCTACTCTCTGTCTTCACGAGTTCAATTGTTCTGATTTTTAGCTCCCACTAATGAGTGAGAACATGCGAAGTTTGTCTTCCTGTGCCTGTCTTTGCCCCCATTTTTTTCCTTTAGTTTTTCTTTGTTCCCTTCTTGTCTATTTGTGAGATTGTGTTACCTTTTGTGGATATTAACGATCATCTCTCTTGCATTTTTTTCTAAATCAAATATTTTAAGAATGATTTGATGTTCATACCAGTGTGTATACATATGTTTTTGTGTTCCTTAAAGATCAGTTCAAATGGGCTGACATAGGTTAACCAGGTAATAGTTGTTATATAGCTGTACAGAGCGGTGTATCTGCAGACACAGACACATCACTAAAATCTTATTTGTCAAAACTATGAATTGCAAAAAGGAGTTTTCAGTGATGAAAACTCTTGGTGTAACCTGGGGGGAAAGGGTCATCTCAGGTCCTCTAAATATTTTTTGAAAGAGACAGTCCTTATTTCCTGGGAGTGAATATTGGTGACTTATATGCCTTTGTTGAGGGATATTTATTATCACACAAATATTTTTTGAAGGAGAGGTATTCACTGATGATGAACCATGTCATTACACAATTTCCTGAACTTTTCCAGTTACTTTTTAAATCTTGCCTTTAAAGGTATAGGTTTCTTAATTATTTGGTGGTTGTCATTTTTTTAACTTTGTGTTTTGAAATAATTCAACATTCACAGGAGTTGCAAAAATGCAAAGAAAAGACCCACGCACACTTCATGCAAACTCTCTATAGTTAGCATCTTGCTTAACTATAGTAACTATAGCCTCATGTAAGAATTGGAAGATTAACATTGGTACAATCCACAGAGTTTATTCATATTTTACCAGTTTTACAGCCGTGTGTGTGTGTGTGTGTGTGTGTCTGTGTACTTCTATTGGAGTTATTTTTTTTACTGTAGTGTGTCAAAGTATTCTATCACTGAAATCCTAAGCTCCACAATCATAAATATAAGTAGATAAAACTGAGGTCATAGACAAAGTGGGGCATGGGAGTAGCCTTCTGACTGATGCTACGGAGTGCCATTCTGCATATAAACTTGAAAAAAATCTACAAAGGTGCCTCAAGTTGTCATGACTCCACTTAGACCTGCATGGAGACAGAGCATACATAAAACCCCCTTTTGATCTTACAAAGTTGCTAATTCTTGGCCTTGTGATGGGAAACAGAGCTCAGCACTTTTAGGCTGGCTGGTAGGGACCTTCTCTTACTTAAGGATAAATAAATAATGAGTGTTTGTGAAGATATGTTCTCCTGACTACAGTGACACCTGCCGAGATTGTTTGGGTTGTAATTTTATAGCATCCTTTTCCAGAATTAATTACACATCTACAGTCAGGCAACCATAACTTCTCTACCAGTAATGTCTCATGTACAACTGTGAACAAATAAATTAATGCCAACTAGTGCCTGACCACACACTGTGACAAAGTATGTGTGCTTGGGCAGCAGCACCTCCTTTCTCTTTATGAATCATCTTAGGGATTCTCTAGGAGAACTTGAAAGGAGTCAGAAAAAGTGGAGGAAGCATTGCTTTGCCCTTGCAGGAAACATCCATTGACTTCAGACTGTGAGAATCAGAAACAAGCGCTACTAGGTCATTGGTCCAACTTCCTCATGTTTGTCATAAGTAAATGTGGTCCAGAAAAGTGAAGTGATAAGCTTTAAAGGCACAATGATAATTAGTGACAAAGTCTTGACTAAAACTCTGGCTATTTTCCTCTGAAAAGATGCTCTTTCCACTGTAACATTATAGCACTTTGTTCATTTTTATGGATTGAATGAATGGGTTAAAAAGTCAAAACAGTCTACAGAATTTCCAAGATTATTTTTCTCCTCTTTGTTCCTGAAGTATCCTAAGAAGACATGAGTGGCCGTTCCTGGGACAGGCAGCCATCTCTTGCTATGGAGAACTGACTGGTAAGAGTGGTTTTGGTGGCTGTAATGCTTCTACTGAGCTAATGTAACAAAATTCAGTCAAGGATTTCTAAAGCATTCTATTTTTTTTTCTCCCTGAAACTCCAAAAGAAGTTTAACTGGGGTCTAGTTAGGGTGTTTGAGGAAAATTTGGGTAGTCTTAGATTCAATATATTTTAGACTAACTTAGCTATTTATTAGTATCGACTGTTTAAAAAAAGTTATGAGATAGGTTAAATATACACAGAAGTGGACTAATCAGTATAATAAATCCCATGTAGGCCATGAACTTCAGTACTGCAATAGGTGGTCAATTATTGGGTTTAAAATAAATATGTATGAATGATTCTGTTTCTTTCTAGATGGCTCTTCCATTTTGCAGAGAGAGAGGGTTTTTTGGGGGGTGGGGTGGTGTTAAATGATTTTTTTCTTCTGGTTATCTACCAAGTGTAGCATCTTTCTTCCTCTGTGTGGCCCTGGACTTTAAGATATGCTACTTAGGAGGCTGAAGTGGGAGGATCACTTGAGCCTAGGAGTTCAAGGCCAGCCTGGGCAATATAGTGAGACTCCATCTCTTAAAAAATAGATATTATTGTGGTTTGTATTGGCACTGAGAAATACAAACCCACAATATAGAATTTAGAATGATGATTGAAATCTAGCATAGACGATCATGTTGGTTTATAAGATACCATTGGGAGCCATGTTTCCTACCGTGAGACTGGCCTCTGTTGGTAAAATCAGCAGTGGAACATACATGCTGTTAGACATAATGGTGGTTAAATGGCTAAACCAAACATAAAGCCCAGGCTAGAGGGGAGAGTAATGACCAAAACTTAGGTATTATGGTCTCTTTAAACTGGACTGAGTACTGTCCACCCACTTGTTCTATTTTAAGTTGGGGAAGTGGTTGTCTTCTCAGCCAAACTTTAGTAAGTTCTGTTGGAGGCAGGAAGCATTTTATTCTTGCCGCTTGTCTGTCCTTAAGGCCTGGCAATAAATGTTGATGTTTGTTGAATGGATGAATATGGATGAATGGATAGAAGAATGGGTGGTTGGACAAAGGAGTAAAGAAAGACATCTTGGGAAATGAAACTGAATCAGTAGCCTCAACATTGTAGATGCCAGTGTGTGGTGTCAGGGTGTTTCAAAGGCTGGCCCATTTTTAAGCAAATGCCATTAAGAGCAGTGTAGCATTAAAATAAATCAGTCTATTATTGCCTTTGGTCACATTTTTGAAACCTAATAATAAGTTCAATGACAGCCTTTTTTTTTTTTTTCCCCAAAAAAGGCAACAAAAGAATTCTGATTCCAGAAGAAAGACACTGGTGCTTCAGTTTAATGCTGTTCCTAAAGTTCAAAGCATGGATGCCCTGTAGAGGACAGATCTTATTAGAAGAAGATCCTTTTCATATTTTAATGATATAATTTACTTTTCCTATTTTATACAAAATTACATTTTCTAAAAGTAATTTTGGTCCTGTGTAGGAAAATGCCAGGGATATGTCCTAGAGAAGGGGGAGATCAAAAGTAGATTTTGACACGCTAGAAATTATAGTGGTCTGCTGAGTATTATCCACAGGAGCAAATCCAACATGGTAGAGCAGAATTTGTAGAATTCATTTAGCTCATTAGGTGACTGTCAAACATCAGGCCCTAAAATAGTGGAAAGGGGATGCAGAGAAGGAGAATTGATTATCCCAGTCCTGTTGGTAACAGAACTCTCATTAGCACCTCAGGGAACACCACAATCCAATGTGTCTCCTTGATAGCCTGGACCCAGTAGTGTCCTCTGGATGGAGACACTGTGTTCCTAATCCCATCCTTAGTGCCCAAGTCTTACCTTGTCTATGTTTATTGGTTATCCCATGATGTGTTCTCTAGGTCACTCACTTTCTTGATCACCCTCTTCTGAATATCACACAGTGGGTTAGTAAAGGCCTTAAAAATGTTTAGATAAGGTACAGCAAAAGAATATTAGTATCTGCCATCTCAAAGCAATGGAGTTATATTGTACATTGGTATATTTCACATTTTTAGTCGCCTATGTTTAACACTCCCAGTTAGAAACACAAGAGTAATTTTCTCTACTCGCTCCTTAACACGGAAGAATTGTAGGTTACCTACTCAAGAGTTCTCATAGATTTCTTCTTTATCCTTGAATGATTTTGAGTTTATGTTTAAATAAAAATCTTTCTAATAGTCTTATAATTGACCCTGAATGTTCTGGAAATTTACATATCTCAGGATAAAAACATAACAGAAATATTAAACTCAGAGGAATCCTGAAGCCAGTCTTAGAAGAAACTACAGAATTGTAGGCCCTTTCTGTCTTATTCTCCTGACATTAATTCTCTCCATATTACCCCTCTTCATTTTCCCACCACCTACACAAAGCTGGGAAGAGATGACATTTGGAGCATTGCCCTTTGAGGGCCCACAATTAGATGACAATGAAGTAAGCTGGCAGTCTCTCAACTCCTGTGATTCCAAAGGTTCCCAGTCCGAAATGTTTCTAACTGATGGTCATGAGTCATTGATGGATTTTGAATTCAATTTAGTATGTCTCACCAAACTTAAAAAAGAA